>NC_045450.1:19141694-19179694 GCF_002776525.5 Piliocolobus tephrosceles
AGAAAGAAAGAAAGAAAGAAAGAAAGAAAGAAAGAAAGAAAGAAAGAAAGAAAGAAAATGTACAGCATTATACTCAGAAAAGATTAATACTTTGCAACAGGGTAAACTCAGTATTTGTATTATCAGTTCAGTTACACTGGAACCTGGAGGAGAAACCTGGTCAGTTCTGTTTGGAGGAATCAGGGAAGGCATCATGAGGGTGGTAAGTTTCATACAGAATCTAGGAAAAATGGCTGTTTGCCAGGCTGTCTGGGAGAGCTGGGTCATTTAAGGCAATCTCCAGAACTGGAGCAAAGGCCTGAGACAGTCTGGTGTGTGCATGAGGAAGGGTACACCGTGTGCATAGCAATAGCTAGCATTTATGGAGCATTTACTATGTGCCTGGTATTGCTTTAGGTCAGTGGCTCTCTGTCCTGGCTGCATGTTAGAAAAATCTACAGAGGTTTGTGCTTGATCTGTTTGAATATGAATGCTAGGCTCCATCCCTAGAGAGTCTTATGTAATTGGTTTGGGATAGCCCAGTCATCAGTACTTTTTAAAAGCCCCTCAGGTGATGCTAATACAGATCCAGAATTTAGTAGCTCCAGGCTGGGTGTTTTAGAAGTATTAACTCATTTAATCTCCATGACAACTCTATGAAGTCACTGCTGAGGCTCAGACTCAGAGATCACACAGCAAGGAATTATAAGGTTGAATCAAGACAAATCAAACTCCAGAATGCTCTCTCTTAACCACTAGGCTGCAGATGGAGAGGAGGGTGTTTGGGGGCAAAAAGAAGACACCAAAATGGGGAAGGTGCAAGGAATAGGTGCCAGATGGCAGCTGCTCTGATTGTCAGTTTTGTGTCCACATCTTCTCTGTCTGGCACCAGGTTTGGGTGCAATAGTCTCACAAGCATACAAGGACCTCAAGCATGTCCTTGTAAGCATCAGGACCTAGACCATCTTGTTCCTATCCCCAGCTTCACTGAGTTGGGCACTCAAATTTAAATGTATGGACAAATCATCAGGGGACTGTATCAAAATGCAGATTCCGATTCAGTAGGTCCAGAATGGGAACTGAGATTATGCATTTCCAAGAAACTCCTGGGTGAAATCAGTGCTGCTAATCTGCAGAACACATTCAGTAGAAGTGAATAAAAATGCAAGTATAATGCGCCTATTCTGTCTGCAGGAGCCTGTGCATTCTTGAACCTGGAGAGAGCTCCCTTCTTTCTGACCCGGGAGTGACTTCTGCACCTTCTGCATTTTGTAGAAGACTCACCAGGCTGCAGAAATAACCTGCTTTATTTGTGCTTCCCTTAGGGGATACTACAATGTTATCTCAGTAGTGGTTTGCAAATTTTAGCTTGCACGGGAATCATCTGGAAAGCTTCTGAAAAATGGAGATTGCTGGACCTCATCCCAGAGTTTCTGATTCGGTAGGTCTGCATGAGGCCTGCAAATTTGCATGTCTACCAAGTTCCCAGGTAATGCTGATGCTCCTGTTCTGGGGACCACAATTTATGAACACTTGTATTATAGGAATATCTCCAGGACAGCATTTCCTTAACCATGTCCATTGTGGGTAGACACACTAGCTTTCTTGCCATCCCAACGAAAGGTATGGAGTCCCTGGCTTCAAGTCCTGGCTGTGCCACTAATTCCATTAGTGACCATAACAGCTATGGATTGAGTTGGCTGCATATAAGCAGCAAACCCAAATAACAATGACGTATTCAAGAGGTTTATTTTTGTTTCTTGTGACGTAAAATGCAGAGGTAGGTGATCCAGGGTAATTGTGGTAGGTCCAAGATGTCAGCAATATTCTAGATTTTTAACTTTCTGGTCTACTGCCTTTAGTCTGTGGCTTTCATCATCAAGATCACCTCACAGGCATAGAATGGACACTTCTGGCCTTTGTGTTTGAATTCTAGAAGAAGAAAGGAGGAAAAAGCAAAGGTTTAGACCAAGCTTGTCTAACCCATGGGCTACATGCAGCCTGACAGCTTTGAATGTGGCCCAACACAAATTCATAAACTTTCTTAAAACATTATGAGATTTTTTAAGGATTTTTTTTTAGCTCATCAGTTATCGTTAGTGTCAATGTATTTTATGTGTGGCCCAAGGCAATTCTTCTTCCACTGTGGCCCAGGGAAGCCAAAAGATTGGACTCTCTGGCTTAGACCTTCTTTTAAGGGAATTTTTCTGGAAGCCACACTTATATCTCCACTCTTACTTAAATCTCATTGGCCAGAACTTAGTCCATGACCACCTTTCTCTGAAAGGGAGGCTGGGAAATGTAGTTTTTCTAATTGAGCATATGACCACCACCAACAAAATCTGGATTCTGATTATAAGTATCTACTCTTTACTACTAGTTAGAATGAAGAAGAGGATGGCTGTTGCTAATTCTAACTAGTAGTATCAAGTAGTTCCTACCACAATAACCCTGGGCAAGTGTCTTCCACTCTTGGGCTCTATCTCGCCCAATGTAAAATCAAGTTGGTCTTAATGATCAAACTTTATTTGAACCTATCAAATAAAGAGATCCTATCCAACTATAAGGCAGTTAGATTCCATGGTTCTGTCCCTAAACATATTTATCAGTGATGCTCCGTGGAAAGGAAGGGCAGCCTGGGTATTGTCCTCATGCAGAACCCCTAGTGTGCTCAGCCTGATGACATGTCAGAGCATATCCTGTGCTTGTCTGTCTGTTCATCCAACTACCTGTTCAAAATATTTTTTTTTTGAGATGGAGTCACGATCTCGGCTCACTGCAACCTCCGTCTCCTAGGTTCAAGCGACTCTCTTGTCCCAGCTCCCAGGTAGCTGGGATTACCACCATGCCTGGCTCACTTTTGTATTTTTAGTAGAGACAGGGTTTCACCATGTTGGCCAGGCTGGTCTCGAACTCCTGACCTCAAGTGATCCGCCTGCCTCCACCTTCCAAAGTGCTGAGATTATAGGCATGAGCCACCGCACCAAGCCCCTGTTAAAAATATTTCTGAGTACTACTACCTGATAAGTAATAAGGATACAGCTGTGAGTTTAAGCAGACATGGTCCCTGCTCTCCCTGTCCTCTTAGCAGTTTAGCAGGGAAAATAGATATAAACAAATAATGATTCAAATGTTCAACAAAGTGCTATAATGAATGTGGATGTACTACACAAGCATTATAAAGAAAATGGGGGGGGATGTAATTTGGGGGGTGGACAAGTTTTGAAGCTGACACCCGAAGAAGGGGTCAGACATGCAAAGAGTCAGAGAAAGTGCACTCTAGGCAGAGAGAACAGCAAGTTCAGACACAGGTCCTGAGGCAGGAAAGAACTGGGCTCATTCTAGGAAATGAAGGATGTCCAGGGTGTCCAGACATCATCAGCGAGGAGGAGGCTGATGTAATGAGGCTGGAGTAGTCAGTGGATACCACAGCTTGCAGGGCCATGTAAGCTCTGGGAGTGAAACTGGATTTTATTCTAAGGGTAGTGGGAAGGCATTTTGGCATGTTTCAGACAGAGGTGGGGACAAGGGTGACATGATGAGATGTGCACCTTCACAGAGATTTCTCTAGATGCTGAATAGGACCTGAACAGGTTTGGATGGGGGTGACAGTGAGCAGTGCTCACACTGAGAGTTATATTGGTTTCATCCATCCATCCACTCATCCATCAACCTATTCACCCATCCATCTTTTCATCCATCTGTCTTTTCTCCCATCCACCCATCCATCCATCCACTCACTCATCCATCCACTGAACCATCCACCTATCCATCCATCATCCATCCATCCATCCATCCATCCATCCATCCATCCATCCATCAGTCTGTCCATCTGTCCATCCATCCATCAATCTACCCATTCATTCATTCAACCATTCACCTATCCATCCATCCATCCATCCATCTGTCCATCTGTCCATCCATCATCCATCGATCTACCCATTCATTCATTCATTCATTCAACCATTCACCTATCCATCCATCTATCTACCCATTCATCCTTTCATCCATCTATCTGTCTATCCATCCATCCATTCATCCATCCATCCATCCATCCATCATCCACCTACCCATTCAACAAACATCCATAACGCATCTTTAACTGCCAGCTTCTCCATTACATGTGTTGGGTGAATAAGGTGGTTCATTTTCTCAATGAGTTTACCAGTTAGGTAGAGAGACACACATAAACAAACCATCATGGCTGAGTGCAGGTCCTAACAGCAGTAAGCTCCAAGAAGGGTGGGAATAGATTCCTAGCAGTGGTGATCTGTTTGCCTAGTGCCAATGGCAGGTGAAAAGCCACCATGTGATTCACCACTCTGGCTGCCAAGAGTGAGGACTTTTCTGAGTCACAGGGAAATAAACACATTTTAGGGCAACAGCAAGACGAGGGGAAGTAACAGCCTTGGAATTTAGCTTGGGGTTAAACAAAAGAGTCTTGGGAGATGCTAGGATGTAGACACATCCAGAATAGATGGAATTATTCCATGAATCTATTCTATGGTGTCCTCAGCATGAGTCTGAAGACTCCTTGTTGGCATTTCATTGATTTATTGGCTGGATTCTGGCAGCTGTTGGTGAGAGCAAGACTGGCTGCTCCAGGCATGAAACAAACCATAGAGGAACAAGTTCAAACTCTGTTCAGCTGTATGCAAATAACTCAACCTCTCTGAGCCTTAGCTGCTTCAACTCTAAAACGGTAAATAGCACTGAGCTTGAGAAACCCTGGAATAAGATGGCTGAAGCCTAAGTTCAGTGACTGGTTCATTGTTAGTGGACCTGAGAAACTGACAGGATGGACGCAACTAGGGTTGAAAAGGCACACATTATAATGGTTAACGGTGTGGACAATGGAACCTTGCCTCCTAGATTCAGATCTTCCAATTTTCTCTTCTTTCTGTTCCACTTGCATCTGTAAACCATGTGCCCAGTCATGACCCCATAGCTGGGCAACGCCATTATATTCTCCTTTGACCATGGCTCCAAGACTTTCAGGGCATCTTGTGAGACTCTTCTCTCCAGCAGATGAAGGGTTATTATCCTCCCTTAGATTTGGTAACTGAGGCCCAAAAGAATCAAGAACTTTGGCCAAGCATGAGTCCCCATTTTACAAAGGGAGAAACAGCCTCAGAGAGTTTCAGTAATGAATTCAAGTCCATAATGCTAGTAAGTGAATGAGCTGGGATTTGAACCCAGGCCTATCTAGCTCCAGCATCCTTCTTTCATGGAGTTCAAGTCTACCAGGAGGAGGGGAGGAAATGAAGCAGATGATAGATAAGTAGATGAGTAAGTCAGTCTTACGATTATAAAAATAATTATAAGAGCTGCGAAGGAAGTAAACTGGCTGGTGTGATAGGAAATGGGAGAAGAGCAATCTTTTTCAATGGGGAGATCAGGGAAAGACTCCCAAAAGGGAGGTAATAAACCCTAAAACCATTCTTGATAATGCATGTAATGCATGCAGTATGATATTTGGCACGCAGAAAGTTCCAATAATTGGCAGTCATTATTAAGGAAAGTGAAATGCTTTCTCAAAGATAATTGTAAAATCAAAGGGATAGTGTGTGTTTTGTCCTACTTCCAACATTTCTCTCACGGAATAGTGGGGAGGGAGGAGAAAACTGAAGACAGTGATAGGCTTGGCAAACAGAGGCCTTGGCTGGCTCAAAGCTTCAGCACCTGGGGCCAGCTGCCTCATTCAGTTCTTGGCAACGCCCCCGCAGAGTGGAGAACGCCAAGGGGGTAAGAGTCATCTCCGCTCTCCATGCAGTAGCTGTGTGACCTTGGGCTAGTCACATCTCCTGTCTGGGCATCTGTTTGTTCATCTGTAAAATGAAGGTTTGGGTCTAGATGGGTTTTTAAGATCCCTTCCGGCTCTAATTCTGTGTCATCTGAGCTCTGACCAACGCCTCCCTCCTTCCGCGGACGTGTTCCCACAGTGCCCTCTATTGGCTGTTTAGTAGAGAGCAGGTACAATACAGATGCAGCCCCGGGGACCGGGAGAAATAGGAACTGCCAGCTGCCCTTCTTCTGTAAGGGATTTAGAACCCTGGGGGCAGATCTGGATCCGCACACAGGATAAGAGTTGGGTAGTCTGACTTCCTAGAGTCACGGAATTTTGGAAAGGGAAACTTAAAGACTATTTATTGCAACAGCAGTGTTAGCTAACTTTTGTTTAGGGCTAACCATTTACCGAACATGGGCTTGATGCTGTGCATGAAGTCATGAGTATAACAGGCACAGGGCCGTCCTGAGGGTGGTAACGTGTATACGGAGACCTAAAGAGTGAGGACTGGCCCATGTGAAGATCAGCTGGGAAGACTGTAACAGCCAAGAGAATAGCATGTGCAAAGGTCCTGGAGGAGAAAAAGACAAGGGTGTATTCGGAACCAAAGGAAGTAGAGTCCATTGTTGCTAGATACTGGAGGCTAAAGAATCTTGGAATGTTAAAACCATGATGACTGATGGAGTTACAATCACTTTGTAAAACTGCTTAGCAGTATTTACCAAAGCTGAATATACACACTTTGCGAAGATGAGCTTCTGCGCTCACCAAAAAGGCGTGAATAAGAAAGCAGCATGCTTACCAGTAGCTGAAAGCTGGAAACAGCCCACATGTCCATCAACAGTAGAATGGATCAATAAATTAGGCTTTATTCTTCCAACAGAATCATGTCAGCAATCAGAATGAGATCCAAGTATAATTAAACACAACAATATGGATCAGGTTCACAAAGAGAATGTTGCACACATTAATAAGAAACTGAGTTCAACAATGAGAACACTTGGACACAGGGTGGGGAATATCACACACCAGGGCCTGTTGTGGGGTGGGGGGAGGGGGGAGGGATATCATTAGGAGATATACCTAATGTAAATGACGAGTTAATGGGTACAGCACACAAACATGGCACATGTATACCTATGTAACAAACCTGCACGTTGTGCACATGTACCCAGAACTTAGAGTATAAAAAAAAAAAAAAAGGTAGAAAAAAGAAACTGATTTCAAATGATATATATTCCTCTTATATAAAGTTCAAAACCAGATAAAACCCCTCTATGGTGCTAGAAGTCAGGATAGCGGTTGCCCTTGGGAGATGTAGGAACTGGAGAGGCAAGAGGGGGTTTCTGGGAGCAGCCACTGTTGTATTTCATGAATGGGGTGCTGGTTACACAGGAGTGTTCATTTTGTTAAAACTCATGAGCTGTACTTGTGATGTATGTGCATGATCTGTATATTATATGCCAGTAAAACATAGTAAAAGCATTATATGGCTACCAGGTGACATCCACTTGTTCATCACAGTCACACTTACTGTCACCACCAGTATGAGCAACACAGACAGGAATATGTTGAGAACAAGATTCTAAGTGCTACTTTTCCACCTAAGGAGCTCCAAGTAGAGAGGAACTCTTGGCAAGATAGGCCAGTTCCTCGGAGTCCCTGAAGAGTAGAGAATGACTGGACAAGGAGCTGGTTCACTGGGGTCTTTAAAAAAAGCCAGAAAGAATCAAAGAAGGGAAAGTTTTCTCTCCCAAGGCATCTCAGAGTTCTGAATCAGCTTCCTGCTTAGCATATCAGTACCAGAAAGGCACTCTCCCAGGTTCTGAATTTACTGGAGGGTTCTGAGGCCCCAGTGGGGATTTGTCTTGAGACAACCTTAGGCTGGGTAAAAGAGTGCGGTTTTCGGGCCAGAAGGTTTGATATCCGTACCTTGTCAACAGTGAAGTCACAGGACATCAAGTATAACAGAGGAGGTATCATTACCTTCATTTACAGATGACCTGAGGGAAGTTAAGTGCAGTTCTTGAACTGCTCACATCAGCAGAAGTCAGGCTGAAATAGGAATTTCTTGATTCCTGGTTCAGTGCACTCTGGGTGTCAGTTTTCTCATGGACACAAAGTAGTTGAATTAGATCATCTGTAAAGCTCCTCCGTGTGTCCCAGGTCCAATGACTCTTCTGAGTTCTTGCTGAGGATAAAAGGGCCTTAGCAATTTCTCAGGAAGAATGGATGCAGTATCATTTACCCTTGCCTGCATTAGCTAGCAGCTGTCAGCACACGCATACACAAAAATGTGCACATATGGGCACACATGTACACACATGCACACGTGCACTCTCATGCACACATGCATACACACATACACACTATGCACGTTTGTATGCTGCCATGCACATGCACACCTATGTACACACACATCTTGCCACAGTTCTGAGGTAGGTTTTTTATTGTTGTTTTTCTTTTCTTTTTTTTTTTTGAGACATAGTCTCACTCTGTCTCCCAGGCTGGAATGCAGTGGCGCGATCTCAGCTCGCTGCAACCTCCACCTCCTGGGTTCAAGCAATTCTCCTGCCTCAGCGTTGCTAGTAGCTGAGATTACAGGCGCCCGCCACCTCACCTGGCTCATTTTTGTATTTTAGTACAGACAAGAGTTTCACCATATTGGTCAGGCTGATCTCGAGCTCCTGACCTCAAGCAATCCACCTGCCTCGGCCTCCCAAGGTGCTGGGATTACAGATGTGAGCCACCGCACCCAGCCTGAGGTAGATTTTATATTTGTCATTGCCCAGCATCGAGGATCAGGCAGGGAGGTAGAAAGAGCACCTGTATTACATTTAAGCAAATCCAAGTTCGAATCTTGCATTCTGTCACTTTCTAACTGTGCAACCTGGAGCAAGTTCCCTAATATTTGTCCCTTCCTTCCTCATCTGTGTTTTGAAGTACTGACCCTTCTGTAGGCACTAAATGCATGGCAGGCAGGTGTTATCTGTATGATGTCAAGGAGTTCCTTAAACCTCTCTGTGCCTGTTTATTCCTCTGTAAAATAGAATAACAGCCCCTATATCAAAGGAAGAGGCTGAAGCACAGTATATGATGTAAAAAGTTTACTTGAGCCAGGATAAGGAAGATTCAGACACCAGTCACCTGGGATATGAGCTCCACTTGGCCTTTATTACAGGCAGATTTTTAAAGGCAAAAAAGGAGGAGGACAAGGATCGGATTGATACAAAGTTCTGCCACAGATTCTCATTGAATTGCAGAAATAACTTTGATTGGCTACCCATGGTTAAGCCTTAGAGTGTGGGATGTCGTATCCAGTGAGGCGTTATTAGGTTAATTCATGGCTACTTGTGGCAATAGCAGGCAGTTTCAACAGATGAATATATAGCTCTAAAGGGGGAGAATAAGATGTGATTGTTATATCATTTGAATGTTTCTCTGGGCCTAATAATTTGAAAGAGCTCATGTTCCTCAATAAAAGTTCTTTCCTTTCCTTGGGATTAAGTTAGATGATAAATTTAAAATGTTTAGCATGCTGATTTATATGTATTAAATATTCATAAAGTATTTATATGTATCCATGTGCTGAGGGAGGGGGACACCCTCCCATATGCTCCCATGAACCCTATTTCTGGCAGATGTAAAGTTTTTTTAAATGGCTTTTTTTGGGCCACATCTAGGAAGAGGGAAAATAAAAAGAAGTGAGAAGCAGCTTAGTCCATTAAAATGGGAATAATAGTAGTAATGATGGTGATGAGAATGCTGCAGTTTTCTTCCATATGATTTTTTTTTTTTTTTTTTTTGAGACGGAGTCTCACTCTTGTCACCCAGGCTGGAGTGCAATGGTGTGATCTTGGCTCACTGCAACCTCCGTCTCCCAAGTTCAAGTGATTCTCCTGCCTTAGCCTCCTGGGTAGCTGGGATTACAGGCACGCATCACCACTCCTGGCTAATTTTTATATTTTTAGTAGAGATGGGGATTCACCATGTTGACCAGGCTGGTCTCGAATTCCTAACCAGGTGTCAGGTGATCCACCCGCCTTGGCTTCCCAAAGTGTTGGGATTACAGGCATGAGCCCATATTCAGGCTCTGCCCGTATGATGCTTTTTTATGCATTGCAAAGTGACTACACACCCTATCCCTTGTCTCTTTTCTCTCTCTAGCAACCGTCAGGTTCTTAGAGCAGCTACTACTCTCATCTTCCATGTAAGAAGTGGGAACAGTTTCATGGATGTTCTGGGGCCCACAGTCCAAGTCCTGGTTCTTAGACAGTTGGATCCAGATCCTGTGTCTTGTAGGTATATAGGTATATGTTTATGCATTGAAATGAAATACGTACAACTAGGTCCTTCCCCATCTCCCCACCCACCCAGCCTATAAAGTCTTCTATGAAACAAAGTTAATTCCACTCTGAGACAGAGGCTCCCAGAATCCAGTGTTTTGGTTGGTCTCCACTATAAATGCTTTTTCTGATATTTGTGTGTTTGCAAGTCCCTCTCTAAGACTTTCTAAGATTTGATTGCTAATTGGCTGCTGTATGCATGAAGTTCTGGACTTGGTGTCCCAAGCTCTTTATAGACTTGCTCTCTCTCTCTCTCTCTCTCTCTCTATATATATACACACACACACACACACACACACATACATACACACACACACGTATATTTATACTTTAAGTTCTAGGGTACATGTGTACAATGTGCAGGTTTGTTACATAGGTATACATGTGCCATGTTGGTGTGCTGCACCCATTAACTCGTCATTTACATTAGGTATATCTCCTAATGCTATCCCTCCCCTCCCCGCACACTTGCTTTTTTTTCTCCCCCTCCTGCCATTAAATAATCACCCTTCAGCTTCTCTCAACTTACTGTCCATCAATAACCATTGTATTGGTTACATTACAGCCCTCCTTAATACAAAACAACGACAACAACAACAAACCATTCAAACTTCCAACCAACTTCCCCTGAAGGCACAGAAAGTGAGACCTAAGGGAAAAGAAATCCATCCTCTTTAACATCAGCTAACAGCATGGGAGTCGGTATCTGGTACAGAGCTCAGAATTCCTATTTCACATTCTGATTTAGCACTTTCACTGTAATTATTCAAGTGGGAAAATCTCCTCTACTTTTCCTGTGAAGCTGTTTCCTCTCCTTCTGGAAGATAACAGCAGGATGATTGAGGAGGTAAAAGGATAAAGAGAAAGGATGCAGCCTGTTTCTTCATTTATTCAACCAATAATGTTTGAATATGACAAAGTCCTTGTCCTCAAGGAACTAACAGTCTGGGGTGAAGGGTGCAGGTGGGACAGATGTAAAAACATAATTTCAGATGCAGCTGCTACGTGTGATTATAAAAGTCTGTAGAGTGGCTCATGCCTGTAATCTCAGCACTTTAGGAGACTAAGGCAGGCAGATCACTTGAGGTCAGGAGTTCAAGACCAGCCTTGCCAACATGGTAAAACCCCGTCTCTACTAAAAATACAGAAAGTAGCCAGGCGTGGTGGCAGCCACCTGTAATCCCAGCTACTCAGGAGGCTGAGGCAGGAGAATCACTTGAATCGGAGAGAGAGAGGTTGCGGTGAGCTGAGATCAAGCCACTGCATTCCAGCCTGGGCAACAAGAGTGAGACTTCATCTCAAAAAAAAAAAAAAAAAAAAAAAAAGGTTTGTAAAGAAGAGGTCATAAAGTAGGGTAGTAGTTTTTGTAAATATATATCTTCCTTTTCTCTCCTTATCATGCTCATGCTTTTCTCTACTTTCTTGAAAAGAATGGAATGTATTTATTAAACTGTGTTGCCTTTCTGGTCTGCTGATTCTATTATTTGTCATTTCTGGGTCTATTTTCTATTGATTGATTTGCCTACTTTACACCGGACAGGGGGAGCCAGGAAGCCTTCATAGGAGAAATAACCCCAGTGAGGGGAAGGCCCTCCAGGCAGCAAAAACAGGACATAAAAGTAGTGTAGAGCACAACAGAACAGCTCAGGGAGCCTGAGAAATTCCGTGGCACTGGAAGCTGGGTTATGAAGGGGATATGTTTAAGGACTAAGGCTGGAGAGGCCTTATCTCTCAGGTAAGCAGGCAGAACTCATCCTATAGAAGGTAAAGAGCCTCTGGAGTGATCTAAAGGAGAAAGTGACTTTTGTTTTAAATGCTCACTAGCTGCAGAGTAGAGAATGGATTGAGAGAGGTGAGCCTGGAGAAAGGCCACTTCAGAAGCTATTATGGTGGTTATGGTGAGAGATGACAGTAGCCTGGAAAAGATCAGATTCAGTGGGGTTGAAGAAAGGTGAATGAATATGATAGAGTTTTAGAAGGGAGAATCTAATATCATAGAAAACATGAGGGTGATTTCTGGCCCTTCACAGGAGAAAGAGGCTGAAAGAGAGGAACGGAGTGGGGAGAGATTATGGAATGAGTTAGGATGGGTGAGGTTTATCCTCTGGGGTTCCCATGCCAAATTTCCTTCAGGTGACCAGTTTTACCCTTCTCCCTACCCCCTTCATCCCCGCCTGGTCATTAAGGATGGATATGCCATTTGTCTTTGCTGGACCTCAATTTCCATCCATGAAATGAAGGGACTGGGATTGAGTCCTTCCCTTCTCTCAGGCTGGACTGAGGTCTCCCTTCTCTGAGTCCTGCAATATCTGTCTCAGTCTTACACTACTAAGCTTTTGCTGCCCAGTATCCTCATTCTGTTTCCCCAAGAAGAGTTGAAGTTCTTTAATTAAGCCACTCGGCATCCTCTACCAGCTGCTTGCAAAGGCTTCTTCAGGCCTGAGAGACCAGTATTCCTTGGTATGGAAGACTAGTCTTCAGGTTGCTTCTTGCTATCCCCAACATCCTTATTCTCCAGAACTTTCAGATGCTGGGTCCAGGCCCTATTTCACTGAGCCCTCTGCAGCTGGAATTTATCTTGCCCCAGAGCCCAGCTGAACAGCACTGGGGGTGGGAGATGTGAGCTGAGGGGAGAGAAACATGGCAGGAATCCTGGTTCTTGGAAAGTTGGATCCAGATCCTGTGTCTTATAGGTACGTATGTGTGGTTTATGTATACATACGTATGCGTGCATGTGCAGCCATATGTGTGTGTGTGTGAGTATTGGAGTGTCTCTGGGTTTTTTTCTGTATTAAGTTATATGTGAAGTTCCATGTATGTGTCTGCATCTAAATCTAAATGACGCATAAGTCAGTGCACACATGTCAACATCTGTATGCCCATGAGTATTAATGCCTGTGTATGTGTGAGGGCCTTTCCTGGCAAATGCATGTGTCTGTCCACATACCTGTTTGCAAGTGGGTACATATATGTTATAAACATGTACATATGTATATATGGGTGCCACACTGTGTGTGTGTGTTTGTGTGTGTGTGTGTGTTAAGTGTTGTATATAAATGGAGGCAGGATACAGTGTCTAGTTAAGAGCATTTGCTTTAAAGTCTGGCTCCCTGGGTTCAAGCCCTGAAATCAGCATTTAAAAGCTATAGGCCTTTGAGTAATTATCTTTTTAAAGCATTGGTTTGCTCATCACTAAATTGAAGGTCATAGTAGTGGCTAACTTCCATGTCTAATGTGAGGGTGGAATGATAATAATGCCCAAAATGTACTTAAAATAATGCCTTATACATAGGGGGTGTTAAAAAATATTGGCTGTCACAAAGTAATTCATGACAATAAATATGTAAGTGGCTAGCTTGAGGGTCTCTGAGGTTTTCTGCATGTGCATCTGTGCCTTTGGGCACATGAGGTTGATGTGTGTGTCTGTTAGAATGTGTGTGTTGGTGTGGATAGACGCCTCTGGGTATACAGGCCTGTGTTTGGGGGTAAGTGGGTGTGTGTGTTGATGGTTTGCCTGTGAGTGCCTCTGTGTGAGTTTGGGTTCTGCCAGGATTGTGAATCTTCCAAGGGAAGGGATTACATCTAATTAATTATTGTACCCAGGTCCCTGGACCTGGGACATACAAATTGCTAAGCAAATTTGTGTTGACTGAATGAATGAAGTGGACTGGACATTCAGAGATTGTTATTCAGACAACATGCTCATTTGTAGAAAAGAAAAAGGTGTAACTAGCTAGCTAGCTAGATGATAATTGAGTAGGTAGGTATGTAGATAATAGGTAGATAGGAGGTAGATGATAGATAGATAGATAGATAGATAGATAGATAGATAGATAGATAGATAAATAGATAGATGATAGGTAGACAGCCAGACAGATAGATAGCTGAGATTGGCTCTAAGTGGAATCTTATGTACTTTCTCCTGGACATTATGCTAGAGTTCGTATGTCCCAGGGTGCTCCAAAACATTAGCTCTGGCAGCTCTGTGAGTTTTTATGGCGTTGCTTTGAGGGCCTGCAGAGGAAGGAATCACAGACTGGAGAGCTGAGTTCCCCACCTGACATCATCAAGAATCTATTTGCTTTTAATCTCTGGATGTCCATGTCAAATTGTAAAGTTCCACTGCTATACATTTTTGAAAATCTTGTTACAGACCAACCCATTTTATTCTACAGAAGGCAGCAGCTGAGCTTCAGAGACAGGAGAAGGTTAGAACCTGACCTCCCTTTCAGGCCTATTTCTACCATGCCATCTGCCTTGGGATGTAGTAGGTAGGACTCCTCTAACTCACTGGGAAACAGAATGCAATTCCTCTCAGGAACTCCTCTTTTAGAGAAGCCACTATCATAGTGGCCCTTGGGATGTCTGTCCAAGATACGACCCCATTCGTGTGAGACCTGCCCCATCAGGTCAGCCACTTTGGCTGTGTGTTGGATAGTCCCAGTCCCCTGGCCCAGACTATTGAACCCTGACCCAAGCAGTGAAATCAAATTCCCTGTTGCAATTTGGAGGTGGGATAGCAACAGGTTAACCAGTCTCTGTTGGTCCCTGAATTAGAAAGTGATGTGAAGCTGGAATGTCCATATTTAATCAAGGGATGAGTGAACAGGAAAAGCTGGCTTTAGAGACAGAAAAAGAAAACAAAGGCAATGCAAAGATACACTGTCATAAAGGGTATGTGGCTTCAGAAAGAGGGACGGAAGGCAAGACAAACTTTGGCTTCTTTTGGCTTGCCAGGCCCCACTCCCAGAGCTTGTGCAGCCTGGAGGTATCTCTTGCGCTTGAACTTTGTGCTCCTACATCCTTATAATTAACTCCCCTTTTGCCTGAGAAATTGTAGTGGGTTTCTGTTTCTCGCAACCACACCATCTCTAACAAGGCAGCACGTTGGAACGTCTCCTCCAAGCAGATACACAGGCTCAGCACCTGCTGGTCTACCTTGGTTCCTGATGTGTCTCTGAGGTCAGCTTTGCGAGGCCTTATCTGTAGCTGTGGGAAGGGCCTAAGTCAGTGTACACATTTCAGCGTCTATATATATGCCCGTGAGTATTAATGCCTGGGTATGTGTGATGCCCTATTTGTTGCATCTTTGTGGAGTACTTTGAAGTACTCATTAAAGGTCGCTAGAAAGGGACTTCACCCATCTCCTAGGCTTTGCAGTTACATCCCCATAGCAGGACTGGTGCATTGCTTCTGCTGGGACTTGTTGCTTAATCCTTCAGAGCAAGCACAGCACCGTTTACAGTGAGAGGTACTCCCTTGGGTGATGAAGTTTCTGCATCAAAATCAAGTCATTCCTCCAGCATCTAGGTCCCAAGGATGTTTGTGTAGTTCTCTAAGTCACAGCATGTCTGTGGTATGGTGGGGGATAGGGGAGCTATGGGGACTAGTTTTTCCTGGAGCAGAGTCTCCAAAAGTGGCCCTTTGATATGTTCCCATGGGGATTTTTGAAAACCATGATACAAACAATCAGAGGAAGCAGAGTGAATGCAAGGGTCAGTCTCTTCAATTCATGAGTAGTCAGAACAGGAGATGCTTAGGAAGGAATCATGGCCGGTTCTTCTTCTCCATGTTCATCCCATACCCTAGTGACAGGATACCTCTTCCCTGGAGTTAAAAACATGCACCACACTTCCGGTAAAGGCTAAAGCCACAGAGGGCACCTAGCAAGCTTGCTTACAAGGTCCCATTAACAAATGAGAAGGGCAGCCCAGGACAGACTGACAGGAACCCCACCATGTTGCCTTTTTTTTTTTTTTTTTTTTTTTTTTTTTTTTTGAGACAGAGTCTTGCCCTGTCACCCAGGCTGGAGTGCAATGACACAATCTCAGCTCACTGCAACCTCCACCTCCTGGGTTCGAGTGATTCTCCTGTCTCAGCCTCCCAAGTAACTGGGATTACAGGTGCCTGCCACCATGCCTGGCCAATTTTTGTATTTTTAGTAGAGACGGGGTTTCACCATTTTGGCCAGGCTGGTTTTGAACTGCTGACCTCAGGTGAGCCACCTGCCTCAGCCTCCCAAAGTGCTGGAATTACAGGTGTGAGCCACTGCGCCCAGCCGAGAGTTTTAAAGAAGGTGAAAGTTCTTCCCGTTCCCGAAACCTAGCCTGGCTTTGAGTCTGTTAATACCAAGACTGTGTGAATTGGAGTGGAAAGCAGAAGTGGTGAAGGGAGCCATTGCCAGAGGGAAGAACGCAAACTTCAAGGCCAGATGCTCAGTGGAGCTCTCAGAACAGCCAAGCCAGGAGGACAGTCAGGAAGACCATGGGCCAGGCCACCAGGAACCCTGAAATACAAGAAAGATGACTGTCAAGTGTTGGGCTTTGGGAGTCAGGAGTAAACGTAAGTTGGCCTCTTTGTCTTTTGCAACACCAGGATGAGAAAGGCAAAGCATCTTTAATATCTGGCCTGGTTATAGTCTCTGAGACTCACATGGTAGAGGCAAAGCTATCTAATCACCAAATTTTTTTTTTCATTTTCCTCTAGACGCACAGTAAGGCAATTTTTCTCAGTGTCCTTTGCAAGTAGGTAGGGCCATGTGACTGAATCTGGCCAATAAAATGTACATAGAAGTTATCTGTGCCATTTCTATGTCTGATCCTTAAAGCCTCCTATATATCCTGTTGCTCGCTCATCTACCATCTAAGGGAGCAGATGCAGAGTATCCAAGATAGGACTTGCAGGGGATAGTGGAGTTGCCAGAAGTTACCAGAAGGTAGTAGAAGCCCAAGCTCCTACTTGGGCTTGGATGGAGTAGAACTGCATCCCCTCCCCCAGTGATTTAGTGGGAAACAATGCTGTTGTGTAAAGACACAGAAGATTGGGGACTGTTTGTTATAGCAGCTAGCATTACTTATGCTGACTAATACTGAAGGGGCAGAAAGATACAGAGGTTAAAAAGCACTGCCTCTGAGGGCTGATTACTTAGCTTAGCATCTCAGCTCTATACCTAGCTGGGCAGTCCCAGAAAAGTTATTAAACTTCTCTGCCTTTATTTTCCTGTACGCCAAAGAGAAATATTAATAGCTCCTGTGACTTCACTGGATTTTTGTATGGCTTAAATGAGTGAGTTCGTATTAAGCATTGAGATCAGCGCCTGGCACATGGTGAACACTATATAAATGTTGGTTTTAAAAGTTAGACTCTAAGATCTAGTTCTGCTGGGATTATATCTCTTTGGCACATCACTATGTACTCAGTTTCGGTGAAGGACATGGATCCCCGATGATAACTGCCTTGTATCGGAGGGCCTAGGAGAAACATGTGAGCCTTCCTGCCATACTACCAAATTATGAAATCTCCCCATTACCCCAATTTCAAAGTAATTGGCTGATGTCCTAGAAGTGAGAAGAGAAATATAAATTTCAGACACAATTTATGACAAAAAGTTATAATTATAAAACAGGTTGATGTTCAATTAATTCTAAAACATCAAAGATGATTGTGATAGCAGACAATGAAAACCACAAGTGCCCTCTTGTAGTGGGTAGGCTGCCTCAACACCAGACTGATTCCCTCCTTGTCCAGAAGTGTCCAAAATGCACCACTCATTCTAGAAATTAGTCAGTTTGGCAAACTGTACTGGGAAACCACACTGTTCCAGGCACCAGGCTAACCAGAAGGACTGGCAGAAAGGAATGAGACTTGAGGTTCCTGACTTCAAGCTGCTTTTTTTTTTTTTTTGACGGAGTTTCGCTTTTGTTACCCAGGTTGGAGTGCAATGGCGCAATCTCAGCTCACCGAAACCTCCTCCTCCTGAGTTCAAGCGATTCTCCTGCTTCAGTCTCCCAAGCAGCTGGGATTACAGGCACATGCCACCATGCCCAACTAATTTTGTATTTTTAGTAGAGACAGGGTTTCTCCCTGTTGGTCAGGCTGGTCTCAAACTCCCGACATCAAGTGATCTGCCTGTCTCGGCCTCCCAAAGTGCTGGGATTACAGGTATGAGCCACCCACACTTGGCCTAAGCTGCTTTTAGAATGAGTTCTAACCACTCCTCTCAATGAGCGTGACTTTTCTTAGCATTGTCTGAATGCTGGCACTGAACATAGACAGTCCATCTTGGACTTACTTGGGCAATTAAAAAACTGCCGTCTAAGTTTGGGCTTTGAGGATAGAAAGAACCTTTTCATGTCTGGGTTCACCAATATAGGTCATTTTCTGGGAAAGCAAATCTTAATAGTATGTGCTTTCCATTTTGTCCAAAACATATTTCTAGTACCCTATAAATATGTAAAAAATGTAAAAATGTTCTCTCTCTCTGTCTCGCTCTGTGTGTGTGTGTGTGTGTGTGTGTGTGTGATATTTCTTTTATTAGTCATCTTGTTTAGCTCCAAGTCATTAATCAAAAACCCATTCAGATGTTACTACCTGGTGAAATTCTTTCCAGACCTTATCCAATACAGTTAATTAGCCTTTTATGTACTCTTTCTGTACCATCTACCTACTTGTCATTTATTTGCTCAAGTGCCTGTCTCACTTGTGCCACTCATTCCCCTAACATTTGCACCTCCGACTCATTTTTCTCATTTGGCTTAAACATCACTTATTCTGAAAGTTTTTCTGACCACTTATCCATTCTGACAGTCTTTCTTCCTTCCTACCTTGATAATAAAGCCATCAAACATCGGTTAGGCACACGGCCCACCCAGAGAAAAGATTGCATTTCCTAGCTTCCTTTGCAGCAAGGTGTGGCATGTGACTAAGCACCAGCCAATGAGATGTAAGTGGAGGTATAAGGTGCTAGCTTTCAGGAATGTCTTTTAACACTCATTGGCTTCTTCCTTGTTCCCTCCATCCTGCTGCCTGGATACAAAGGTTGGAGCTCTGGCTGCCATCTTGGAACATGAAGATGATGGCCACACCTCAAAGATGGTGGAGGCATGAGTTGGAAAGAGCCTGGATCTTTGATGGCTTTATGGTGCTACCCCACTAGCCTTGGATAGTTTGCCTCTAAGCTTCATTTATGTGTGACAGAAATGAACGTCTATGCAATGAGAACACATGGACACAGGCAAGGGAACATCACATACTAGGGCCTGCCAGGGGATGGTGGGCAAGGGGAGGGAGAGCATTAGGAAAAATACCTAATGCATGTGGGACTTAAAACCTAGATGATGGGTTGATGGGTGCAGCAAACCACCATGGCACATGTATACCTATGTAACAGACCTGCATGTTCTGCACATGTATCCCAGAATTTAAAGTAAAATGAATTAAAAAAAAAAGAAATAAAAACTTATTGAGTTTGATAAAAAAGAAATGAATGTCTATTTTAAGGCATTATTATTCTTCTATCACATCACTTTCTTTTATTTCCAAAGTACCATGTTTACTTTTTGTTTTCTACTTTCCACACTGGTGCATAAGCTCTATGAGGGTAGGTACCTGGGCTGTTTTGTTTGCCATCATATCTTCAGTGCCCAGAACAAGACTTAGCACACAGTATATATTTCTTGTCAAAGGACTGTCTCCTCCGCTAGACTGTGGGCATCTCAAAGGCCAATCTTGGGTCTGATTAATGTCAGTGTCCCTAGCATAGGGTCTGGGCCGTAAAAGGGGCAGAATTGAAAAGAGAAAGGAGAGTTGAGAAAGCTATGGGAAAGGCATGAGAAAATGATGTACCTGCAGTGCCAGGGGTTCCATTCATGACACCAGAAGACTGTGCACCTGTGAACAAGAACAGAAGGGGAGGGTTTCCTCAGTCATGCTCCAGTGACTGCAGCACTGTGGCCATAACTGCTTCACATCCTCCTAGACGTGGCCATCACAACCACTGGCCATCCACATTGTGGGGACATCTATGATCTGGCACAGGCACCTTTCTAAACACACTGCATGCATCTTAGACTTAATCCTCCTAACAGATTTGTGAGGAAAGTATTCTCATCCCCATTTGACAGATGAGAGGACTGGAGCTCAGTGATGTTAAGGGACTTGCCAAATTGACCTTTCCAGTCAGTAGCAGAGCTGGGATTCAAACCCCAGTATGTCTGATTCAAAAGTGAAAGTTCTTAACCTCCACCAAGTTACCCTGTGATGCCACTTGAGGCTTCAAGTTGAGAGCTCAGTAAAATGGTAGGAAAACTCAGGGCAGAGCCTTCTTCATGAGACAGCCTCCGTTTGTTCTGGAAAATGGAAATGGTAATAATGCTTTACCTCCCTCACCTGCTGTGAGCATTCAAAGTGATCATGCATATAAAGGCATTTGACAAAGTGCCAGGCACAAGGAAAGTATTATTATTACCAACATTACTGCATCTTAATTTCTTTAGGGGGATAAAAAGGCTTTCATTCTTCCACTTCTCCATCCTGGTGGAAATAAAAGCACTAAGTAAACACTACTATAAATCCATGAGGAGGATGGATGAAAATATGAGGAGCCATTGGAAAGCCTCCCCTATATTATACTCCAGAATACCATAAATGAATTTTGGAAAACACAGTCATTCACCAGAAAACAAAGTTACATTTAAACAGGATTTAGGACTTACACTTCACCTGTAAGGAACTGAGTTATGGGGACCTGGAAACAGATGGAATAAGGAAAAGGCCACATGTTTTGGCATCAGACTGAGCTGGGTTCAGTCCTAACTCTAGCCACTCATGAGTAGGGGGATCTTGGGCGAGTCACTTAATCTCTCTGAGTCTTAGTTTCTCACCTGTAAAATGGACACAGGCATGGGAGGATTAAGTGAATTGATGGATGCAAGAGCTTAGCCTGGTCTCTAAGCACACAGGAGGTCCAAATGACAATATTGTTATTATTACCCAAAGCACCTCAAAGAATAGGTTTTTCAGTAAGGGTCAGACAGAGGTGGCAGAAAAGCCCTCAGAAGTTGGGCTGGTGACCCCAGGCATCTGTGGTTAACTGTCAACACTCAATCAGCAGGTCTTGTCACTGGGATTTGGCCACTTACCCCTCCGAGTGATGGGCCCCAAATCTAGAACCCGGGATAGGTCAATGGCCGGTACTTCACTGCGGACTTGACTTCTTGAGCAAGACTGTAGGGATGATGAACTTTCATTATATCAAAATTTAAATGTCTGGATTCTATCTAGACTGCTCCTGCAATGGGCAACTCTGGACCGAGAACTGCGTCCAGAACTGGTTCATGCTATGGCCCTAATTCCGATGCTGTGGTTAGCTCAATCTAGAAAATTATCACTGTCATGACAAACAAATCTGGGTTTGAATCTCATCAAGTAGAGACTTTCTTTAAGCTGTATAATTTGGGGCCAATGACTTTGCCTCTACAATAACTAAATAATACCCACCTGGTTGTGAAGATGAAAATGAGATGTGCCTGCAACACGTGGGCACAAAGTAAGCACTTGGAAAATACCAACTATTCACAGGCAGTGCCAAATGCAGGCAAGAGCAGGGGCACTGGAGTCACCTCTCGGCTGGGGCACACCCTGGCTCTGATATTTTCAGTATTATTATTACCAACATTACTGCATCTTAATTTCTTTAGGGGGAAAAAAAGGCTTTCATTCTTCCACTTCTCCACACTGTGTGTGGCCCTGTGGACAAGGACTTCTCTGACCCTCACAGTGGGGTAGATAAAATAATCTACTTACAGGGTTGTTCTGAGAGTTACATGAGAAAAGGTATGCAGAAGTTTTAGCATGGTGCTTGACAAAGAGCAAGCACTAAAAACATCATCTATGATTATAATCATTTAAGAGATGCCAATGGAATCTAGTAGACAGATTTCTTTATCAAATCTGCCTCCTGGGGACACAAAAATTGCTTAGATTTGGGCCTTTAGGAGACCTAGAGTATATCTATTTATCCTTCATTCTTCCCTCCCTCCCATCCACACACCTACCCATCTCTTTCCGTCTCTTCATCCTGCTCCCTTCCTTCTCTCCTTCTCT
The DNA here is from genome assembly GCF_002776525.5 of Piliocolobus tephrosceles. Lineage (NCBI taxonomy): Eukaryota > Metazoa > Chordata > Mammalia > Primates > Cercopithecidae > Piliocolobus > Piliocolobus tephrosceles. The sequence goes on from NC_045450.1 coordinate 19,163,691, forward strand.
GTTCCTCCTTTCCTTCTCCATCCCTCCTGTATTCCTTTTTCCCTCCCTCTTCCCTTCTGACTCCCTTCCCTTCCCTCCCTTATTCCCCTTCCTCATCCCCTTCCCTAACCTTCCCTTCCCTTCTCTTTCCCCTTCCCCTTTCCCTTCCCTTCCCTCCCTTGCCCCTCCCTCCCACCCTCCCTTCATTCATAATTGCAATAAATATATATGGAGAGTCTATCAGGTACCAGGCCCCATGCCGGGCTCTGAAGAGTTCAGTTCAAAGGGAAACTCACAGGCTGGCACTGTTCATTAAGAGAATCACAGAGATGAATCTCACAATGCAGGAAAACTAGGTCATAATGTCCAGCAAACATGAACATCTGAACTGAGAACCGGCTTTCCGAGGACCTCCCATTCTCCTCCACATGGATGGTGGAATCACGTTGATTTGAGCAGCTGAGAGGGTGACAGGGTCAAAGGTGTGACTTCTTAAAATAGCAGTGGAGAAAATTAAAGAGTCCCTCGGGTTCCCTCCATCATGATAAAGTGGACTTTTTCTATTCCTCTGTTTCCTCCAAGATATATCCATAAACTCACATGGCTTAAATTATTTGGGGGCACAGTCTCTGGAGTGAAACAGACTGATTTTACATTCTAGCCCGACCCATGTTCTAGCTAAGTGATTATGGGCAGGTTACTCATCCTTACTGAACCTTACTTTTCTTATCTGTAAAGTGGAGACAGTAATATACACTTTATGAGACTGATGTGAGCATTTAATCAGATAACCCACATATATTTCTTGGCACATAGCTAAGCTCAATGACAAATATTAGCTAGGATTATTACTATAATTTAAATCATGATCTATAGAAATGCATTTTCCCTTGTTTTTATCAGCCGGGCATGTTCAATAATATTTCATCCCACAACATTTATCATATTGTTTTCATATTGACCAGTGTTCACTTCAGTGTAATAATCCATTACTATCAAATTGATTCCCTGGTTTTGAACAATAAGCCTATTGCCAAAGTTATCAAGAATATTGAAATGGAAAAATATTGGCATTTATTCACCCTACCCACCTATTTGGTATTAGTATTTTAGGCTAAAATCTCAGGAGTGATATTTCTGAGTCAAAGAGTGTGTTTATGATACGTAATACAACTTACACATCTGCTAGGGATGGATGAGATGAACATTTTCCCGTAAACGTTAGTAAGGCCAAATGATAATTCTAGAATTGGTCGTTACCTGTTTCTGATGATGAAATACTTCACAGGGTCAGCCTTGTCTTCAGTGGGGGTGGCATAGCAGTTCCTCAACACCAGGTTAAACCGGGAGGTGTCCCCTTGCTCTAAGATGGCGCCCACATAGAGCATGGACTCAACAGACAGTTCAGCTACATCCCCTTCGTAAGGATTCGTGTAGTTCTGGTCTTGGAAGAGGGCCATCCTAACAATGAACTCTCCATCCCCGCCCACACTGACGTTCAGGAAGCTGAGAAAAGGAAAGCCACAAGAGTGGGAACCTCAGAGAGAACAACATAAATCAAGCCCTGCTACTTACTTAACACACTTATGAAGGCAAAGACACATATCTTGGATCCTTAAGTGAATTCTTCAATCATTCATTTAAACTGAGCATTTATTAGCTTCTAGGCACCAAACTGGACAGACAAGTCTGTCTCCAGGATTTCCACTGATCCTCCCTGCAGGACAAGTTACACATGTATCTCTCACTGAAGGAATAACTGAGTGTACACCTCCATCTTCTCACCTGGAGAGTGGAGCTGAGAATCAGTTCTGTGTGTTTACATTTTTTTAGCAGCAGATCGCTTCCCTCCATTCCACAGTCTTCAGTGAAACACCAATTTTAACAACAGAAATGGCTTTCCTTTTGATTTTTTATGAACCAGGAGCCCTAGCACCAAACCATCTGGAAACCACTGAATTAGAAAATTTCTAATCCTTCTGATCCTGTTGCTTTGTGATACCAGGGGGCAATAAGGAATGAGATGGGCACTCTGGATTTTTGACTTCCCAGAAAGTCCCCTGGCAAATCTAGGGATGCTAAGAAACTGATTCAACAGGACCCCATTTCAGGCACAGAAACACAACAAAACAGAGAAAAGCCCCTGCCCAAATTGCTATCTGATGCTATTTCTGCTGGGGATGGGGTGCCTGTTTATCCGACAAAAGCTGGTCTCTGCTTCAATCTCATGTCTTCAGGGAAGTTGTTCTGTCCCCATCAAATCCACCACCAACAGGGGTCTGGAACCCCAATTCCCTGCTCCCAAAGCACCCCACGTTTTTTTTACATTGCACTCATCTTGCTTATAAGTAATTATTGATTTAATTAGTTGCTTAATACCTTTGTTCCTTAAGGTGAATGAACTTGTCCTGTGTTTTTATTTTCTAGCACATTTAGTAAGCACTGTTTCATGTTGCTGCATTGCCTAGTTATAACAATCTTTAATATCCACAGAATAATCTATGTCTGTCTTGTTCATGCTGAACATCTTTAATATACAATCAATGAATACTTGTGGAATGAATGATTGAATGACTGGAGGCTCCTGGAGGAGGTTGGTAATATGGTGTGGTCATCATAGTCTACACTTGAAGTAAGTGTGATGTGACTATTGCTAAGGTTGTAGGTCAAAGGGCAAGGGTCAATGCCATACCTTACAATGGGCTTCAAGGCAGCTTGGAGGCTGACTTTCATGTCCAGTGGGTAGGCACATTGGAAGTTGATGTTGAGGATGGTGTCTCTGATGATGAAATCACTGACCAAGGAGAGGGTGTTTTTGTAGATGGCATGGGTTTGATTTCTCTTTGGCATAAAAACAAAACCACACAGATGTTTATGTGTAAGCGTATGTAGGTGTATCTCAAATCCAGATCTGATTTCCAGAGTCAGTGTGCTTAACCATGCAGTCACCCTACCTTCTGAGCTCATGGAGGTAAAGGGACCTCCTCCTTCAGTGTTACTGACACTTTATGGGAAGGGGAATGAGGACACCAGACAAAAAACTAGACCAATAAATTGTTGACCCTTGGGAAGAGTCAGGAGCTGACAAGCTTGCTTCTCTGTGCATCCCTCCCCCACATCCCTAATTAAAATTATCATAATTGTAACTTACGTTTATGAAACTCACATGTGAGATTTATACTAAGTTCTTTATGTAAACCAACATGTGCACTCTTACATAACCCTGGGGCTCAGGGAAGCTAAGTGGCTTGTCCAAGATCTCAGAGCTACTATGATAGGTCCCATCAGCCCAACACATACCTTCTGGCAGCAGTGGTGTGAAAGCCACTTACCTCCAGAATGTTCCTGCAGGCACTAGCCTGGACGGGGCTGGTCACAGATACCCAGTTCCTCTCCTCTGTCTGCAAGATGCTGCTGCAGTTTGGGTCTCGCAGGTACGCAATGACCTCCTCCCCAAAACCCAGGTCTTCCAGCAAACATTTGTCCACCTTCACCTTGATCTCCCTGGCCCCACAGTCTAGGTGAGGCTGCAAACTATGGACATCTGCAAAGCAGAGATGAAGGCAAGTGGAATGGACATGAGTCTGGAAGCCCACTTTCCCTACTCTTTGGTAAGGTCTCCATGACCCAGAAGATTATGTAAACTAGAAGGTCCCTGGGATCCAGACGGAATTCATGCCTAGACTGGCAGTAAGTTAGGTTGGCAAAGGGGGCCCCTCATTCAAGATTTCCAAGTGTCCTATGTGCAGGCTTGGCTAAGGTTTTTTGGTCTAATTCCTCTTGGCGATTGTGTTATTTGGGGAGGCAGGATGGACTTGCATTCCATACTAGAATCAAAGTTAGATATATGCTACCTTGTTGAGTCAGCACATCTGACCAAGTTCAGAGCTATCATATTTTAACTCAACATTTATTCAACACACAACTTCTTGAGCATCTACTATCTGCCAGGCACTGGGGCTGCAACACTTACCAAAACTGACAAAATTCCCGCTCTTATAGAGCTAACATTTGAATAGGGTAGACAAATAGTAAACTAATAGGAAGACAGTTTCTATTGCATTTATGAATGCATTGATTCAATATATATTTACCAACCACCTTCTCTTTCTCTCTCTCTCTCTCTCCTTTTTCTTTTTTTAGACAGAGTTTTGCTATGTTGCCCAGGTTGGAGTGCAGTGGTGCAATCTCAGGTCACTGCAACCTCTGCCTCCTGAATTCAAGTGATTCTCCTGCCTCAGCCTCCCGAGGCTGGGCTTACAGGCATGGGATTACAGGCATGTGCCACCACACCAGGCTAATTTTTGTATTTTTATAGAGATGGGGTTTTGCCATATTGGCCAGGCTGGTCTCAACCTCCTGACCTCAGGTGATCTGCCCACTTCAGCCTCCCACAGTGCTGTGATTACAGGTATGAGCCACTTTACCAACCACCTTCTCAAATGCTAGGTGCATTCAACACAAAGTAAATAAGGCATGGACTTGGCCTATGAGGATTTCTTGGTCTTGTGTAAACACCAACATACCCACAGCTTATTATACTTCAATACGATAAAGATACAGACAGAAGTATGTACAGAGGGACGTGTCTGTAAGCAATGGGGCCCACTGGACAGCCATCATTCTGCTGGCCACTGATGAAGACGTGAGGCAGGCCACCTGCTCACTCAGTCAGCTGAGGCTGTCCTTGGAGCCCATCCAAGTACAGGGAGGGCCTCCTTAAAGCCCAAGTTCTGACTCTGCGATGGGCCCAAAGCCCAGAAAACCACACTGACTCTCTGGGGCCTCATCCACTCAATGAGCAGAAAGAGTCTTTAAGGAGATCAAGGTTGTTGGTTGTTCCCTACCCCTCATTTCCCAGGGTGCTCCTGCTGGGCACATCTAAGCATTGCCCCGTTCACACTGCAGCTCCGTTTTCCAAATGTGTCATGCTCCTTCTTGTCCTGCTGCCTAGAACACTCTCTCTTCCATAGGGACTTGGAGTGTGCTCAGAGGAAGGCATGCTTGTGCCAAGGGCAAGATCAAAGGCCCTTGTTAGAGTTCAGTGATGGAGGGAAATAATCTCAGTGGGAGGCTCATCCATCCCCTGTCCAGGGCTTACTGTTTGTTTGTCTATGACATCCCTACCCATGGGCCATCTCACTCTGCTTGCTCGCCTCCTGGGACGAGAAATTCATCACCTCCTGAGCCTTCCCAATTGGACAGCTCAGATTTAGTTCTCACAGTAGCCCTGTATGGTGGGTATTATTATCACCTTAACCTCATTTTACAGATGAGAACGTTCAGGCTCAGAGACAATAGTGACTTGTCCCCAGAAGTCTGCCCATGTCCATGACATGAAGACCCTGTGACTATGAAAACATAGCTCCTACATTTGCAGAATTATCATCTTCAGTACCTTCAGCCTCAGGGGTCAAGCCTGTGCATGTCAGAACCATTTCCTGAGGCTGTGGCCCAGCAGCTGACCTTGAAATTTGCTCCAACCCTGCCTTCCTATCCTTGCAAACCCACTGGCTTTACAGCACATGGATTGGAGAGCCCACATTCCCTTGACCTCAGGTCCTTGTCCCCGACTCTGCTTTATACCTTATCCTGACTCTCTAAAGCTCCCTCCCTCCTGCCCTGCCCACTCAGGATGGTAGTTACTGGCCCAGTGAGCCACTCACCAGAGCTATTGAGGTCCTGTCTGCAGACACAGCCCCAGGTGCTGTTGCGGGCAAGGCACTCCTCCTCGGGGCGGCAGGCCTTCTCACACTTGTCCTCCACAGTGGAGGGATCTAGGTGATGGGGCATGGAGAGAGAAGATCAGGATGCAGTGTGGGCTGGACTTGAGGCCCCCAAGTCCAACCTTCTCATTCCACCGGGGCACAAGAATCTTGCCAAGGTTGTGTGATACTTAGTGGAAGCGTTAAGCCTCAAACTCAGATTTCCTGACTCCCAGTCCAGTGGGATAAGTGAGAGCCTTAAAGCTGCCACCTGAACACTTACTACAGACAAGACTCTATTCTAAGGACAATGAATGTTATTAGCTCATTTAATCAAAATGAGAAAGGACAGCATGGTGGTTAAGTCCATGGATGCTGGAGCTAGAATGCCAAGTTCAAATCCCAGCTCTACCATGCTCCAGCTCTGTGATACTAGGACAGCCCCTGAATCTCTCTGTGCCCCTCATTGTGGTAATTAGGTAGCACTTACCTTATGGAACTGGGGAGAGGATCAAATGAGTTAATACATTTGAAGTACTTAGGATAGCAACAAGGACACTGTTAGCATTATGTATTAGCTGTTATTTTTGCCATTCCCCTTTTTTTTTCAGATCAGAACACAGAGGCTCAGGGAGGCAAATTTAACTTCCCAAATGGAGCCAAAATCTGAATGAGCATGAGTTCTGGATTTTATGCTACAGACATTTATAAACTGGGAAATTTCACCCTTAAATGAGAATTTCTGGCTTGAAATGTTGGAAGGTCTGACAACACCTGTGTTGTGTTCTCACTGGGCAGGAGCTGAGTCAAGGCTGCTCTGCATCCTCTCCTGTTTCCTATTGACTTGCTCCACTCACTTGACTGAGCCTGGGGTGCATCTCGTTGACTGTGTAGCTGCCTCCTCCAGGGCTCTGCTGCTCACCTGTGCAGTATCTCAGACTACACTCGGGAGTGCCTTCCAACCGGTACACGTGGTACCCGCCTGGGCAGGCCTTCACCAGCACCTCCGTCTTCCAGAGACAGCAGTTGTCACTCCAGTGGGCACAGGCAGTGTGGTTGATGATGCCATCCCCAAGGGCAGGGTGGGTCCCGTTCAACCACATGGGAGCGGCTGTTTGGCATCGGCCCACCTGGACACAGGTCTCCGACATCCTCACTCCTCCTTCCCCTACAAAGCGGTACCAGCCACTCATGTTGTTATCGCACCCCTGTTGCTCTTCTGAGTTCTCTGTGCTTCGGAAGGGTTCATCCAGGAGGGTGTAATTCTGACAGGGGTCAAAACAGACGTGAGCCTCTGGGGTGCCAGGAGCTCCGCAGTCCAAGTCCAGCCCATAGAAACTGGCTTCACTGGGGTTTCCATAACCTGGGAAAGTGACAGAGTGCAGTTGGGTTTAATGTTTAATCCATTAATTAAACATCAACTTCATCACCTTGGGGGCAGAATAATCAGTGAGGATCTTCTGCGGTATTTTATAGACATTGAGGACATCCTGCCCAATCTCCCTCCCCGCCTTAGAGTAACAAAGTTCTTTCCTGTGCATTCATGCACAGCAGCCTTGTTTGACTAATATTTGTTTTTCTCATTATAAATGTAATACAGGCTCACTGAAAAAGAACCTCAAACATCATTAAAATGAATAAAGCAAAAATGAAAGTTGCCATAAGCCCATCTCATCCCCGGAAGTAACAATAAATTTGTTATGTAGCCTTCAGATTCTTCCTAGGCATGTTTAAAATACATTGCTTTCTTAAAAATAAAAATAAGTTTAATTCTGTACAACATCTTTTTTTCCACTTGCATTTTTTACTTAACATAACATAGACATTTTTCCATACCAGTAGCACAATCTAATGTAAGAATTCCAAACCTTGGCACTATTGACATTTTGGCTGGGTCATTCTTTATTGGAGGAACCATCCTGTGCATTATAGAATGTTTAGGAGTATCCTTGGTCTCTACCTACCAGATCCCAGCAGCATGCCCCAAAGTGGTCTCCAGGCATTGCCAAATGTCCCCTGCGGGATATCACCTCCAATTGAGAACCACTGATCTAACAAGACCATTTCTGATTGTTGATCTATCATTTTTCAAAACAGTTTTAGAAATTGTGATGTATGAAGAGGCAGAGAAGTGAAGGAGGAAGACCACAGGCTGGTCAGGCTGACTTTAAATCCAACTCCACACTTGCTGGCTGGGTGACCTTGGCAGGTGACTTAAGTCCCCTGAGACTCATTGGCAAAACCATGTCTGTGAACTAGTGGTTCTCAAACTTTATCCTATGCCTTGGGTCATGACCTTTGCCATACATGTGTTTGCCTGTCCTATTATTGACTTAAAATGTTTCTTTCAATGACTATCTCTAAGAATTAGTTTCATCTTAAAGAATAATATGTGTGATAACATAGATATCATGTGCTAGTTATATTTTTTAGATATGCATAAAAAATAAACATAAAGCCGTTAAAAACTTGTTAAGAGTTTGCTAGGCATCCCCCGAATCATCTCGGAATATATACACCTCATTTGGGGAAAGAAGGCCTTAAATGATTGTTAGAGGATTAAGTGAGATAACATGTGTAAAATGCCAAGCAGAGTACCAGGGTCAAGCGAATTATCTTCTCTAGTTCTGATTTGTTGAATGCTGTAGATGCCTGAAGAAGGGGCTAAGTGCACACACAGGATCATGTGCTTATAATACACGTTAAAGGGGCTTTCTAAAAAAAGAGATTTTCAGGTTTTGCACATGCTTATAATACACATTAGAAGGGTCTTTCAGAAAAAGAGATTTTCAAACTTTGCTCATGCATGTACTTAAGACAAGGAATCCCTGCATTTGTTGTTCTTAGATTACTTCTTGCACACCCTGCGTTTTTCCACTGGAGGCCTCCAATGAGTTCAATTCCCTCACCCACCCTCCTCCACAGCGCTGAAATTTACACTCTAAGTCTGAGACTCCTTTCTGCAAGTATCTGAATTGCCCAATTCATAAAAAGATCTTTTAATCTAGCCCTTTCAGGAAAAGAAGAAGGCACTTGCCAGTACAAGGTGACTAAGTTGTGTATTTCTTGATCTTCTTTAATCTGGGCTCTCTGATCTCCCAAAGATATGGGCATGGGAAGTTATGTTAACTGGCTCCCACTGCCGTTTCAAGGGAATTTCTGATTAGATTCTTTGAGAGATGATTGTGACTTGATTTCCATTGTGTCTCACTATGTTTCCCTTGATTTCTAGCTCTGAGTCTTTGCTTTAGAACTGCCAATTCCTCTTCCTTACCTGAGCCACCTTCTCTGCACTTCTATCCTCACTTGCTAAGTCTTCCTTGACATCTGAGATGCCAGGTGAGCAGAATACTTACCTTGCTGCACTGCAGATGCCTGGGTCAGAATGCAGGAGGCCAAGGCCAGCCACAGGAGGCCAGAACCCACCATCCTTTCCATAAGGTGAGGCATGCAGGTCACTTTGCTGTATGCAGACTTCCCGTGCAGCTACGGGAAACGAAAGACCCAGATAAGATCAGGGCATAAGACTATGTTCTTAGAAACAGATCCGTTGACTTCCTTCATGAAGAGCTGCATTGTCTCAAAGTAGGTGTGACTTGTGGACGGATGAAGCAAGACAATGGGAGATAAAGTTGACAGTAAGCAAACCAAAGGCAAGCTCAGAGGTGGCTAGTACTGCAGAATGTCCTAGAAAGGTCTCAGGATGGTCCCTGCTCAGGTGGAGGTAGAGGCTCTCTGGAGATTGGATAGAGAAAGAGGGATATGGTGCCTGTGATATCTGCACACAAAAGTAATGGCTGCCCTTTCTTAGTTTGATGCACTGGGTGCTGTTAAGAGCGCCCTGAAATGTCCTCTATGCATGTAGATTTCTGTGAGTGTGGAACCATGCGAAACCGAGCCCCAGGTTCCTTGCTCCTAGTACAGAATCCGGCACACAAGGGGTACTCATTAGAGGATTAAGGGATGAATAAATAAATCAATGGGGGCTGGGAGCAGTGGAGAGGCAGAAAGAAAGAGCTGCAAAAAGCCTGCCAGCATTTGGATGGCATTTACTTTTCTGGGAAATCCTTTCCCTGAATGGCCAAATCTTTGGATAACTTCCTACAACCTCTGGAAGACTTCAGTGGAAAATAGAGATCGGTTTCTGGCAGGGATATCGTGAGTATGCTATGAGGCAGCAGGGATAGGGGAGCACCCCGGACTGGTGATTCTTAGAGATGAGATCCCAATAGAGACCTAGTTCCCTGGTGGGAGTATCTGGGGCAAGGGAAAGGGTGGCAACTATAGGCCTGGAACATCGCAGGTGACTGGAAGCATGGCTGAGTTGGATATAGAGTGGTACCTGGAGCATTTGACAATGGCCAGGATCCAAACTCCTTGCTGGGTTCTAAAAATTTCCAGAAACAAAGAACCCTAGCAAGTCCAGCGGATCAAGATTTCCCAGGATTAGGAGAAAGCCTCCTGAGGCTTAAAGCAGGACTTACCTCCGATGAGAACACAAAGCGTTTCTCCTCCTCTGGCCAGCCATGGGAATGCAGCCTGCTGTGGGCTTTTTATTGCAATTTCCCACCCATGTGTCTCTCCTCAATTGGTGCACAGGTATGATGGGAGTTCTAGGCCATACACTGGGCTTGTTGAGTGGAGGTGAGATAAGCCATTTACGCAAAGGATGGTGAAAGAAGGGCCCTCCCCTCACAATGTAAACCCTTCCAGCTGTCTCAGCATCATGCAAATGCTTCCTACAAACAATAGTGCTGTGTGCTGAATGCTGAACATGCTGGGCACTACTTTGCGTCCGTGACTTCTCACATTTAATCTTCACAATCAATCAGTGAAACTGGTGCCATATTTATTACCAGAAACCAAACACGAATTGAAAGGAAGCTTAATACCCAAAGGGAAGTGAAGAGAAAATCAAACAGGCACTTGTTTGCACAATGGATTTTCAGCTGTACCTTGTGTTCCTAGCTAATCATCTTGGAACGTTTCTGCTTCTGTCTGAAGGCCACTGAGCTTGGGGCCAGTTAGACTAAGAGGATAAATAGGAAAAGAAGGAAGGGAGTGTGGATGTTTCCACAAAATTCCATTTCTTGTTCCATAGACTCTACCCAACTCCAGACTTCTAATGCTAAGGAGTTTTGGAATGGCTAATTTGGTGATGATGCATTTTGGAATGGCAAAGGACAGACAAAGGTTCCTGGATAAAAGAAGCATCAGAGTAGCCCCTGTAAATCCCTTTTGATATGTAGGCTGTCCTAGAGATTGGAAGGCATGAGACTGAGAAGAGGCTGTAGAGGATCTTGGACTTACTAACTCCAGGCTTGGACGGGGCTTTCATGGCATGGTAGAAATCATGGACTTCATAAAAGAGCCAAAGCTTTTGCAGAAGAAATGGCCACTGTTTCTTCTCTATCACTCTGGGACTCCTTAAGGAGCCAAGGCAACTGGGGACAAGGGAACAGGAGAGTCTTGGCATTGGTAACACCTTCTATAAAACCTCAACCTGGAAAAATGAAAAGTGCTACAAGCCACCTTCTCTACTCCCAAAGCAAATGGAGAAAAGTCTCTATAATGTGGAACCTATGACAACTGGGTCCACTAAATAGCCCACTGATCCCAGTCTCCCCAGTGGCCACTCTTAACCTTCCCATTCCTCTTAAATGGTCTCTGCAGCTATCATCACCCACTCACCCCACCTTTCTCCGCAGATATCTTGTACCCTACTTCAAAAACAATTTAGGCCACAACAGCTGACCTTGCTCCTTTCCCTATAAACATATAAATACTGGTCTCCGTCCTCCACTTCTTCCCCCTTCAACTTTTAATAAGGCGACCTTCCTCCTTTTCAAAGTCAGTTCCTCCACCCTTCTTCTGGCCTCTCCATTCCAATCTGAACCATGCAGCTACAACTTTATAGCCAAATCCACTGGGTAGTTTGTTTCTGCTCCTTTGTGATTGGATTTGCCTACTGCTTTTTCCGGGTACCTTGCATTTCCTTGACTCCGCATGATAGTATTTTCTTGATTCTCCTATTTCTACTTGGAGATTTCTGTTCTGTTGCTAAAAGATCCTGTCCCTAAGAATGCTGGTTAGGTCCCATTTTTCTTGTCACTTCATAAACTCTCCCTGGGAGGTATCAAGTTATCTCATGGTTTCACATACCATCTCCAGGCTGCTGAGTTCTGAATCTGTATCCCCAGCTTTCGCTACTCCCTTGAACTTTAGTTCCATCTACCTATTGATTGCCAGACCTCTCACTGCCGCTGAGATGCTTGAGACACCTCAAACTCAGCAAGTGCAACACTGAGCTCATCAAGTCCCCTAAATCTCCTCCTCCTCATTGTATAATCTATTTTAGTCAAAGGTGCCACTCCCCTGCCAGTCATCCAAGCTGGAAACTTGGCCTCTTCCTTTCTAAGCTCCTTCCTTTCTCCCTCTGCCCCCATTTCCAATAATCCTTTCTTCTCCATCTCCACTTCACCAATCCAAATTCGGGCCACCATTCCTTATGAAGGTAATTTTTTTTTAGCAAGGGTCTTGCTCTATTGCCCAGGCTACAGTGTAGTCACGTGATCATAGGCTCACTGCAGCCTTGATCTCCTGGGCTCAAATAATCCTCCCACCTCAGCCTCCTGAGTAGCTGGGACTACGGTTGTTGGCCACCACATCTGGCTAATTTTTAAATTGTTTTGTAGAGGCAGCATCTTGCTATAATTTGTGGTTGTCTGGCCTCCTCCTCATCTTCAAGCCTTTGCATACTCCATTCCCTCAGCCTGCATCACTCTTCACCCAGCCTCCTCCTACATTATCACCTCTTCCAGGAAGCCTTTCCTAACTCCACCAGTACTCCTCTTCTCTGCTCCTAGGCCTCACAGGGCTGATTCCAATTACACTCACCTGCCAACTTATCTGTCTACCTCTGAAGGCTGTTAAGATCTTTGTGGATAGAGGCCAGATGTGATGGCTCATGCCTGTAATCCCAGCACTTTGGGAGGCCAAGGTGGGCGGATCACTTGAGGTCAGGAGTTCGAGGCCAGCCTGGGCAACATGGTGAAACACCATCTCTACTAAAAATACAAAAATTGCCCAGGCTTGGTGGTGCACGCCTATAGTCCCAGCTACTCAGGAGGCTGAGGCAGAAGAATCACTTGAACCCAGGAGGTGGAGGTTACAGTGAGCTGAGATCACACCACTGCACTCCAGACTGGGCAACAGAGTGAGACTCTGTCAAAAAAAAAAAAAATTAAAATAAATAAATAAATATATAAATAACTAAAAGATATCTGTGGACCAAGAGCCTGTCTCTGCAGTCCTAATCAGTACCTAGTAAGTACTTCTTGAGTAAACACATGGACAAATTCATAAAAAGCATTCCCAGACCCTCTGCAGTGAGCAATTCCTCAAACTTACGGCTGTCCAAGTGTAGGCAGTGAGCCTTGCAGGAAAGACACAAGATCCTACCTCAGGACCTTTGCACCTGCTATTCCAACTGCCTGCAATGCTCTTCAGATATGCCCCTGGTTCACTCCTTTACTTCTTTTAGCCTCTGCTCAGCAGAGGGACTTTCTCTGGTCATTTTATGTCAAATGACACCCACATTGCTCTATCCCTCATCCTTGCTTTTTCATCCCCCTCAGGACTTGTCACCGTCTATCACGTTGCACATAGTTGCTGTTTAAATGTATCTGCCTTTTAAATGTAAGCTCTCTACCAGCAAGGGCTCTTGTTTGATTATTTGCTGTTTCCATGGTACGTGTAAAATTGCCTGGCATTGAACTTATGCCCAAAATATCTGTTGAATATATTGAGCTGGATAATCGATAGAAAACAAGAAAGGCAAAGAAAAAGAACCGAGGGACTGAAGGAGTAATTCTGATGTGCTTTCTTTTTATCCCAGCTCTTGTCTTTGGTCGTTGTCTTTATTGATCTTGGCCCAGATTTTTCCTTTATGTTCTGTTGTATTGGAGTGCAAGCACAGATGGATGCGTACACCATCAGCCACCAACTGACCATGGCCTGACAGTGGACAGGGGCTGGGATCAGCCCATAGTCTTCCTCCACAAAGCTCTTACGTCAAGGTTTTCTGTGCATGTCTGTGTGATAACAGGCCCCTTGACTTAAGACACACTGCCCTAGCAGCCCCCATTTGCTGATACACATGTGTGGATTTCCCTGGGATCAGAAAGTTCTGATAATGTACCAAGGAGGGCCTTGGCCTCTCCTGAAAAGCCACAGCTGGAGTCCAGGGAAGCAGCTGGTAGCAGAGCAGAGAGTTCCCATTGAAACTGGCTTTCTTCTATCCACTTGGCACAGAAGTCCAGAGACTCGTGGGGTATCTGGGTCTGCTGGAACCAGCCGCCGCATCCTGGAGGACCCCCACACCCCACAAAGCATTCCCTACTAATGGGGATCATTGTTCTTTTTTCTACTCTTGGTGTGTCCCTGGGAGTTGGTTTTCCAGGGAATCTTCTGGATTGGGAGGGAGATGTCCAATGATTGGAGGGAGTCCTGAGGACATTCCAGGTACCTGACCTTGACTTGCTTACTCCTTATTACCCCTAAGGACTGGGAGACTCCTGGAAGCAGGGACTTACTCATCAATATTTAATTGTCTGTCTTATTCATCAGTGTTTTCCGGCACCTGGAACAGTGCCTGGCACATATAACATTCTCAGATAAATGTTTCTGGAAAACTGAACTAACCCTCTGAGGACATCACTATTGTCTCCATGATACAGAACCAGCAGGCCCTGGTGTACAATCATTTATTTTTCCTTTTTTTTTTTTTTTTTTTTTTTTAATGACAGAGTCTTGCTCTGTCACTCAAGCTAGGGTGCATTGGCATAATCTCAGCTCATTGCAGCCTCAACCTCCCAGGGTCAAGAGATTCTCCCTCCTCAGCCCCCTGAGTAGCTGGGACTACAGGCACGTGATATCATGCCCAGCTAATTTTTAAATTCTTTTTTGTAGGGGTGGGGTCTTGCCATGTTGTCCAGGCTGATCTCAAACTCCTGGGCTCAAGCAATCACCACCGCGGCCCGGGCCTCCCAAAGTGCCGGGATTACAGGTGCAAGCCACCGTGCCTAGCCTGTGCTCTCATTTCTGAAATGTCTGAACTACTTAGAATTACTTGTTCGAGTTCTCTCTCCTACCAGCCAGGAAATTCCAGGGGGGCAGGGATTGTGTCTGGCTTGTTCACTGCTATATCCCTGGTATCTAGCACATAGTGCCTGGCACATAGTACATGCTCAGCAAATACGAATGAATAAATGGATGAAGCTCAGAGACGTTGTGTAAGCTCACACAGCAGAACCCGGTCTCACTGAGCAGACTGTGAACTCTATGAGGACAGGGTCGGGGGCTATGTTTTCCCACCATGGGGTCCTTAGCACCATACATCGTGCCTACATGGTAGAGTTCAGTAAATACTTGTTGAATGAATGGATGACTTCAAAGACTGGGATTTAAAACTCATTATTTTGCCACACTATTTAAGGAGATGGGGGCCTCAGGTACACCGTCACAAGTCCCATTTTGAGAACAAGCAGCATTTTAAGACACAGGCTGTTTCTCGACAGCCAGGATTAAAGGGGAGAAAAGAAGGCAGGTTGACCAAAGCATGAACTTTCTTTTCTGTGGCTGGAGCACTGGCCTACATCGTGCCCCCTGCCCAGAAGGAAGTGAGACGGCAGCCACGGAGCACAGGGCTTTCTGCTGTCAGTCACTGAAAAGTCAGGGTCAAGGTGGCCGAGAGAAGCAGAGGCAGCCAGACTTTCAGGAGTCCTGAAAAGAAAACAGTTACAGGGCAACTGCTAGTACTACTGTACTTTTGTGCAAATTAACATAAGCTGCCTCCTCTAGACTGACCAATCAGAAGAGGACCCCCTGTCTGGGCTGGTCTCCTAGAAAAAGGAAGCTTCCTCTTTATCTGCCCTGAAAAAGGTGGACTGATTTGAAAAAGATAGTCTTTCCTCTGGCACTAGGCTTGGTACCTCCTCAAAAGGGCACTCTTGTGCAGTGCCCAACCTATTCAACCATGCTTAGAGACCTTGAGGGTTAGTCACAGAGGGCAAACCTCTTAGGAGTGCTGTGACTCTCCATCTCTGAGCTCACCAGTACTGGGCTGAACTAGTTCAGGTCAAATGCCCAGTTAGCTGGGTGGGGTGGCTCACACCTTTAATCCCAGAATTTTGGGAGGCTGAGGCAGGCGGATCACCTGAGGTCAGGAGTTCAAGACCAGCCTAGCCACACGGAGAAACCCCATCTCTATTAGAAAATACAAAAATTAGTCAGGCATGGTGGTGCACGCCTATAGTTCCA
>NC_045450.1:19180094-19268609 GCF_002776525.5 Piliocolobus tephrosceles
TGTGGTCAGAAAAGCAAAGAAGCAGAGAAGTAGGGTTTCTTGTTTGGTCGTTGTATTCACCCCAGTACTAAGCATGGTTCTTGGCACATAGTATTACTCAATGAATATTCGTCACCTATTGAATGAATCTAGGAAAAGGTGTCAGAGAGGAGCCTTGGAGCTGCAGGAAGTGCCCAAGATACAGATCCGGGGTATGTTCATATCCTTTGGGTACAGGTTTCCAATAAGTGTGTGTACATCTGCACACACAAATATGTATGCAGACAATTGCAGCTTTCTGTGCATCTGTACATGCAAATATGAATGCATGTATGTGACCCTGTGTGTGTGGGCAAACATGTCTGGATGACCTACATTCTCAAGTGCTTATCTGGGCATGCCTGTGTCTGTGTGCACATATGTACTATTGGGACACAACATAGGTATGTGTGCATGTGTACAGCCCTGGGTCCAGGCACCCCAGGCATTTCCATAGATACAGTTGCCTCTTCAGAACTCAAGTCCAGACCTTCAGCACACCCTGGGATCCCAGGCAGTCAGAAGAGCAAAGAAGAAGCAGAGAAGTAGGGTTTCTTGTTTGTTGTGTTCACCCCAGAACTAAACATGGTTCTTGGCACATAGTAGTACTCAAGAAATATTTGTCACCAATTTTTTTTTTTTTGAGATGGAGTCTTTCTTTGTTGCTAGACTGGAGTGCAGTGGTGCGATCTTGACTCACTACAACCTCTGCTTCCCAGGTTCAAGCAATTCTCCTGCCTCAGCCTCCCAAGTAGCTGGGACTACAGGCACGTGCTACCATGCCCAGCTAACTTTTGTATTTTTAGTAGAGATGGGGTTTCACCATGTTGGCCAGGATGGTCTCAATCTCTTAACCTCGTGATCCACCCACTTTGGCCTCCCCAAGTGCTGGGATTACAGGCAAGAGCCACTGCACCCGGCCTATTTGTTACTTATTGAATGAATCTAGAAAAATGTGTTAGGAGTCTTGGAGCTTCAGTAAGTGCCCAAGATGCAGATCTGGAGTGTGTGCATATCCTTTGGGTACAAGTTTGTAATAAGTGTGTGTATAAAGTAAGTGATCTGTATACTGGAGCACACGTCCCAGCTCTAGCAATTAATAGATAAATGCATGATCTCAGTAGAACCACTCAGGTTCTCTGAGCCACTCTCCTCATTTAGAAAATGGAACTAGTAACACCTCCCTTATAGAGGTGCTATGAAGCATTAACAGTTAACAGATAGAAGCCCCCCAGGAGAGTTCTGGAACAGGTCCCACTGCAGAGAGGACCTGAACTTACCCAAGCTGCTAAAAGCAGCTCTTGAGACTGTGGCCTGGACACCTTTGGAGAAAAACAGAAGGATCAGTTAAAAAAGAATGCATAAGATTGGCAAGCAGCCTGGGAGAAACCCCTTCAATCTACTTTTCACTTCGCAGCCAGAGTTACCTCTTCAAAACCCAAGTCTGATCATGTTACTCCCCTACTTCAGACCCATCAGAGGCTCTCACTGCTTTCAGGAGAAAGGTCCGACCCTTAGCAAGAACTGCAAGGCCCCACAAGGTCTGCAGCAGCTCATCCCACACAACTCCCCTGGCCTTCTGTGAGTTCCTTTAACAGGCCAGGCTCCCTCCTGCCACAGGCCCTTTGCCCAAGCTGTACTCTTGAAACCACCTTTGCAAAATTATGACTGAGACAGTGAAACAGAGCCAACATAACCGACCCCATCTTAGTTCTAACTTTTAAAGCTGTCCTTGTTCCTTTCTTGGTGTAAGCTGAACTAACTTTGGAAGGAACTCAGTTTATAGTTTAAAACAAAGATGATAACAGCCCTTTCCAAAAACAAACCTTTTTCTTGTCTGGGGGCTAGACTGCCTTTGTAGAACTAAGAAATTAGCTACAAGATTAGAAATTATGGTTTAAGAGTCATGCAGCTGGAGGTTACAAGATTCTGACCCTTCCTAAACCACTCCTAAGATCGGTGCTTGAGACATTGCAGACCCTGCACTTGATGGATCAACTGGCACCACCCAGATCCCACACATCTACATGGGATTATTCAAATGGCACCTTCCTCACTGATTCACAAGCTCCATGGGAGCAGCGCCATCTACTTCTGCTCATCACAAGACCCCCAGACACAGAGTAGGCACACATCTACTACAAATATGAATGTATGTATGTGGCCTCATGTGTGTGCAAACATGTCTGCATGATCTACATTCCTTCCTGCCTGTCTGGCCTCCCCTGTGTCCTGTGTCACATTCATCCACAAATCATATTTGTGCAATGAATGGGGATAGTAAAAGGAAGGCAGTCTGTATTCCACCTTGCCCCCGAGGATCCACTTGCTTCCAGTTCTTCAGAGCTCAGTAAGGTGCCCAGGTGCCAGGCTCTGTTATCCCTCTACCTCTCCAGAGATCATTCCCAGCCAGGAATGTTGAGGAGGGAGTGGTTCTCTTACCTTTCCGTGTGATGGGACCCAAGTTCAGGACACGGGATTGATCTATGACACTCTCACTTCGGAATCTGGTCCCAGAGCAGGTCTACAGGGAGAGGGCAATAGAAAAACACCCTCCATGAAGGAGACTGAATGTGGTTCTGCCACATGGAGTGGACTGCCCACCTCACAGGTACCTCCTTCTGCCCCAGGCAGAAGTTGTTAGGAGACCTGTATACTGGGGTTCATGCATGTCCCAGCTCTGCCATTTGTTAGACAGATGCATAATCTCAGGCAAGCCACTGAAGTTCTCTGAGCCCCTCTCCTCATGAGGAAAGGGAGCTAGTAATACCTCCCTTATAGGGTTACTGTGAAGCATTAAAAGCTAACACAAATAAAGTGGACACAGTGCTTAAAAATGTCAGCTCCTGTTATTTGAACACAACCTTGCAGATAAGCCAGAGCTTTTACCAGCCTGCCGCACTTCACAGATCCCACCTGATTTTCCTGGCAGCTTAGGTTTCCTGCCTAGCCACACCCACCTCATCTTATTGCTCATTCTATCCCTGTGGTAAAAGCGGGAAACAGGGAAGAAATATTGATTTGCTTTCTTTGTGGCCAAATGTCTTCGGTTATAAGAGATGGGTTGGGGGAGGGGAGGCGACTCACAGGCTTGCACTTTTCATTCATGGTGTCACAGAGATAGACTTCACAGTGCAGATAGACTAGGTCATAGTTTCCAGCAAACCGGAACATCTGGACGGAAAATCGGCCTTGGGAGGACTCCCCGTTCTCCACCACTTGGATAGTTGAGTCTTTAGTCTGTGGGCATCTGGGAGGGTTACACATCATTTAATGTGGTTGGTTAAACAAAGATTCTAGAGTCAGACTTCCTGGGTTCAAATATTGCTCTGTCACCTTTTAGCTGTGTGACCTTGGGCAATTTACTTAATCTCGTGTGCCTCAATTTCTCCACCTGTATATAGGAAATAATTGCAGCCCATGTGATAAGGTAGCTGTAGGGATTAAACTAGTTAATTTCTCAAAGTGTGTAGAACTGTGTGTAGTATGCCATAGGTGCTTTATATATTTGATACTAAAGTGAAACTGTCATCAGTGCAGAGCTGAAACTCTCCAAAAGTCAGCACTTCCTGATTTCCCAGGAATTACATTCAAAAATTATTAGCTGCTATGTGCTATCTACAATATGCGTGGTATAATTATAACAGTGGAAAGCTCTGGGTACCGAGAGCCACTGATGAAATTGGAGTATGTGCACCCATCTGCGCATATGCACCATTGCGCCCAAACACAGTTACAAAGAGAAACCCGAAATAGAGCATGCAGAGACTCCCACGTGTGCTGGGCTGGGTCAGGATACCCATGGGCATTCTGGGGAGGCAAACTGGGCACTCTCTCTGCCATTCACACTCTTTCCTTAAAGTTGATTTATGAGGGAGGCTGAACACTGACTGCAAAACTGAGAACGGACCTTCTGGGAGTGTTTTTCACTCTTAGCTCTGTGTCTCCCATAATTCAGATCTGACCCCAAAAGTGCAGACTCCACCTGGCAAAAGAAAAGCCCTGAGGTTAAGTGGACCCAACTCCTGAAAGGCAGACAGTATGACCTGTGAGGGCTCCATGGACTAAGCCAACCTGGACATTCATGTGTCCCCTCCAGTCACTTTCACTGTCTCCCTGACTTATCTCCTCTTCGTGCCTTGTGATGTTCTGACACCTATCCTAGACTGGCAGTTCTCACCCTAGCTCCCACACACACCCAGATGGAAACACATAGACACAACCTACATATTTTCCTGCTTCTGTTTCAAAAGTTTCCAAGTTTTCCACAATGTCCCTGCTGTACTTTTATTTTATTTTATTTTTAGAGGGAGTCTTGCTCTGCCACCCAGGCTGGAGTGCAATGGTATGATCTTGGCTCACTGCAACCTCTGCCTCCCAGTTCAAGCAATTCTACTGTCTCAGCCTCTTGAGTAGCTGGGATTATAGGCGCTTGCCACCATGCCTGGCTAATTCTTGTATTTTTAGTAGAGACGGGGTTTCACCATGTTGACCAGGTTGGTCTTGAACTCCTGACCTCGTGATCCACCTGCCTCAGCTTCCCTGGTGTACTTTTTTTTTTTTTCTTTGAGGCGGAGTTTTGTTCTTGTTGCCCAGGCTGTAGTGCAATGGTGTGATCTCGGCTCACTGCAACCTCCGCCTTCCGGGTTCAAGCTATTATCCTGCCTCAGCCTCCCAAGTAGCTGGGATTACAGGTGCATACCACCATGCCTGGCTATTTTTTTTGTATTTTTAGTAGAGATGGGCTTCACCATATTGGCCAGGCTAGTCTTGAACTTCTGATCTCAGGTGATCCGCCACCTCAGCCTCCCAAAGTGCTGGAATTACAGGCGTAAGCCACCGTGTCTGACCCCCTGCTGTACTTTTATACTCATGAAAAATAAGTTTTAAAATCCCAGCATAGCAGATATTATTTTTCCCCATTTATGTCTGAGAACAGAAAAACCCAGAGAGATGAGTTGACCTGTTTCTTAAAACTAAGAAATGACAAAGGCAAGATTTGAACCCAAATCTCTGTGATACTCCAATCAAGGTCATGCCAACAGTTTCCAAATTTCAGTTCTTTTTTTCTTTATTGAGATACCACCTTTATGAGCATTTTCCTGTGTGTCTCAACATCTCTATTATTATTTACTTACTAATTTTCTTGAAATCCACTTGTATTTTTTACTGAAATACATTTATTTTCTAGAAGAATCTTTAGGTCGTGACTTCAAATGGCAGACAAGTATCATTTGCCGTAAAAATAGAACAGGACCATACAATGAGGACAAGATCAACAAAAGAGTTGTATTAAGTTTGAGTTAGACACTGTTAATTGTAAAATGCTCTGAAACAGACTTCTGCTTTGTTTTTATTGCAAAGGGAGATTCCAGATAACAAAGAAGTATGAACATCACATTAGCACTCACCTGAAAATATTCCCTTGATATAACCAGGCAGACTCTTAGATAACCTAATAGAAACCAACCACTGTCTCTCAGGAATGCTTTTTCTGACAATGCAATTAAAATTGCAAATGTCTCTCTCCTTCTCCTGCTTTGTTTCTTCTATAACCTCTTTGTCATTAACATGCTACATATTTCACTTTCACTTAATTGTTTGTCCTCCCCCTTTAGACTGTAAGATGTATGAGGGCAGAGGTTTTTGTTCCTTCTATTTACTGTGAAGTCCACAGAACCCAACACATAGCAAGCTTCCAAAATATCTTTTCAACTTATGAATGAGAAAGCGAACCACCTTCTCATGGTAAGATTCATAGTCCTCGAGTGCCTCTTGAGTAAAAGGTAGCACACTTGTGTCCTAGTTTCAATTGGCCCTTGGCTAACCATGCCCACACCTTACTCCTCCGCAGGTGCTGGGCTGCCTGCTCCCCTGGGCAAGCCTTTCCATCTGGTTTCTTATCATTTTTTGAATTGTAAACCCTACTGAGCTCTCTGGTGAAGCTTGTACATCTCTCTTCAGAAATAATATTTTTAAATGCATACAATATATAACACATAAATATATACATTTGCAAATACATATGTATTTGATAATTCATTAATAAGGTCTAGTGAAAACTCTAATACTATAGTAACTAAAAAGTACTGATGACCATAAATGGCTTCACACGACCTGCTAAGATTTCTGTAGTTTGTTGCCTGTATTTATAATGTATGGGAATGCTAAAGCTCCGCTACAGGGTAATGAATATAAAGATGCAATTTTCCAGCTGGGCGCAGTGGCTCACACCTGTAATCCCACCACTTTGGGAGGCCAAACAGGTGGATCATTTGAGGTCAGGAGTTCGAGACCAGCCTGGTCAATATGGTGAAACCCCATCTCTACTAAAAATACAAAAATTAGCCAGACATGCTGGCCTATGCCTGTAATCCCAGCTACTTGGGAGGCTGAGGCAGAAGAATCACTTGAACCCAGGAGGCGGAGGTTACAGTGAGCCGAGGTCGCGCCATTGCTCTCCAGCCTTGGCAACAGAGCGAGACTCTGTCTCAAAAAAAAAAAAAAAAAAAAAAAAGATGATGCAATTTTCCTTCTTCCAAGTCCGAAGACCCCCTCTTAATTCTACCTGTGGGTTCCCATTTCCCATGTAGGAACCTTTGCCTTACCTGTCCTGGATGATGAAGTACTTCAGGGGGTCCGTGGCATTGCCACTGGGCGTGGCATAGCAGTTGGTCATGAGCAGTGCAAATCGGGACAGGTCACCCCCATCCAATATCGTGCCCACATAGAGAAAAGCCTCGGTGGACAGCGTCACGGAGGAGCCTTCATAGGGCTGCGTGTAGGAAGGGCTCTGGAAGAGGGCCATCCGCACGGTGAACATGCCGGTCCCGCCCACTCTGATGTTTAGGACACTGCCGGGGGAGAAGGGTTGGTGAGAGGACCAGGCTGAGAACATCCACAGATGAGCCACCTTCTCTGGTTTGCATTCCTGGGCATTCCCTTGCATTTATTTGCATTTTTATCCAGCAATAAGACTGGAACCCACCCACAGCAGCTTGGATGCTGCTGATGCTGCTGGTCTTTAGATCAATCACATCTCAAGTAACACATCCAGTCCCTCACTTGCTACCGCTGTAGTCTTTGCTACCCCTGTAGCCTTCAAGACGGCAAAAAGCAAATTATTAAGAGAAATACCTGGATTCCTTCTTTAGTCTCAATCTAGAACAAGTTAAAAGGGATTGAGCTATGATGAGTCCTACAACTTGCATCCTGGTCTCCATCGTGATGTACTAACATCTACAGCAGAAGACTGAGCTTTATAAATGACTTATTTTTAACCACACTGAAAACAGCCACACTGATGTGAACTTCACTGGATGATCCAACAAAGGACATTGTAAGGCTGATACCTCACGAAATAAGGCACATGAGAAATACTCTGAAATGTGGAAGTCCCTTTTACAGATGAGAACTGAGTTATCAGTGAAGACTGGGGTGAGATGTCTAACTCAAGACAGAGAGAGGGACCAGGTGCTGTGGCTCATGCCTGTAATCCCAATACTTTAGGAGGCATAGGCAGGAGGATCATTTGAGGCCAAGAGTTTAAGACTAGCCTGGTCCACATAACAAGACCTTGTCTCTACAAAAATATTTTAAAAAATAGCCCAGGGTGGTGGCATGTGTCTGTAGTCCTAGCTACCTGGGAGACTGAGGTGGGAGGATTGCTTGAGCCCAGGAATTCGAGGTTGCATTGAGCTATGATTGTGCCACTGTACTCCAGCCTGGGTGACAGAGTGAGACCCAGATTCTTAACAAAACAAAACAAAACAAAACCATAAAACAGAGAGATGTGGGCACACTTGTTGTTCCCCAGAGCCTACCAGGCCGAGGACAGGGCTGCATTGCTCCAGGACATTGCTTGGCCAGGTGAGGCTCCAGCCACCAACTTGCAATGAGTACCCTTCTTCCTCCAAGTCAGCTGTGCACCTTCATCAGTGCCCAGCATCCTTTCCTGAGTCTGGCTGGCCAAGAGAGCAGAAAACGATGGGCAAGCTTCAAAGCGAAGGTCATGGTCAAGTGGAGGCTCTGGACCTGATGTCTGAATCTCAGCTCTGTCACCTGCTAGACTTTACAGCTTTGGGTGAGTCACTCAAATTTCTGTAAGCCTCAATTTCCACATCAGTATAATGGGAATAATAATAATAATAATACCTTTGTCGCCTAGGGCTGCTGTAGGAGTTTGATGAGATGTCCCAGGCAGAACACCAGATACAATGCCTGAGATACAGTAAGCTCTCAATAAATCTTAGTTCTTGGCAAGGCGCGGTGGCTCATGCCTGTAATCCCAGCACTTTGGGAGGCCGAGGTGGCTGGATTACCTGAGGACAGGAGTTTGAGACCAACCTGGCCAACATGGTGAAACCCTGTGTCTGCTAAAAATACAAAACTTAGCTGGGTGTGGTGGTGGGCACCTGTAATTCCAGCTACTTGGGAGGCTGAGGCAGGAGAATTGCTGGAAGTCACCTGGGAGGTGGAGGTTGCAGTGAGCCAAGATCATGCCATTGAACTCCAGCCTGGGCAACAGTGCGAGACTCCGTCTCAATAAATAAATAAATAAATAATCAATAAATCTTATTTCTTATTACGACTATTATTTTTCCATCATTGGTCTGTGATTCATCCTATTTGAAGATTTTCAATTTTATTTAGCAACAGGTTCCTTTTTAAAAAAATGAAATAAAATCTTATGTGGCACCCAGTATGAATAGTTTACCCCTGCAGGCACTCTGCCAGGGCACCTCCCTTGGCTCCTACCAACACATTTGCGAAGAGCATAATTTTTAAAACCCTCTATAATCAAATTTCTTTCATTCACAGAGAAGGAAGGAAGTTGAGGTCCAAATGTGAAATCTGGTTTGCCCAGAGTTCCACAGCAGTCTGGACTCAGACCCTTCCTGCTCTCTGGCACAACCATCCTGCCCCTTTGAAAAGTAGAGACTCTAATATTTGATTCACGTCGGAATCATCTACATCAGTTTGATGGTTGAATCTGATTCACATCACAGTCATAGCTCAATGCAGTCTCAAATTCCTGGGCTCCAGCGATCCTCCCATATCATTTGATTCTTAGAGTACTGCTGTACTCTAAGAAAGGCAGTACAAGTATGGCTAAACCTATTTCACAGATGAAAATATTGATACCCAGAGAGGGGCTGTCAACTTCCCAAAGCCAGGCTCAACAACTCACTCAAGCTCATACAACTAGTAAGTGACAGAGCTGGGGCTTGAACCAGGCAGTGCTCTGACTCTGTCCCCCACTGGCCAGGGCATAACCATCACTTACAACAAAGTCTAGATTTGAACCTGGGCTCCAGAATTCCTGGCTCTTCCACTGGGCAACCCTGATTCCCAGCCCTCACTCCCAGCTCCCTGTGGGTGGCAGTTGACAGAGAAGCTCATGGTTAAGGGGTTTTGGGGTAGAATCATCTAGGGGCCTCAGGGACCCTCTCTGGCCGCACCTGACCATTGGCTGTAGGGAGGTCTTCAGGCTGACTTTCATGTCCAGGGGGTAGGAACATGCAAAGTTGATTTTGATGTTGCGGTCACGGATGATGATCTCATCTGCCAGGTAGAGGGTGTTGCTGTAAGTGGCGTGGGTTTCATTCCTCTGTATTGTAGGGAATGGGGGAGTAAGGGTGGGATGAGAGAAAGGGGCATGAGAATCTGAGTAGGACTTCAAAGCCAAATCTTCTGGTCTCTGGCTACTTGTGAGCTGCTCTCCTAGTCTCCTTGATAAAAAGCTGCCTGTGGCCGGGCGCGGTAGCTCATGCCTGTAATCCCAGCACTTTGGGAGGCTGAAGCAGGTGGATCACCTGAGGTCAGGAGTTTGAGACCAGCCTGACCAACATGGTGAACTAAAAATACAAAAAAATGTAGCCAGGCATGGTGGCAGGTGACTGTAATCCCAGCTACTCAGGAGGCTGAGACAGGAGAATCGCTTGAACCCGGGAGGCAGAGCTTGCAATGAGCCAAGATCATGCCACTGCACTCCAGCCTGGGCAACAGAGGGAGATTCCACCTCAAAAAAAAAAAAAAAAAAAAAAAAAAAAAATCCCACAACAGTTAAAAACTCCCTGTACAGCCTGAACTATGAGCCAATTAATCATCTTTTCTTTATAAATTAGAAAAAAAAGTTACAACAGCAATGACCATTCATGCACACATATCATGTGCCCGACCCTGAGTGGAATACCCCTCCTGAGTCATTGCATTAGTCCCTTCAGTGACCCTAAGAGGTGGCACTGCCACATCCCTGCTTCCTGGACAAGAAGACAGAAGTTCATAGTAAGAGAGTCACTGAGGGATTGCCCACAGTACATGGCATCTCACAAGCCTAGGCTCTTTTCAGCACCCTGTGCTTCCTCTCTTGAAAACTAAAAACCATATGCCAAGTCATCATTAATGGAATTTCAAATACCATCCTTGGAAAACGACATTAATTATTTCTGTTTGTTTGTTTGTCTGGGGACAGAGTCTCACTCTGTTATCCAGGCTGGAGTGCCGTAGTGTAAGTCTTGGCTCACCACAACCTCTGCTTCCTGGGTTCAAGTGATTCTTCTGTCTCAGACTCCTGAGTAGCTGGGATTACAGGCGTCCACCACCACGCCCAGCTAATTTTTGCATTTTTAGTAGAGATGGGGTTTCTCTGTGTTGGCCAGGCTGGTCTCAAAGCCCAGACCTCAAGATATCCACCCGCCTCGGCCTCCCAAAGTGCTGGGATTACAGGCGTGAGCCACCATGCCCGGCCAACATTAAATCTTTCTTTCTCTCCCTTTTTTATTTTTCCTTTCCTTTTCCTCTTTCTTTCTTTCTTTCTTTCTTTCTTTCTTTCTTTCTTTCTTTCTTTCTTTCTTTCTTTCTTTCTTTCTTTCCTTCCTTCCTTCCTTCCTTCCTTTCTTTCTTCCTTCTCTCTCTTTCTTTCTTTCTCTCTCTCTCTTTCTTTCTTTCTTTCTTTCTTTCTTTCTTTCTTTCTTTCTTTCTTTCTTTCTTTCTTTCTTTCTTTCTTTTCTTTCTTCTGGTAATGAGAGACGTGGCAGGAGATACTGCTCCACTCACACAAACATTTACCTCTGGGTTTCATTTGAGGAGGCCTCTGTAGATGAGGTCCTGGTTCTGTGTACATTAAGGATACAGACCTTGCCTTCCAGGACCCCTGGAGACAAACAGATCAGTTTCTGAACACAATGATGCCTACTGGCTGGGACAATCACTATTATTGCCCTACTTTTCCCATCTGTAAAATGGAGAACTATCACTATGAACTGCTCTCTTTAGTTGAAGCTGATGTTTATTGAGCACTTACTGTGTGCAGTCACTGTCCTAGTCACTGTAACACATTAACTCATTCAGTCCTCTCAATACACCCATGGAGTAGGTACTATTATTTCTCCACTTTACAGTTGATGAAACTGAGGCACAGCCAGGCTAAATAACTCCCCAAAGCTACTATAACTAGGAAGTGATAGAGCTGAAGCTTGAACCAGGCAGTGCTCTGGTTCTGTCCCCCGCTGGCCAGGACATACCGTCAACACTGTCCCACAGGGGCCATCCCGGGTTGGGGTCACTACGGACATCCAGTCCCGGTTGTCTCTGTCATTGAAGCCTGAGCACCGGCTGTCACTCAGGTACATGAAGACCTTCTCAAAGCCAAGACTCTTCAGCTCGCACTTGCCCAGGGACACCTTCATGTCGTTGGCCCCACATTCCAGCCTGTGCTCCAGGAGGGAGATATCTGAAACAGGTTAGGCGGGATTGAGGGCCTGTGTCTGTAGCTTGGGGGCCCAGCACATCCCCAGGGGCCAGGTCCAGCTGACTGGGCTGATCACCACCTGGAGGTGCTCAAGATTGGACCTCTGACATCAGTGGATACATCCTGGGTTCCCCTAAATGTGGGTTATATACCAAATGCAAGAGGGTTTGGGGTGGGGGGGTTGGTGTCCAGCATTAAATAACAATGAATAGTTTAAAAAAAAAAAAAAAGGCCAGATGTGGTGGCTCATGCCTATAATCTCAGCACTTTGGGAGGCTGAGGCAGGCAGATCATTTGAGGTCAGGAGCTCAAGACCAGCCTGGCTAACATGGTGAAATCCCATCTTTACTAAAAAAAAAAAAAAAAAAAAATTTAGCCAGGCGAGGTGGTGGGCACCTGTAATCCCAGCTACTTGGGGAGGCTGAGGCAGGAGAATTGCTTGAACCTGGAAGGCAGACATTGCAGTGAGCTGAGATCACACCATTGCACTCCAGCCTGGGTGACAGAGGGAGACTCTGTCAAAAAAGAAGATGAAAGAAAGAAAGAAAAAGAAAGAAAGAGGGAGAGAGAAAGAAAGGAGGGAGGGAGGGAAAGAGAGAGAAAGAAGAGCAAAGAGAAAGAAAGAGAGAAAGAAAGAAAGAAGAAAGAAAAGAAAGAAAGAAAGAAAGAAAAGGAAAAAAGAAAGAAAAGGAAGGAAGGGAAAAAAAGGAGGGAGGGAGGAAGGAAGGAAAAGAGAGACAAAGAAAAGAAAAAGAAAGAAAGAAAGAAAGCTGCAATTGCTTTCTACCCTTTTCACATCAAGGAGATAGTCCCAGCTTGCCACTAACGTCTTTAATGCCATATACGCACTAACTTCCCTCTTTCTCTCTCTTTTTTTGAGACGGAGTTTCTCTCTTGTCACCCAGGCTCTTTCTCTCTCTTTTTTTGAGACAGAGTTTCTCTCTTGTCACCCAGGCTGGAATGTAGTGGTGCCATCTTGGATTACTGCAACCTCCCCCTCCAGGGTTCAGGTGATTCTACTGCCTCCGCCTCCCGAGTAGCTGGAATTACAGGCACCTGCCATCAGACTCGCCTAATTTTTGTGTTTTTAGTAGAGATGGAATTTTGTCATGTTGGCCAGGCTGGTCTTGAACTCCTGACCTCAGGTGATCTGCCCGCCGCGGCCCCCCAAAGTGCTGGGATTACAGGCGTGAGCCACTGCGCCCGGCCCACTAACTTCCGTCTCAAACAGGGCAGGCCTCGGGCTCAGAGTTTGGGGCAGGAAACAACACTCAGCTAGAATTCTTTTTTAAGTTTTTAAAAATTAAAGTATTTTTCTAATTTTGAGTATTTATTTTTAAAATTTTGTTTGATTGAAGTATTACACAACTGCTGGAATTTAGTAATTTTCTTTTCTTTTTAGTAACTTTTATTTTTACAGTTAACTTTCTATCTAAGGTGAGCATAACTTGCCACAGACAGATGAAATCGTGACCATCAACATTCCAAATTTGCTTAAGAGATTCAGTCCATTAGAAGAAAAACAACTTAATAATAAAAGTCATGGCACAGGTAACACTGGGATAAAGCAAGTGAACCAGGGTGCCAATTGTAAAGTTGGCACTTGGATGTAACTAAAATCATGACTGAAGTCTGGAAAATACTGTTTTCATCTTCAATAATTGTACCTATGAGAAATCTGAGGCTTGTGCCTGGCGCAGAGTCCTGAGCTGATTGGTGGTCTGGTCACCAGGCCTGAGCTGATTGGTGGACTGGTCACCGGGCCTGTGTTCTGGTTGGCTCCCAGATGGCAGCAACGCGTGTGCCCACTGCCGTGTGGGGCCTCAGAAAGAAGGTTGGGAGTTCCCCAAACCTCTGAGAGCTTTGAAATCAACTAAAGGGAGACTCAGGGAGCCCCAGAGAGCCTCTGGCCAGATTTAATGGGTATTAGGGGATCTTCTCTTTTCACTCAGGTTGGATATGTAGCCCCTGCGTCACACCCATATGGCCCCGATCTCACAGGGGAGGAATGCATCCCTTCCCCAGTCAATGACAGGTTTCTCAACAACCCGCTTCCTCCCCACTGGCCTCACCAGTGATGTTGAAGTCCTGTTTGCACTGGCAGTGCCATCTGCCATTATTCGATTTGCAGTCTTCGTCTATACTGCACTCCTCACACGTCCCCTCCACGGAGGTGGGGTCTGCAGGGTCACAGGGACAGACAGACAATCAATAAGGACGCACCCCCGTCTTCTGCAGTGCCTATCCAGGCCTGGGATGAGGACTGCGGGAAGATGCCCAGCTGACCTGTGCAGTACGCCAGGTGACACTCGGGGGGCGCCGTCAGGTTGTAGACGTAATAGCCGCCGGCACAGGCCTTCACCTGGATGGACGCATCCCACAGGCAGCAGTGGCCGCTCCAATGCGCGCAGGCCTTGCGGCTCACAATGCCCTGGTCGCTGGACGGATGCGAGCCGTTGAGCCACATGGGGGCGGCCGTGTTGCAGCGCAGGATTGGCACGCAGGTCTCGGCCAGGCGCACACCGCCCTGGCCCACGAAGCGGTACCAGCCGCGCAGGTCCGTGTCGCAGGAGTAGCCCTCCCCGTACTCGGTGCTGCGCCAGTACTCGTCCAGGATGCGGTACGCCTGGCACGGATCCGCGCACACAAGCGCGTCGCCCTCGGGCACGCAGTCCAGCCCCGGCCCGCAGGAGCCCGGGGAACACTCACAGTGCCATCCATCCCCCCAGTAGCCCGCGGGGCATACGCACGAGTAGTTGCCCAC
Organism: Piliocolobus tephrosceles; assembly: GCF_002776525.5. Taxonomy (NCBI): domain Eukaryota; kingdom Metazoa; phylum Chordata; class Mammalia; order Primates; family Cercopithecidae; genus Piliocolobus; species Piliocolobus tephrosceles. The sequence continues at coordinate 19,194,629 of NC_045450.1, forward strand.
CACATTGACACACGTGGCCAGGGCGTGGCAGTGGCTAAGCCCCGGCTCTGAGCACTCATCCACGTCTGTGCAGCCGAGCCCGGGCGACAGGCGGAAGCCTTCGTGGCAGACGCAGGAGAAGGAGCCTGGCGTGTTTACGCAGCGGCTGTTGGCGGAGCAGTTGTGAGCCCCAAGAATGGCGCACTCATCCACGTCCACGCAGGTCAGACCGTCGCCGGTGAAGCCCTCCTTACAGGTGCACGTTGTAGCGGCCTCATCCTCCTTGCAGGTGGCATTGCTGTGACATTCAGAGCACCATCCTGTGGACAGAAGGCCCCAGCCTCCGAGTGTGGGCAGCTGGGCCCATGGCTACCCAGAGATCCTTCCCTCGTTCTCCAGGGAACTCATATTGTAATCTAAGACTTATTCCCTAGCGGACTCCCTCCACAAAAACGAAAGAAGGAAAGAAACAAAACTCCTCTGATGATGTCAAGCTTCCACCATTCATTCTGTGTTTATTTCACTGTATTTTTTAACTTTATTTATTTATTTTTTTTAGAGAGGGGATCTAGCTCTGTCGCCCAGGCTGGAGTGCAGTGGTGTGATCATAGCTCATTGTAGCCTACACTTCCTGGGCTCAAGCGCTCCACTCCCTCTGCCACCACCGCACCCTGCCTCAGCTTCCCAAAAAGCCAGGACCACAGGCACGTGCCATCAGGCCCAGCTCCACCACTGATTTTTGTGTTAAGCATTGATTTCAAGCTGTCTTCTTTTAAAATAGCCACATTCCCACATTCAGAAAAGTAATGCACAGAATTCCTATACTCTGGTAGGATTTACAATGAACCTATTGCCCCTCGCTGCCTTTGCACATTTTATGTTTTCTGCCAGATCTGCTTTCCTGACTGGCGAAACCTTCATCAGGACCCTGCTCAGTGTCGCCTCCTCTCTGAGGAGTCCTCCAACCCCACCAGGCAGGGCAGTTGTACTTTGCTCCTCCATAAGAAAAATAACTGTTAAAAAAAATAAGCTGTTGTTTATTAAGCAGTTACTATATGCCAGGCAATAGGACGTGCACTTTTCATTCACTATCTTATTGAATACTTCCCAACTGCCTTGTGAGGTCAGTTTTTTATTTATCCTTATTTTAAAGACAAGGAAACTGAGGTTCAGAGGGATTAAGCCCCTTGCTCCTTTGTTAAGAAGTAGAACCAGGATACAGATGCAGATGGCAGGACCACAAGATATGTGCTTTTAACCAGGACACCACAATAGTATTCATCGTGCCCCAATGTACTCCAGGGAGAAAATGAAAGTGGGGTGAGAGCAAATATCAGCCCAATAGAATGATCTCTTAAGGTTGAAAGGGAAGGTGTTTGGAGCCTCCTGCATTGGTTCAAATCTCCTATGTGATATAGTATGTTTTTGACTTCCAATACAGGGCCTTCAGGCCTTAGAGACGTTGTAGCCCCTTGCTTTTCAATGTGTGCTCCAAGGACCCCAGTACCAGCATCACCTGGAAGCTTGTTAAAAATTCAGCATCTCAGGTCCCACTGCAGACCTGCTGAGCCAGAATTTGCATTTCAGCAAAATTTCTAAGTCAGTCCTATGCATACTGAGGTCTAAGAAATGGACTTAGAATGAAGACAATGCAAGTCCCAAGTGCGATAGGAGGATTGAGATCACCTCTGACATGGGCTACATTGCTCCGCCCCCCCCCCCCTTCCACACATGCACGTGCATACACACACACACAATACACACACACTTCTCACTTACTTGCTTCTGAGGAGTCAGTGGCTGCAGTTGTGATGAACCAAGAGGCCACTACCAACAATAGCACCCAAGTCAGAGATGGCTGTCCCATCCTTTCTGCTCTTCCCAGCAACTTCTGGTCTAGAGAGCACCTGCCCAAAGGCAAGACGGGTTGGCCCTTTGAGTTTTTCTCTCTGTCTCTGATGTCTGGTGTCCTGTGAACAGAGATGGATGGGACAAATGCATGATCTAACTCTCCTCCCCACAGCTGGGAGGAGTGCTTTGATTCTATAGTATACAACTCCAGGAGGTGTCACTTACATGGACTTAAAAAATTGCATAACACTGCAGCCCTTGTTTTGCTGGGACTTTCCCCCTTGTACTCCCCATCCTTACCTCACCAACGTCCCAGTCTTGGCTCCCCAAGTCTCAGCTCATTGCACATTTTGAAGAACTGAGTCATTTGGAGCAGGAAGTAGCAAGATGGAATAGTGTTCTGTTCTGGACTCACCACTTTATTGAAGGCAGCTTTGGATTTTAACTGATCCTCTGCCTGGAGACTTTCAATTTGCCCAGATCACTTATTCATTCAACAAACATCTATTGAGTAGCTACATTGTGCCAAACAGGGAACTAGTCACCATGGAAAACAATGAATACCACAAAGTCTGCTCCTTCATGCAACTCACATATTGTAAAGAAGTGGCTTGAGACAAGCGACTTGAGAGGTAATTAACCTTCACAATGCATTTTAATGTTTCTGGAGTGATCACTTATTATTTCTTTTAACTGGAAAAATAGTCCAAGGTGAATGCCAGTATTACCCCAGTGTTTATAGCAGCAAAATAGCGTGGCATGTTGGCTAAGTATGGAGGAGCTACAGCCTGCAACTGGGATTCAAATCCCTGTTTTACTGATCACTAACACTGTGACATCGGGTATTTCAGTTCACTAAGTCTCCGTTTTTGTCTGTGAAATGGAGATTGTTGCTTTCGCAAACTGAATATCTATGATGGGCCAGGCTCAGTTCAAAGATGTCCATGTGCTCAAAGACATTGGGTCCTAGAGTAACGTTTTCCAGATCTTTGTGACCATGATGTGCTACAAGGAAAACATTTTATGTCGACAGGTGCGGTGGCTCACACCTGTAATCCCAGCACTTTGGGAGGCTGGGCGGGGGGTGGTGGATCACGAGGTCAGAAGTTTGAGACCAGCCTGGCCAACATAGTGAAACCCCATCTCCAATAAAAATACAAAAATTAGCCAGGCGTGGTGGTGGGCACCTGTAATCCCAGCTACTCGGGAGGCTGAGGCAGGAGAATTGCTTGAACCCGGGAGGCAGAGGTTGCAGTGAGCTGAGATCCCACCACTGCACTCCAGCCTGGGTGACAATGCGAGACTCCATCTCAAAAAAAAAAAAAAGGAAAGAAAAACATTTTATGTCATGATCTAGTGCAGTCGCTTCTGCGTGTATGTGCACACACACATAAAATAAAAGTTTTATAAGACAACTGATATCCTTACTATCCTGGCTATATTAAGTCATTTAATTCGTACCACAACCCTACGAGATAAGTATTACCCTAGTTTGCAGATGAGAAAACAGGGGAACAAAGATGCTGCTTGCCTCAAATGTGTATTGCTTACTGACATATTCTATTATACTTAATTAAAAGAAGTCTCTGGATATAACCCACAAATGGAATGATTTTATGACCCACTAATGAGTTGCGACCTAAAACACTGCGTTTTGTCACTGGGGTTAACTAAGATGACGTATGTCAAGCAGGGCCCAGCACATAGCAAATGTTCTTGTTCATTGTCGTATCCCTGGTACCTGGCGCATAATAGGTGCATAACTAATATTCATGGAATAAGTCAAAAAATAGTAGTCACTGTTACTAGGACAGAGAGGATCAAAGAGAGGAAAACTAACTTACCAAAGATTATGGAGCCAATAATGATAATTATTGAATAATGACTCAAATCCAGGTCTGACCCCAGTGTCCAAGGTCTTAATTTCCTCTCCTACCACCCTCAAATAGATTGGGGAGAAGCTGGACTAGGAGAAGACAGCTACAGATAGCCTTACCTGAAGCCGGAACGGTAGAGTTAGTCTGGTCACAATTTGCCTCATACTTATATATACGCATTTGCCCCAGGCTGGCGATCTTTCCTCCAATTATTCTCTAGTTCTGTTTTTTGATATTGTTTTCTTGGGGGTGGAATATTTTTTCCTCCTGGCCTAATGTTTGCCTTGTCCAGGCTGTGAGGTTGTTGTTGTTCTTTTTCCTAATAGCTAGAGACCCCAGATGATTGACATTGAGGGGGTCACTCCTGTGCCCGGAAGTACAAGGTCACTGTTTCACACCTTCTCACAGCAAGAGATTCCTTAGTTAGAAATTAACTGGGAAAGCAGTGCCAAGGTGCTGGGCTTCTTCCTGGTCACTGACAAGGGCAGGGTGGGCCCAAGGAGCCAGGCGAATGCCAGTATCTGAAGACAAGCTCCATAAAGACAAAAGGGGTGTTCATTGCCCCTGCTGGGAGGTGCACCTGTCCTGGAGAGGGCACCCTTTTGAAACACTCATTCTCATGAGATCAGCCTTAGAATCCAGACACAAGCAAGAGAGGAGCTGAGAATGGCTGAAAGTCAGAGCCAGAAGATAGTTCAGGCATCACTGGACCTGACCCACTCTGTGAAACAAAGAATCAGGTCTGATGACTGGGAGGTCCCTTTGGAGGCGAAATAACTTTGCAATTAAATAGACTGACTTTGGAGTCAGTCTGACTCCTTTATCTGGTGTTTATTGTGTGGCAGTGGGCTCATTTCTTAACCTTCCTGAGGTCCAGAGGTCAATTTCCTTGTCTACAAAATCAGAATACCCATCTCCCACAGTAGTAATAGCAGCCAAAGGAGATGATGCAAGTAAAGGTGCACAGTAATGATTACATTCATGGAAGTCCTGAAAATTCTGCTTTGCTGTTGTGCAATCACTGAGGTAGAAAATGACAGAGCCTGAGTTAAAACCATGTCTTCAGACCCAGTTCCACATACATGACATTCCAAAAATCAACGTGAGAGTGGCTGTCATCATGTTAAGAAAAATAAAATATGTGTGAACTTGGGCTGAACAGGAAAATATCACCATGATCACTGCACTGATCTTTTCAGGACATCTCTCCATCCTGCCTCACTCAGTGGTAGGGTAACCCCTGGCACTGGTGCAATCATCTCCTCAGGATTATGTCCAAGGAGTGGAAATTCCGAATCAAAGAGTTGGCACAGCTGTAGGGATATTGACTCCTCTTCCCAAACAGCATCCCAGAGAGGTTATTAAAAATTGGTTTACAATCCCACCAACACTACTCACCAGTTGTGAGCATTGTTAACTTGCTTTCATCTTTGCCAAAAGGTAAGTGGAAACGATCTCATTATTCATTTTTGCAATTCTTTGATGAAAAGGGAAGTTATCTCTTCATTTATTTACTGTTCTTCTTTTCCTGAACTAATTATTTTTATCCTATACCTTTTCCATGAGGCCTTATCTAAACCTTAGTATGGGTGTCTTCAAAGGATTAAAGATGGTGACCCCAGGTGGCTTCTGGAGTTGTCTTGACAAAGACCCGGGCAGAAAAACGGGGAGTTTGGGTTGGAATCTATTCATAAGTGTAATCACCATGCTTTCTGTATTTCATGCTTTTACATCTTGGGGCCTTACCGATCATGGAGGGACTGCCCCTTCCAGGGCTCAATAATTACTAGAGATAAAAAACGACTTATCCGTGAATGTGCCTTTCCGACTGCAAATCAATCAATCCAGAGCACATACCCCCAACCCTTGTCCTCCTTTATGGGGCTTTTACACTCAGGGTCATTACTCGCTGCTTTAAATCACCCCAAGGGACCAGGTACCAGAAAACTAGAGACAACTCCTATGGCCCAGAGGTCTCTGAAATTATTCAAACTAAGCCAATCCTAAATCTGCTTACCCTGCCTCTCCCGTTCCTTCCTGCAGAAACTACAATAAAGGCTCTTTCCTGCCTTTTCCCTTGCTCTCTTTACTTCCTGATCGACCCTGGCGCTTCCCAGCAGCTCTTCCTCTACTTTCAGCCCCTCTACCCAGTGTGGTGTGTTTCATTCTCTTGGGATCTGTGAGTATAAAAAGTTGTCAATGGCCATGGTTTCCTGCTCTGTTGCTCATCAAGTTCACCAAAGACATCTACATTACCAAATTCAATCAATTTTTTTCTCTTTATCTTACCTCTAGGACAGTGCGCAATAAATATTTGTTTTTGAACGAACCTTAATCTCTCAGCACTTCCTTCCTTCTTGAAACACTCTTCTTTCTTTTTTTTTTTTTATTTTTATTATTATTATTTTTTGATACAGAGTCTTGCTGTGTTGCCCAGGCTGGAGTGCAGTGGTTCGGTCTTGGCTCACTGCAACCTCCACCTCCCAAGTCCAAGTGATTCTCCTGCCTCAGCCTCCCAAGTAGCTGGGATTACAGGTGCACACCACTAGGCCCAGCTAATTTTTGTATTTTTAGTAGAGACAGAGTTTCACCACATTGGCCAGACTAGTTTTGAACTCCCGACCTCAGGTGATCTGCCTGCCTCGGCCTCCAAAAGTGCTGGGATTGCAGGTGTGAGCCACCACGCCCAGCCTGAAACGCTCTTCTCTCTTAACTTTCAGACATGGGTAGGAGACTCAATCTTAGTAATGCTGAGAACAGTCACCTGCTGAGCACTTCTCTTGGGTCAGACACTGCTCAGCGCTTTTGCCTCCATTGTCTCAAACAATGAAACACAGCAACCCACGTCACAGGGAAGAAGACAGGTTCAGAGAGGCGGAGTAGCTCCCCCAAGATTACACAGCTAGCCATGCTAAATCCAGACGAAAACTCAAATCCCATTTGGATTCACCTGCTTTCCTGAGTAAAGAACATTCCTTGCTCAGTGATGACAGGGTCTTAGAGGGATAAGTGGTTTTAGGTAGTTTTGGACAGAGTGAAACTAAGGGGTGGAGAGTTTTGAAAAATTGATCAAACAGAACATAAAGAATTAGAATGAGAGGTTGGCGTGTTTCAGAAAGGGGCAAAAAAATGAGCCAAGGGAGAAGATCCTCCAACAGAGGGGTATCACCTGTCCTACCTACCTCTCTGAGTACACACGTCCTGAGGCTCCAGTTATGCCTGGGGGACCTGCAGGTGGCGTACCCATTCTCTGGCTCGTGGCCTGTCAGGGGCTTTATGCCACATGATCTGGTCTAGGCAGCCCCCCTGTAACTCTCCTTCAACTGGCAGCCACATGGCCTCAAGGCCGAGGCAGGTGAGCCTCACACCGTGTCCTGAATACTAACATCTGCTCCTGTTGGGGAATTTGGCTCAGGTGAGTTCCAGAGCCGCAGGCTGTTCCCTGCTTCCTCTGGTTGTGGACAGGCCAGGTTCGGGGTGAGGGGTATGGGAGCTGGCTCTGGAGGTATGAAAAAGCACAAACAGCCTTTTCTTTACATGACGGGTGAGGAGTGGAGGCACCCAGGTGGTTCCTAGAGACCTCAATTTCTAAAAGAATGCTGCCCTTCTTTTCTCAAGAGAAGGCCTGGCTGAAATGAATGACACAAATCAGTGAGGTAAACCTGTGGTGGGCTGAATAATGACCCCCAAATACGTCTACATCTGAATCCCCAAAGCTGTGAGTGTTGCCTGATATAGCAAAAGGGACTGTGCAGGTGTGATTATGATCCTGAGATGGAGAGGTTGTCTGGGCAGGCTGGATGCAGTCACAGTGGTACTTATAAAAGTGATGCAGGAGGAGTCAGGAAGTAGGTGTGAGGATGAAACCAAAAGTCAGAGTGATTCTAGGACAGAACCATGAACCAAGGAATGCAGGGGCCTCCCAGAAGCTAGAAAAGGCATAGCAGGGAATTCATCCAAAAGGGACTAAGTCTGATGACATCGTGAATTTAGTCCAGTGGAATTGATTTCTCATTTCTAGTCTCCAGAACTCTAAGAGAGTTTGTGTTGTTTTAAGCCACTGAGTGTTAATTTGTCAGAGCAACAACAGGGAACTAATACAGATTCCAGTTTGGATCTGGGGACAACACTGTCAGCACCTCTGCCTTTTGGGATGACTATGAAATTATGTATCTCTCCCCTAAAATGGAATTTTTGATAGGTCCATGAGCATTTATTGAGCATCTACTATGTGCCAAGCAGAGTTCTAGGCAAAGGGAATATAGCAAGAAAAAAAAAACCAGGTATATCTGCTTTCATGGGGCTTACATATTAATTGGAGAATCAGGCAATATATCATTGCACAACAAAATAAGATTCTTTCAATTACTGGTCTCCAGGAATGCCTTTTGGAGGTGGTGACAGGTGAGCTGAGATTTGAACCATTAAAAGGACACAGCTGTGTGAGGACCTGGGGGAATGTATTTTGAAGCAAGTACATTTAGGCAGAGGGAACATGAAGAGAGAGAGAGTGAATTTGGCTTGTTCAAAGAGTAGACAGCAAGTATGGCTGGAGCCAAAAATGTGAGGGGGAGAGGGAGAGATCTGTGGGGCCAGACCTTTCAAAGTGTTGAAGGCGTGGTAGGCAGGCTAGATTTTATTCTAAAAGCAATAAAGATGCCATTATAGCAGCGGTCCCCAATCTTTTTGGCATCAGGGACCGGTTTCCTGGAAGACAATTTTTCCAAGGATGGGAGTGGGAAGGTGGGGTGGGGGGAGTAGGAGAGTGTGGTTGGGGGGTCAGGAGGGAAATGTTATGAAACTAGGAAATAAGAAGTGGGATGAAACCATTCAACGGCACAGATCTAAAGCCAGATCATCAGGCATTAGATTCTCATAAGGAGCCAGCAACCTAGATTCCTCGTATGCCCAGTTCACAACAGGGTTCAGGCTCCTATGAGAGTCTAATACCCAGGCGGAGCTCAGGCAGTAAAACTCACTCACCCGGCGCTCACCTCCTGCTGTGCTGCTGGGTTCCTAACAGGACACCTACCTGTACCGGTCAGCGATCAAGAGGCCGGGGACCCCTGCATTACAGAATTAAACAACGTGCTGTTGTAAGTGCTTAGGGCTATGGCTTTTTAAAAGATGGCCTCAGTGGTTGTATGGAATATGGAGGGGTTTAGGGTGGGTGCTGGGAGGCAGGTACAGAGGGGAAGCAAAAAGACCAGTTAGGAGACTTCAGCTGAGAAATGGCAGGTGACAGTCAGTGGAGAGATGAAGGGAAGTGGGTGGAATCACATGAATGGATAAGCTACTTTTATGATAGTAAAAGAAGGCAGTTGAGCCCAGCACTTGCGGAGGTCGAGGCAGGTGCGTTGCCTGAGCTCAGGAGTTCAAGACCAGCCTGGGCAACAAGGTTCAAGACCAGCCTGGGCATCTTTCCAAAAATATACAGAAAGTAGCCAGGTGTGGTGGTGCACGCCTGTAGTCCCAGCTACTTGTGGGGCTGAGACAGGAGGATCATTTGAGCCCAGGAGGCTGATGCTGCAGTGAGCCTTGTTCGCGCCACTGCACTGAGTGGATTGATTCCAATAAAAGCATATATCATTGTGGTAGGGTAGGTGGGGGGCTGGATAGGGTAGCCTGGGTGACGGAGCGAGACCCTGTTTCCAAAAAAAGAGAAAAAAAAAGGAAGGAAGGAAGGAAGAAAAAGGCAGTTGTTGATGATTCTGGAGTGGTTGCTGGAGTGAATGGGCCATTTACTGAGAGGTGGAAGTCTGGGGACAGGTTTGGGATTCCATCATTTTCTTACTGTGCCCAAATGAAGCGTAAGACAATCAATCCACCTCATTTGAAAGACTGAGCCAAACTCTCGGGACACCTAACCTGGTAGGAGATGGTAGCATAGTGGTTAAGTACACAGTCTTTGGAGTGTGATTGCCTGGGATTGGTTGCATCTCAACAGCTTTCCACCTGTGTGATCCTGACTGGTTGCTTAACCTCTCTGTCCTTCAGTTTTTCCCATCTATAAAATGGGGCTAATGAACCCCAGTTCAGTGATGGTGTGAGAACTAGATGAATGCCGAGCATGTTGCACACACTCATTGATTGTTGCTACTGTGGCTTCCCTTGCAGTCCTGTCTGAATTCCAGGTCACACAGTTCTTCTAAGAGAGCACCAACCAGGAAAAAGAGGTCATGAGTAAAACAGAGCCAAGGATCTTCAGAGGTTTTATTATCCAGCCCCACCCCTGCCCCACCTACCCTACCACAATATATATGCTTTTTATTGGGATCAATCCACTCAGAAAATGATGCCAGGATCTGGAAAATGAGCATCTTCTTTCCTGGTATTGGAGAAGCTAAAGTTCTTCCTTGATTTTTGGTTTCTTCTTTTGCGTTGGAGGTCCCTTTGGTTTGGCCACCACCACCACCACCTCCTCAGATATTCTCTTCTTCCCAGTGGACTCTTCCAGCTTGGATACATGCTTGGTCATGTTCTCCAGCTCAGGTGACTGCTGTTCAGATAACTCTTTCTTCATCATAGACACCTCCTTTTCCTTAGCTCGCACTTCCTCTTCTATCACTTCATTTTGCTCAACAGACAATAGCTATGAAAGAAAAGGTGGAAAGAAGAAGGGAGGGAGGGAAGAAAGGGAGAAAGAAATAGATGAGAAATATGTGATCATTGTGGTTGTAGTAGTCAAGGCTACTTCTTCTGAAAGTGCCCAGAGAGAATCAGTCTTTGGACTGCAGGGTTTTCATAGATGCTAAAGATCCATTTGGTTTGGGTGGTAAAATGCTCAACTGTGGTTTCACCCTTCAGGTAAGAGGACCTTGGGAGGAACCAAAGGTTCTAAGTCTATAGATGTGGCTCCTGCACCACTAGCTCCAGGACTGGACAGGTGACCAGTCTTAGCTAATGACATCTCTGTCCATGACATTTTCTGGGACATCTAAGAAGTAGTTGCTTGCTTTCTAAACTGGGAGGATGTTAGTTTGGAGCTGTGGTGTAATCTTTGAACTTCTGTGGGGAAATGACTACTTGAGAATGAAACCAACATAAAGGAAAACAGAGATGGGAACACAGAAAGCAAGCCTGGGTTCTGGATCCACCCACACCTGATGTTCTACCAGTTATATGGGATAAATTCCCACTGTTGCTTAAAGCAAAGAGTAGTGTCTGAAATTTCCAGCGGAAAGTCTTAATTAATACAGATGGCACCGTCCAGCAGAGGGCCTCACTGAGGCATGGCTAGGGGAGAAAGCGGACTGTGGTCTCATGCATCAGGAGAGTAATGCCAGAGGGCAGAATCCCACCAAGACATCTGGTCAGTCCCAGGGGTGTGGCCCAAGGCAAGGATCTGTGTGTTACCTCAGAGTCTCGGTCTTTCTAGATGTTTCTAAAGTCTGCCATTTCTGCTTCCCATAGTAAATGCCTTTGAAATAAAGGTGACTAGTAGAGTCACCCACACTGTATGGCTCTCCATCCATCCTCAACCATCTCCCTAGATTATGTAACTCTAAGCACACTCTTTTGTCGTCCATTGAGTTCCTAGGGATACTGTATGGGACAGAATAATCCAAGGTGTTTCTGTTGCCCCTTACCTCATCCTCATCCTCAATCTTAGTTTTGATGTGTCTTTCCAGGAAGTCAGAGAAGCCCTTCAGTGTATGCTCTCCCTTATACAGGACAGCCTAGGAAGAAAATGGAACAGGGTCAGGATGGGATCCTCTTCCCGCAGAGATGCTCGAGGATTGCTACCTAGGTAAACCCAGGGTCAAATTCCTAACAACCCCGAGTATGTTATGCAGGTTCCTTAACTTGTCTTAGCCTCCAGTGCCATGGCTCCAAGGGAAGGATAATAAAAATGCCTCTGTCATAGGATTGTTATGTAGTGGAGGAAAGCATGGGCTGTAAAACCACACAGCGAAGCCTTAAACTTTGGCTGCATTATTGCAGTGTGGTCTGGTTATTTAATTTCTCTGACTGTTTTCCCATCTCTAATATGGAGACCAAATAGTACCTACCTCATAGGGTTGTTAAAAGGATAAAACGAAGTGAGGTATGTGAAGTACGGAAAACAGCACCTGGTTCGTGATGAGCACTATAGGCGTTTGTTATTATTATTATTGTTATCATAGTGACAATAATAAGAGGAAGAATAGTTATTTTCATAAGCATCTGGCATATGGTCAGTGCTCCGTTATCATACGTTCTCTTTCCCTTTTTTTTTTTTTTTTTTGAGACGGAATCTTGCTCTGTCACCAGGCTGGAGTGCAGTGGCGTGATCTCAGCATACTGCAACCTCTGCCTCCCGGGTTCAAGCAATTCCCCTGCCTCAGCCTCCTGGGTACTTGGGACTACAGACATGCACCACCATGCCTGGCTAATTTTATATTTTTAGTAGAGATGGGGTTTCACCATGTTGGCCAGGATGGTCTGGATCTCTTGACCTCGTGATCCAACTGCCTCAGCCTCCTAACGTAATGAGATTACAGGCATGAGGCACCACGCCCGACCCCCCTTCCTCTTTAGGAAAGTTCAGAAACTTCTTCATGTCCACGGGTCACCCAAACTTCTTCAGATAATTTGAGATTATGACCTTAGCCTCATCCTCTCAGCCCAGCCTCAGTTGCACAACTCCCCGACATGCATCCTCTGCAGTGCAGACTGAGCAAAGAGTGGGTCACAATGGAATCTTGCCACAGTGCCAGGGTCACCCTTCTGCCCACCTCTTTGTTCAGACTACACTTCCTACCTGTAGCACATAGTCGGAGACTTGCAGCCATATCTGCCCTCCAGAGTCTCTTGCTCCCCCCCTTGATTTCAATTGCATTCATCCATACTCTTCTAAGGAGCAGAAACCTAGGCTCACGTTTCTTTGACTGATGCTCTTTCCCATGCATGGACACGGCATGGAGAGTGGGTTCTATCAACACTGGTTATGGCTGATGACTAATCCCAAGGTGGAAATGACATTGTTTGTCTCTAGCATGTATTTTTTCCTTCATCTAGTAATACCCGACATCCAGTATTCTCATGGAGATTCCTCCCACCTTATTTCATATAGTTAGGGTAGAGCTCAGCCCCAATACTAGTAGGAACCATATAAACCAGGCTTGCCCATCAAAACATCCACATCCACTTGGCCACAGTGATTGGGTCAGGGATATGCAAGCTACACCCAATGATAGTGAGTCTCAGGACTTTGGTGCAAACTACTGGAAAATATTCTTTGAACTTGAATGTGAGAGGATGGATAGTGGCCGCAGCTGAGAATAAAACTGGTTTGGTAGAAAGCGCAGCTGGAGGTAGGGAGAAACTGAGTCCCTGATAATAACATAACATTGTTTTCAGCCATGTGTGTCCCAAGAGCCCCTCACTTGTTGAGAGTCGGTGGGAAACAGCCTGAAAAATGGGTACCGTTCCAGGTACATCAGCTGAATGTCATTTGCTGTGATGTCGATCTTGGCAATGACGATCGTGGAATGGTTTTGATACTTTCTGCCCAATTCCTCCAACAGTGGGAACAGCATCTTGCACTTTTTAGACCAGGGTGCATCTGGAAGAGAAGGATCATGGCTCAGACTCACATTGATGAAGATCCAGAAAGCTGGCGCCACCCAACACATGGCATCACTGTGTTTCCCTTGTGGTCCTGCTGTTTTGCCAATTGCACTCCCTCTTTCTTTTAATCATATATCAGGTTATTTTTACATTTCAGCCATAGTACCTGATTGTTATTTGATAAATTAGAAAAAAAATAGCTTTGGCCGGGTGCAGTGGTTCACGCCTATAATCCCAGCACTTTGGGAGGCTGAGGCAGGTGGATCACAAGGTCAGGAGTTCAAGACCAGCCTGACCAACGTGGTGAAACCACATCTCTACTAACAATACAAAAATTAGCCTAGCATGGTGGCATGCGCCTGTAATCTCAGCTTCTCAGGAGGCTGAGGCAGGAGAATCACTTGAACCTGGGAGGCAGAAGTTGCAATGAGCTGAGATTGTGCCACTGCACTCCAGCCTGGGTGACAGAGAAAGACTCCACCTCAAAAACAAAACAAACAAACAAACAAAAAACAAAAACAAAAAATAAAAAAAGAAAAAGAAAAAAATAACAGCTCTCTTCTACCTAAATACTAACACTTTTAGTGTATTCATGTTTTCTTTTATTTTTTTGTTTTGCTTTTTAGAGGCAAGGTCTTACTATGTTGCCCAGGTTGGGCTCAAACTCAAACTCCCGGGCTCAAGAAATCCTTCCATCTCAGCTTCCTGAGTTGCTGGGACTACAGGCTTGTGCCACTGTGCCCAGCTTGCTTTTTTTCTTTTTTTCTTCTTTTAAAATTTCTTTCTTTTAACATAGTGTTGCACTCTAGTAGAAGAAGAAAGCCAAGAACAATATTTATGCTATATGACTTTTTATGTTATGCCAAAAAGTGTGTGTGTGTGTGTGTGCATACGCATTATAGCACAGGGGTTTTTCACAATAGAGGTTTGGGAACTTGCCCAAAGTTATGCAGTAATTTCACTTTTCAGACCAGAGTAGTTAAGCAGAAGAAGCGGGGTTTAAAGACAGGCTGCTTTGACTAGTGACCACTATACCACAGGTAGAGATTAATATAACATAACATATATATGTTATGTTATGTCATGTCATGTATATGCAATTACATGTCATGTCATTATACATATATAATTCAGTGGAGGAGAATATCCCCAAGAAGTGTGACAGGTATAATAACTACTCTTGGACAGGGGACACTGAACTTTCTTGTGGACAGTTCTTTGGTCTTTAAATGTGGTCCAGGCTTCTGGGCCTCTGGAAACCAGAGACCTGCTCCAATCCAAGGGAAAGCAAACCTTACCTGCTTGTCCTTCTACTAGAGCTCAAAGTTCAGTTTCTGGCTCTGTAAGAGAAATGGCCTCAAAAGCCCCCAGACACGCCACCTTCAGATGATCATCCCCCATTTACAAGCCAAGTGTCTCCATGGCCATCCCCGCTGCCTGCAGTATCTCTGGCAGCCCCACTAGCACTCAGCGGGTCCTGGGTCAGAACAGGAGGGGGCATAATGGTTGCAGCCCCAGGGGGCCAATCCCGTAGCACTACTTCCAAGAAAATGAAGCTGATTTTGCCTTTTATCAAAATGAAATGGACAGTCTCATAACTCTGAGTGTGACGTAAGTACAGAATGGCTGCACCCAGCCTCTCAATAAAAGGTAGCGGATCTTGGTGATTCAGCCACAGACCTTAAGCACCTCACTCTGTGAATAAGAGTCCCTTTCAGAGTGATTGTAAAAGGACTGCATGATGCAGTGTAGCCCTTGTCTTACCCTCAAGAAAGTAATAGCATCAGAGCTTGCATTAAACTTCTTGTCTTGCTGCTTACTGTGTGACCTAGGGTAAGGTCATTAACCTCTCCGAGGTGGGGTTCCCTGATGTGTGACATGGGGAAAACCACCATACCTTCCTCACAAGCTTGTTACACAGCTCTGTAGAGCAGGTGTGTCAACAGCAAACTCATGCTTGACTCATTGTAAGGGCTTATTAAATGTTAAAGAGATGTCTGAAGGAACTTCAGTATCACCTTTCTCTGTGTCTCAGTGTGGGAGAGAACATCTCTGGCTTTTTCTCTCAAGTGCATATCAGAAACAATGCGAAAAGGGCAATAGTTCTTAGGTGAGCCCTGGAAGTAATTGTAATAATAGAAATAACAACAGCAGTAGCAATTTTCACTTATCAAGTGCTTACAAAATGTCAGACAGGCTAAGTACTGTACATGAAGGATTGGGGTCCCCACCTCCTATGGGCCATTTGACAAGTAATCTAAAGCCAGAAGCAAAGAAATCCTGTACAGCAGTTAGGAGTGCAGGTGCTACAATCAGATGCCTAAATTCAAATCCCAGTTCCAGCACTTTGGCTGCAAGATACTGGAAAAAATGTCTTCACCTCCCTGAGACTCTATTTAGTCATCTGCAAAGTCAGAGCAATAAAAGTAGCTACTTTCAAAAGGATGTTGTAAGGAATAAATGAGATAATGTATGCAATGGCTTAGAATAAAGCCCAATATGCTACAGCATCCAATCAAACATTGTTAGCCATCAGCATTATTGTTTTTAGAAACAGCCACAGGCCTGGGTTATATGGAAGGCATTGCATACATTCCAAGAATTACATTTCTGGGGGCCAGAGTTGCATTGTTCCTGATAGCATCTTGAGTCAATCTCTTTGGGTATCTGAAGACCGTCCTTGGCATGGTGCATTGACGGGTTTTAGAGATTTCAGTGCCGAAGAATTCAGGAGAAACAGCTGAAACATAATTTTGGCACTCGTTACCTCCCAACCCCTCTTGAAGGTACTTACAGAACATCACAAACACGTCCTTTTCTTTGTCAAAGACGACTATGTTGAAGTTCTTCCCCACGAGCTGCTTAACCAGTCCCTGGTCCCAGTGCTTTGGAACCTGTTCACTGGATTGATGTTTCTAGGAAGCACATTTGAAAGGTCTAAGAATCTTCAGAAAGGGTTTCGAAGTTGTGGGCCTCCCCACCCTGACTGGAAACAACTAAAGGTTTTCTTGTGTCTTTTCACAAGAGCCTTAGAAAAGAGTTTGAAATACTGAGATGGATCATGAGCTTGATGTCAACCCTGGATGGTTCAGGGCAATTTGGGGTCGGGGGACTAAAGAGCAGACAAAGCTTCAAACTGGGATGGATTCTCAGATTTTATAAAAAGAAGCTTTAAGCCTGGTGCAGTGGCTCACGCCTGTAATCGCAGCACTTTGGGAGGCTGAGGTGGGCGGATCATGAAGTCAGGAGTTCGAGACCAGCCTGGCCAACATGGTGAAACCTTGTCTCTACTAAAAAAGGAAAAAATACAAATATTAGCTGGGTGTGGTGGCATGCACCTGTAATCCCAGCTACTCAGGAGGCTGAGGCAGGAGAATTGCTTGAACCCAGGAGGCGGAAGTTGCAGTGAGCAAAGATTGTGCTACTGCACGCCAGGCTGGTTGACAGAGCAAGACTTCATCTCAAAAAAAAAAAAAAAAAAAAAAAAAAAAATTAGTTGTCCTCAATTACTCTAAGAATCAAGATCAAGACCATTTACATGACTTATGAAACCTTGATCATACTTTGATTGGTCCCTGCAATAAAGGAAGTCTTCTCTTTTCTTTCCTCAGCCATGTTGGTCTTCAGCTTATCCAAATGGCCAACCTTCCTCCCAGCTCAGGCCTTTGTTAATGCTGTTCCTTCCGGCTAACAGGCCTCCCCATGTCAGCCTGATTCCTACCCTCCCTTATTCATCTGGGTGACTCAAAATGTATGCCTCAGAATGACCCAAGGGAGGACTTCCTTGACCCTCCCCTGGTCTAGATGAGGACTCGCTGCCATGAATTCTCATAATACTCAGCGCTTTTTCTTGTATCACTTATTTACGTTTACTATTTATATTTCTTTTTCTAATTATTTGATTAATGTGTCTCTACCATACTAGATGGAATGTCAGAAGAGATTTTTCTTTCCTCGCCATTGAGTGTCCACTGCCTGGTACATAGTAGATCCTCAATAAATGTTTTGCAAATGAATGAACAAAAAATGAGCTCAGCTTTTGCTTCTCTTTGAAGTAAGTGTTGGAAATCTCAAAACAAATTTTTTATCTACAACCATTGCCTCCTGAATGTCTCCTGAATCCACATCCTTTTCTCCATCTGCACAGTTACTGACCAAATCCAGGTTGCCTCCGTCTCTCATCTCGATTGCCAGAAGAGCCTCCAGATGTTCTCCCCGCATCTCCTCCCAATCCTCCCACACCTTTATTCTTTATAAACAGGGCTCTATTTTCACCAAATCTGGCTTCTATCATTGCTCTTAGGAAATCAAATTCTTCTTCTTTTTTTTTTTTTTTTTTTTTTTTTTTTGGAGACAGATTTTTTTTCTGTCACCCAGGCTGGAGTGCAGTGGTGGGATCTGGGCTCACTGCAACCTCCACCTCCTGGGTTCAAGCGATTCTCCTGCCTCAGCCTCCTGAGTAACTGGGACTACAGGTGCATGCCACCATGCCTGGCTAGTGTTTTATATTTTTTGAAACACTAGCGGGGTTTCACCATGTTGGCTCTTGCTATGCAGCCTCTGTCTGGCTCACAGCCTCTTCTTCCACAGGGTCCTCCCTCACCGCACCCCCTCCAGCCTCTGGAAAGCACTTAAAGATTCTGTCAGTGGGAGCACAAATGGGGCAGCCATGGGGCATGGGAGATAGAAGATGGTGACAATTGTGGGGAATGGCTCAGATCAGGTGAATCTCATAGATTTTGTAGAGGATGCCCATCTCTGCTCTAACAGCATAAGAAGACATGTTGGCCTTTGCGAGGGAGACAGACACCACCTCATATCTAACTGCAAGGGAGAGAGAGAGAGAGGATGGGTAGTATTCCAGGTAGGATTTTAGACATGGTGATGGAAAGTGAGGAGGACCCAATGTAAAGACATCTATTTTCTTAGTGATCTAGGGGTAGAGTGCTCAGCCAAGAGTGGGTGGGAATGGGATATGAGGAGAGAGAGACTCTGGGATTTAAAAATGAACACACTAACAGAAATTTCCATGTGGATGCCAGGACTTTTCTCAAAGTCCATGGGAGGCTGGTTTGCAATGCCATGAAGCCAGCCACCCTCGTGGTGATGTTGGTCTGGAAGCAGGGAAGTTAAGGGGGTTCAGCCAGAGTTGGAACTTTGCCTAGTGAGTACTATGGGGTGTAGAGGAGGCAGAAGATGGAGGGGATAAAAGAGTTAAGGAAATCATCATCAGAGCAATGAATGATGGAATGCAAGTTCGCAGACGGGGCACTAAAGAGAAATGGGATCAGGAGGTTGGGGGCAATGAGAAGGATGAGGAATCGTAGCCATGTGTGTCCTAGAGGGAAAGTCAGGCATTGGAAGGTGCTGCAGTCTCCAGGTTGTGGGCATGGGAGCAGGGAGTCGACATGGCATGGACACATCAGCTGCTGGAGGAGACCAGGGTTGTGGACACTGACATCTCTGGAAATGATGGCAGAGTTGGGGCTTAGGGAAAGGCTGCCATCAGGAGCTTAAGTCCTCAGAGAGTGAAGGGAGATAGTCAGAGAGCAGCAACAAGAGGGTGAGAGCACAGGGTCAAAAAGCATGAGATCCAAGGCATCTGGGGTTTCTAAAGGTGAAAGAACGAGAATGCATTGGAAGTGGAAAGAAGGACAGCAGCCTCACCACTCGGCCCATGAAAATGCTGTGCACACAAGACAGCTTCTGTAGAGAAGGCTCTGGGGGAATGGACAAAAGGCAGTAGAGGACTCAGGTAAGGGGTCCATCATTTGGGTTTGTCTGGAGAGTCTCAATTTACTTCTGTTGTTCCAGATTTTATGTTTTTTGGGTTGTGGGGAGAGGTCTTCCTCTGTGGCCCAGGCTGGAGTGCAGTGGTGTGACCGTAGCTCACTGTAGCCTTGATATCTAGGCTCAAGCAATGCTCCTGCCTCAGCCTCCTAACACCAACACACCTGGCTAATTTTTAAATTTTTTGTCAAGGTAAGATCTTGCTGTGTTGGCCAGGCTGGTCTTGAACTCCTGGACTCAAGCGATCCTCTTGCCTCAGGCTTGCAAACTGCTGGGATTACAGGTATGAGCCACCACAGCTGGCCCATTCCAGAATCCTTTACTCCCATAATGTCCTACTTTGGAAAATAAATGATATGGTTACCTTACTCAGCAGAGTAGCTGTGGAGACATAGGCAGTGGATGACTAGACTACGTGTTCCATGTTTCTGCAGCCTCTCCTTCCTGCCAGCAATATAGACGAGCCCCCTTCTAACCCCATCCAACCAAAAGGTCCCTAAAGCTTTTGAGGCTAAGTCCTGATTGCCCTGTAGATCCATCCCGCTTCTCCTCCTCAAAGCAAGCATATACTCTTGGACCAAGTAGATCATTCACATTGGAGGTGATAGGAGAAGAAGAGCCTCGTTTTAGAGAGCAAGAGTGCCTGCATTTCTATTGTGAATTCCTGCAAAGAAAATGCCTCCATTTTACAACTAAGAATGAGTGGAGGAACCATAGGCTTGGGATAGGTCCGAAGTTGGATAGATTTGAGGTGGGGAGACGGGGAATTTCCCCACATTGAGCCACAAAGTTGATCTTTATTCTGCCTCCACATACAGGTGAGGAGAATGATCAAAGCTGGCAGAATTATGAGAAGGAGATGATTTTGAGGTTCTGGATAAACCTTGTCCAAGAACAAACCTACCTTGGCATTTTTACTCAGGAAGCTATGGCCAAATTTCTTGAGGTTTTCGTAGGTTATGTCATCCGAAGGCATTTTGTACCTGGCATCAGAACTCAAGTTTAGGATTTGGACAGATGGTATATCAACCTCTGTGACCCGGAAGTACTCAAAGACACGTCTATTTCTGGGTTCATCTGCATTCACAAGGATGAAAAGGATCTGCCAAAGAAAACAAAACCCTTGTCTCTCTGGATCCTTTGCCAATGGAGAAAAACTGTTGGAAGGCTGTGGACTAAGGGGATGCACATGGTGGGGTCTGTGGAGCACCTCTGCAAAACGTAACGAAGACAGGTGCAGCTCTGCACCGAAATGCATGACAGGCAGTAGCCACCAGCCTGGCTTCAGCCTCCTTGTGCTGTGCTCCATCCACATAATTTCAGGAGGTCAGGAAGCCCTGAGCTTTCATTCTGTTTCATCAGTTTCCTGATCTGTAAAATGATTATCACAATGCCTGTCTTCTAGGCAGTGAGAATTAAACAGGACAATGTATGGAAAGGCTTAGTTCAGAGACTGGCAGGTAGAAAGTGTTCAATACGTGACAATTATTATTATTCAAAATTATTCTATCAAGGAAATTCATGACTTCATTCATTCATTCATTCAACAAACATTCATGGAGTGCCTACTATGTGTGAGCCATTTTACTAAGCACTGAGGACACAACCATGCCCAAAGCAGACAAAATCCCTCCCCTCAGGGAGCTTATGTTCTAGTGGAGAAGACAGACAACAAATGAGTGAATGAACTTATAAAGTCAAACAGCAAGGAGTGCCAATTAGACAATAAAACAGGGCAATGCGATAGAGAGTAACTGCCCAGATGGGGTAAGGTAGGGGCTCAGGATTAGGTAGGGTGGTCAAGAGGAGAACCTGAGGAGGTCACTTTTCAACTGGGATATAGTAGATAGTAACAAGTCACAGAAGAGCATTCCGGGTGGTGGAAACTGCCAGTGCAAAGGCCTGAAGACAAAACAAACACCTAGAGAGCTTACCATGTTCTGGGAGTAGAAAAGAAATGTCAGTGTGGCTTCATCAGAGGTGTTTAAACCAGAGCAACTTCATCCTGAATCCAGGCTGGGTAAAATGAGGCTGAGACCTATGGGGCTGCTTTCCCAGACGGTTTAGGCATTCTTAGTCACAGAATGAGATAGGAGGTCGGCACAAGATACAGGTCATAAAGACCTTGCTGATAAAACAGTTTGCAGTAAAGAAGCCGGCCAAAACCCACCAAAACCGAGATGGTAACGAGAGTGATCTCTGGTTGTCCTCACCGCAACACTCCCACCAGCGCCATGACAGTTTACAAATGCCATGGCAATGTCAGCAAGTTACCCCATATGGTCTAAAAAAGGGAAGCATGAATAATCCACTCCTTGTTTAGCATATCATCAATAAATAACCATAAAAATGGCAACCAGCCGCCCTTGGGGCTGCTCTGTCTATGGAACAGCCATTCTTTATTCCTTTACTTTCCTAACAAACTTGCTTTCACTTTACGAACTGGCCCTGAATTCTTTCTGGTACGAGATCCAAGCACCATCTCTTAGGGTCTGGATCAGGACCCCTTTCCAGTAACAACTTCAGCACCATGAGGGAGAGAGACAAAAGAGACAAGGTCAGAGCCTGTTGAAGATGAGGTCAGAGATCCAGTAAGGAGCTTGGGTTTAGTCTGAACATAATGGTGGGCCACTGAAGGATGGTAAGCTAGAACGTGACATGCTAAAAATTTTGAGAAGGTCATTCTGGTTGCAGAGAAGAAGCAAAAGTGGAAGTAGGGAGATGAGTTAGAGGCCACTGCTGCAGCCACCTAGGGTCAGATACTTTCAGTTCATTCATTCATCAGATTAAAGGCCCCACTGTGTGCTCCTCTTCTAGGTGCCAGGGAAATTGAAAAACACAGCAAACATATTAAAACCATCCTTGTGTACTTTCAACAAATATTTGCTACCTTCTGTTGGCACTGGAGCACAGAGGTGAGCAAGATAAGAGGTGCAATCTGTTGAAACAGTATCCATTCAACTGTTCATCGTTGGCTGTGAAATGGATCACAATCCATAAACGGCATTTGGGAAACTCACTAGAGTGACTGCAATTTAGAACTTCGTCTTCTGATGTAAGCCAAAGTAAACACCAGGAAGATTAAAGAGTTAAAAAGAATGGTATAATGGCTAAGCATTGACTACTAGAAAATCGGAGAAATAGAGAAAAAGCAATCAGGTTGCAATCGATTTAACTATATCCAAAAACTTGGAGTAAAATTGGAAAAAAAAAAAAAAAAGCCCCCAAGAAATATATTTAACAAGATGAATTATTTCTGTGATTCGAACCATCTTTTTTGAAAATAATGTGGTGGGATGTAGCATGAACATTACATATGTTATACCCTAGTGGCTTTCTTTATTTTAGGTTGTAAAGTTCTCAATTGTTTTATTTAATTTCAGATTAATTTGTTTTTCAAAAGAGAAAAAAAAAAAACCCTGCCGTGATTCTACTTCCTGTAAAGATGAAGAGAAAAATTAATCAAACAGTTTCCATAGTTCAGGTACTGCTAACTACCTTAAATACAGGAATAGCTTAGGGGAAACATTTGTTTCTAATGGTGATGATGACGATAATAAAAAGCACCATTGATTGTAAAGCTCATTGCTTTACATATATATTTTCTAATTCTTACTACAACTGTCCATTTCATACATGAGGAGACCTCAATATGGGGTTAAGAAACTCACCTGAGTGTAGTTTGCCAGAGAAAGAGAATTTGAACCTGGGTCTGCACAATGTTAAAGCCCAGAATCTTAGCAATTACTTGCCAGAGAATCTGAAAGCCCCACCTTCAGGCTTTCATGTTCCCTGACCTCAGACAGCAGTGGTCTTTCCTCACCCCACTTCCCGGCCAAATGATAACACTCTTAGTGTATGCAGTCCAGTTAGTGACCCATCAAAAAAGCAGGCAGACCTTCATGTTCTCAGAGTAGACTTATTACAAAGACGAGCGAAGGAGTGTAGATTTGGCCTGAAGAGACACTGGGCAGGAAGAATGGGGGAGGCATATTTAAAATTAAATAGTAAATGATATGAGGCGTTGACATGCAAATCAGAAAACTGGCAGGCAATTGCACGTGCCAATCTTTCCTGATTCAATTTATAATAAGCAGGGCAGGCAAACGCCCTCAGGGTCTGTAGGTCTTGAATCCTCATCCTGGAGTCCCAAAGAGCAATGGCGCACTCTACAAACCTTGTTTTGGAATTCCTTTGACGCCAGCTTATAATGCTGAATTATGATTCCAAATGACTCCGAGCTTTTGGAGACGAAGAGCAGCATGTGACTCATGATGTACAACTCGTAAATCAGATCCTTATTCTGAAATGACCGGGAAAATACGTCATCCCAAGCACACTCAGTGGCCCCAGTTCCCCTTCCCCTGGGGACGCTTCACTCACTGACCTCAGCGTTGTATTCGATCACAAAATCTGTAAGGTGCTGTTTTATGACACGATTGAGTTCCTGTTTGTTGGTACTGTCATTAATAAGTTCTTGGCGGTTCACGATTTTTCCCTTGGACCAAAGGAGAAACACATTGGAAGACAGCAGCTTTCATGATATAGCCATTTAATAAATATAAATAGCACCATTTTCTCCTTGGATGAAAGGAAAGCACTGAGGGATGGTGTCAGGTGTAGTCTGTAATGTAGGTAGTGAATAACTAGGAAGGGCTGCCCAGATTAGTCTGTGGGTGGAATCTGGGCAGGTGACAGTCATGAAAATCTCAGATCTATGGCAGGCCACAAGGAGTGTAATTGACTTAATGGCCCCAGCCATTGTCATGCTCTGTAATCCATCAAATATTAAAATATCTGTGCCAGGGCTGAGCAATTTCTCACATACTATTCCAACTAATGACTGACGGCTCATTCCTATTAAGACAAGCCCGGTCCCAGGAGATTCAGGACTTCACTGACAGGTGTTAAATCAAGCTTAGCCTAAAGCTGCCTCCTTACATGTTTTAAGTTTGGCCTAAACGTTTCTCTATACATAGTGAACTATAACCTAAACGGAGGTGTAAATAGACCATCATAGCCTACACTTGTGCCAATCACTGAGTTTTGGCCAATCAAAGGTGGCCAACTGTTCAATCATTGTTAAACTAAGGCAAACACT
This sequence comes from Piliocolobus tephrosceles, assembly GCF_002776525.5. Lineage (NCBI taxonomy): Eukaryota > Metazoa > Chordata > Mammalia > Primates > Cercopithecidae > Piliocolobus > Piliocolobus tephrosceles. The sequence goes on from NC_045450.1 coordinate 19,218,779, forward strand.
GAGCTGTAACCAATCCTGCCTGCTGTTTCTGAACCTCACTTCTGTTTTTTGTACATCACTTTGCTTTTTCTGTCCACAAATCTTCTTCCACCATGTGGCTTTGCTGGAGTCTGTCTGAGCCTACTCTGGCTTGGGAGGATGCCTGATTCATGAATTGTTCTTTGTTCAATTAAGCTCTTCAATTTAACTTGTCTAAAGTTTTTCTTTTATCATTATTATTCTTTTTATTTCTTGTTTTTCTTTTTGAGACAGGGTCTCATTCTGTTGCCCAGGCTGGAGTGCAGTGGTTTAATCAGCTCACTGCAGCCTCAACCTCCCAGATTCAATCAATCCTCCTGCCTCAGCCTGCTGAGGAGCTAGGACTATAAGCACTTGCCACCATGCCTGAATAACTTTTTTTTTTTGGAAAGATGTAGTCTCACTGTACCACCCAGGCTGGTTTCGAACCCTGGGCATAGGCTTCCTCCCTCATTTTATACTCTTGATCTAGGATGGTATCAATAAAGATAGAAATTAATGATTAAAGAGATATTTTGGTTATAAAGTCAGTAGGGTTGTGGTGATGGATTGCCTATGAGAGGTGAAGGAGAGGGAAGTGTTAGAATGTTGGCTGGGTTTTCTGACTTGTTTAACTGGATGGGAGAAGTGGTTGCATCACTCCTTGAGCAAGAGAAAACACTGGAAGAGGACCTGGAGAGGAGATTACGACTTTGGGCTTAGCCATGTTGAGACATCTGGTCGTACACAAAGGTCTGCAGATTAGAGAAATGTCACTGGAGATGGATATTTATAAGATATGTGCGTGTAGCATCGATGGTAACTGCCGATGAAGGGTAGAAGGGGAAGCATGGAGTAGAAGAAAAGAGGGTGTAGGATTGAGCCTTGATGAACTGCATTTACTGGTTAAATAAAGAGAAGAAGCTTAAATGGCTAAAAAGGCTGGAGTCACACTGGGAGACTGTAACTTCACAGAAGTCAACTAGTCCAATGCCACTGAGCTCACAAGTGGCAGAACCAGAATTTGTACCCAAAGCTCATACGATTCCACTACTTTGAACTGGATATCCCCTCACCAGCAATAGGATCAAAATCCTACCTTTTTGAACACCAGGACGCTGTCAAGGGTGACGTGGAAACGCCCAATGACATTGCCAATCGTTATGACTCCAAAGGTGAGCTCTGGAAAGTCTTTGATCACATCATAGAACAACTCTGCTACTTCTTCCTCTAAATCCTGTTTGGGAAAGGATGTTTGGAAAGGCTTCGATAGAAATCAAGGTGCCTGGCTTATATAAGGGAAAGACAGCAGTGGTGGCTGATTCGTCTCTTCACTTTTTCAAGTACTGGGGTTTGGCTTGGTCACCCAAATCCTCTTTCGTGAGTATTTCATACTCAAAACGCTTCTCTGGCTATGACTAAAGCCAAGCTAGGCAAACCCTCAGAGATCAACGAAGAGAATTGATCAATGTGACCTTTTCCAATCGCTAGAGTAAAGGCTGTTCTAGCCCAATGATTGAGACTTTTAACATTTATTCCGTAGTTACTTTCAGAAGAGACAATTGATTTTATCACATGTTATACAAAATGTGAACTTCATATCAAGAATTTCAGCTTTCATTCTTTAGCTTGAAAGAAAATTAAGGCCAAACACCTCTCAAAGAAGTGGCAAGGTGTGAGGGAGAGAGGCAGATATTCTCTCTGTGTTAAATATAATGCCCAGGTTCTGCCTTCTACTAGGAGAAGGAGAGGAGTCACCAGTTTATAGCAAATGAATCAAGACACATGAGAAACTCATTCTCCAATAGCAAGAACAATTTGTAAGTTATTTATAAATATGAAAAAAATCTATATGTAAGGCTATTATGAGACATTTCATGATTATATCTAAGTTACTTATGTTCTTCCCCAAACATCTCCTCCTACTGCACCTCTAAGGGTTGGCGTATTTTCGAATGAGTGCATGTTTATCCTGTGCTATTGATTTTAATATATGAGAATGCTTGGAAAGAGGTTAGGGAGAGAAACTGGCCTGGCCCAAGCACAGCTGGTGGCCTTCAGACTCATAGAGAACAATGGCTCTGAAACCAGAAACTAAGATATCCTTTTATTAAGTGATGTTCTAAATGGACCCCTAAGAAGATTAGCCATACTGTTAAAACCCATTAAATACAGATGCCATTCTTCTCTCTTTTCTCTCCATTCCTGTTCATTTGAACCCTTGGAGCTTCCCCTGAAAACCAGCTCATTTGATGGAGAAAATTGGGCAACCAAAACAGAAGAGTCTCATCACTCATCCGCTCCCAGACACCGCACTTTCACCAGTTGAAGGCCTCCTCCCACCTCTTGGCCCCAGTACCTGGAAGAAGCCAACGATGACCAAGGGCCTGGATATCACAAACTCTGCCACCTGCTCGCTGCTGTTGAACAAAAATGCTTTCTGGCTAATTTGTCGTCTCAACCAAACGACTAAGGCAGTAGATTCAACCACTCCTGGAGAAAGACACAGTCAAATGGATACCAGAGAAGTTTCCTCTTGAACCAAAGCAAAAAGCTGGTCTTTCTCCAGTTTAATGCATAGAAGCTTCTTGTCTCAGGCTCCCATCCCTTGAAGGCCAAGGTTAGTTCCTCCATTCCCCTCTTCACCAAGCTCCAAGCATGGACATTAACAATAGCAGCTAAATGTTATGAGCACTCACCGAGCCCAGACACTGTGCTGAATGTTTTGCATGTATTAAATCTTCACAATCATCTACGAAATGGATACTTTTACTCTCCCCATTTTGCAGATGAGGAAACCAAGGTTCAACTGCCAACAGGCACCCAACTAGCAAACCTGAAGATCAAATTTAGGAGGAGGCATTTCCAGACTTCTTTTCCTATGCACTCTCCAAGGTGACAGGAAGATTGATTTATTTTTTAAAATCTCGATAAAATATAACTGGAAAGACCACCTAGCTCTGTAACCTTGGGAAAATCCTATTATCCTTCTGTGTCCCCCATTCCTCAGCTGAGATTCAAATGCCCTCTAAGGTCATCCACTCCTGACTTCCATTTCTCAGCTATCGCATGGGTGGTGTCAAGCACACAAAAGTCTTAGCTTCTGAAATTAAGACACATCTATCATATCTGGAAAGATGAATTGGTGAGCCAGAAGGTACAGAAGGCTACACACAGGTGAACATGTGTTTTTCTAGGATTATCAGTTTCACATGATGGAAAGTAATGTAAAATATTATATATTTGTATCTGCTATAGAACATTAAAAGTGAACATTTTAAATGAGTTTATGAGCTAAGCATGGTGGCCCATGCCTATTTTCTAGCACTTCGGGAGACCAACGCAGGAAAGTCACTTGAGGCCAGGAGTTTGGGGCCAGTCTGGGTAACACAGTCAGACATTCAGCTCTACAAAAAAAAAAAAAAAAAAAAAAAATTAGCCAGGCATTGTGGCATGTGCCTGCAGTCCCAGCTATTTGGGAGGCTGAGGTAGAAGGATTGCTTGAGCCCAGGAGTTCAAGGCTGCAGTGAGCTATAATCAGCCTGGGACACAGAGTGAGACCTTGTCTCTAAAATAAATAAATAAATTTATGAGATAAAGCAACATTCATTGTGAGTAGCTTTGAACTACATCCACAGACTGTTATTCATTTACTCACTATTTATTTCTTCCCTCATTTATTTACTTGGCAAATATGTATCGAGTGCTTACTATTAAGTGCTGTACTCAGCCCTGGAGATATAAGGTTTAACAGAAATAAACACATTACCACCTTTCACAGCTCTCATTCTGTTGATGAAGACAACAATCAAATAAATACACAAACAAGGGCATCATTATACCCAAAGGAAATAATTGAAATCAAAATTCTGCCGGTCTGTAGCAAAGATGCCTGATGTAGACTGTGAAGTCAAGGAGGACTTCCTGGAGGAAATTGCGGATGAGCTGTAAACTAAAGAATGCACTGGGCCAGACAGAGTGGCTCACGCCTGTAATCTCAGCACTTTAAGAGGCCAAGGCAGGCAGATCACAAGATCAGGAGATCGAGACCATCCTGGCTAACATGGTGAAATTCTGCCTCTACTAAAAATACAAAAAATTAACCGGGCATGGTGGCACACACCTATAATCCCAGCTACTCAGGAGGCTGAGGCGGGAGAATCGCTTGAACCCAGGAGATGGAGACTGCAGTGAGCTGAGATCGTACCACTGCCCTCTAGCCTGGACGACAGAGCAAGACTCTGTCTCAAAAAAAAAAAAAAAAAAAAAAAAGAGGAAAGAAAAGAAAAGAATGCACTGGAGTTAACTAGGAGGCATTAAGGAGAGGGAAAGTCTTCTAGGAGAAGCAAGCGGCCTATACAAAGTCCTGTAGCAGGACAAATTGCTGCCTGAGGCTTGATGAATGCACCCTGAGCTACTAAATCAACTGCAAAGGCTCTACCTTCGGTATATTTGCTTTATTTCATGAGAACATGAAGCCTTTTCAAAAACTTAAAAAGTAAATTTACATGCAGAAAGGTGCATAAATGATAATGTATAGTTAGATGGATTTTTACAAAATGAACACACCTGTGTAACTACAACCCAAATCAAGAACTAGAACATCATCAGATCCTCAGCAGTCCCTGTTGTGCTCACTCCCAGATTCTACTCCCCCCACATCCAAGAGTAACCACCACCCTAACTTCCTCCTCCTCTCTTCTTCTTCTCCTCCTCCTCCTCTTCCTCCTCCTCCTTCTCCTTCTCCTTCTTCCTCTCCCTCTCCTTCTCCTTCTTCTTCTTTTTATTTTACTTTAAGTTCTGGGATATATGTGCAGAACACGCAGGTTTATTATATAGGTATACACGTGCCATGGTGCTTTGCTGCACCTATCAACCTGTCACCTAGGCTTTAAGCCCCGCATGCATTAGGTGTCTGTCCTAATGCTCTCCCTTCCCCCGCCCTCCACCCCGACAGACCCCAATGTGTGATGTTCCCCTCCCTGTGTCCATGTGTTCTCATTGTTCAACTCCCGTTTATGAGTGAAAATAGGCGGTGTTTGGTTTTCTGTTCCTGTGCTAATTTGGTGAGGATGATGAATTCCAGCTTCATCCATGTCCCTGCAAAGGACATGATCTCATTCCTTTTTATGGCTGTATAGTATTCTATCACTGCCCTAACTTCTAACAGCATACATTAGTCTGCCCTGTTCCTGAACTTCATATAAATGTTCTTGGCTCTGGTTTCATTATGTTGGTGAGTTTCAGCCACAGTTTTTCATGTACTTGAAGATTCATTTCCCCTGCTGTGAATATTTCACAACTTATTTGTCCATTCTCTGCTGATGGGCATTAAGTTGTTCTCATTTTAGGGCCTTTTTTTTTTTTTTTTTTTTGGAGAAAATTAACCCTTCTGTCACCCAGGCTAGAATGCGTGGCTCAATCTTGGCTCACTGCACCTTTGCCTCCCAAGTTCCAGTGATTCTCCTGGCTCAGCCTCCCAAGTAGGTGGGACTACAGGCGTGTGCCACCATGCCCGGCTAATTTTTTAGTATTGGTAGAGACAGGGTTTCACCATGTTGGCCAGGCTGGTCTTGAACTCCAGGCGATCTTCCCGCCTCAGCCTCCCAAAGGGCTGGCATTACAGGCTTGAGCCACCACGCCCAGCCCACACCTAGCTAATTTTTAAGCACTTTTTAGTAGAGACAAGGTTTTGTCTGTGCTGGGATTACAGGCGTGACCCACAGCACCCAGCCGAGCTGCTCCATTTTCTTCATGGAGTTTATCGCTTCTTGAAATGATGATGATGATTTTTTGCTAGCTTGTTCAGTGTGAGCTCCCAGTAAGCTCCTATAATGCTTGGCACATCGTAGGTGCTTAAGGAATCTTTCTAGAATGAATGAAGGGGCTGAATGAATCATTAGGGAAGCTGGTTTGAGGAAACTTGATCTTGGGCCACCTTCTTGGGGATGTGTGAGCTCCATTTGCCCCTCTGGCCCCTGTGGAACCAAAGTAGCTATGAACTCTGCAAACTGTTGATTCCTTTGTGCCTGCAGATCAGGCACTGCCCTTGTTGGGGACCTCCTTTGGTACTTGGCTCTGTGCCAGAGGACACGGTGACAACTGAAGTGTGAATGCAATGTCAATGATTGACTAGGGCCGATGCTGGGCTGCATATTTCCAGGCACAAGTTGTGGCTGCATCATTAATAGATGCCCAGAGGCAACCCGAGTCTCCCTCCTTCCAAGGTGGCGGTCATCAATCCTTGGAGATTAGATGAGAACGGGACTGGGGCTTTGACCTCACAAGGACTAAATCCCACCTGCGTCCTAAGAGGGGTTTTTATCAAAGTCGCATTGCAGAAGATGCGTAAAGCACTGTCTCCTCTCAGGTCAGAGGAGCCCTGGCGAGTAGGCAGAACTGGCATTACTCATCCTGTTTAGAAAATGAGAAATTGGGCCGGGTGCGGTGACTCACACCTGTAATCCCAGCACTTTGGGAGGCCAAGGCAGGTGGATCACGAAGTCAAGAGATTGAGACCATTCTGGCCAACATGGTGAAACCCCATCTCTACTAAAAATACTAAAAATTAGCTGGGAGTGGTGGCACATGCCTGTAGTCCCAGCTACTCGGGAGGCTAACGCAGGAGAATCGCTTGAACCCGGGAGGCGGAGGTTGCAGTGAGCTGAGATCGCACCACTGCACTCCAGCCTGGCAAAAGAGCAAGACTCCATCTCAAAAAAAAAAAAAAAAAAAAAAAAAAGAGAAAAGAAAAAGAAAAAAAGAGAAATTGGAAGCCTGGTTGTAAAAGGCTCGTTGAAGCTCCCATGGCTACTGCTCACCCTAAAATCGAGGCATCCTCAGTCCTTGTCCCAGCTTCGTCCTGGCATTCCCCTTCCCCTTTCCCTGGCTGGAAGTAATATTGAGGAAGTAAGCCTAGCAGAAATATGGGTAGGTACTTTACCCTATGCCTTCCTGCAGCGGGTGCTTCCAATTTCATTGTATTCAAACTCAAAAACTATTACTATTATTTTAAAATTTAGAGACAGGATCTCACTCTGTCACCCAGGCTGAAGTACAATGGTGCAATTATGGCTCACTGCAGCCACAAATTCCTGGGTTCAAGCAATTCTCCCACTTCAGCCTCCCGAGTAGCTGAGAATACAGGTATCTGCCACCACACCTGGCTAAGTTTTAAGGTTTTTGTAGAGACAGGTCTTGTTGTGTTGACCAGGCTGGTCTCAAACTTTTGGGCGCAAGTGATCTTCCCACCTAAGCCTCCCAGACTGTTGAAATTACAGGTGTGAGCCACTGCACTTGGCTCAAAAACTATTTGTTAAGAGCTTAATTGTTCCAGGCATTGGACTAGAATCAGAAAACTAATAGTCCGATAATAATAACGAACGCATCTGCCACTTGCTTAGAGTATAGTGCAATGTAAAGCAGATTTCAACATACTACAGCCTGTAGTCCAAATCAGGCCTGCTGTTTGAATGTATAAATAAAACTTTATTGGAACACAGTCATTCCCATTTGTTAACACATGGCTGCCTTCACACTACATCAGCAGATCTGAGTAGTTACAACAGAGACTGCCTGGCCTGTAGGACCTGAAATATTAATGATCTGGGCCTTTGCGGAAAACTTTTACTGACTCCACCACTACTCCCTGGGAAGCTTTGAAGAAGTTATTCTACCTTTCTGTGCCTCAGTTTCTCCATCTGTAAAAGCACCTCTTATATTGGGGTGTTATGACATAGGAGAAGGGTCTAGAACAATGCCTGGAACGCAGTATATCCTACAGGTATGTGTCAGGCCCTGTGCCTTGCAAACATCGTTTTATCTTCCCAACAATGTAGAGGGATAGATCTTTTCACCATCCCCATTTAACAGATGAAAAAAACTGAGATTCGACAAGAGGCAGTGATTGTTTCTTAAGTCTGCAGTAAGGATTTGGATGCAGAGGGGAGTGCTGTCAATTCTGGCAGTCTCTTTAGAGGACTCAGGAGTGCAAGTGAGATCAGCCACTGCCCTTGTGATGCTCTCTGTAGAGAACAGTAGCAGATGTAATTCTTTGAGGCTAGGGCCTTGACGGGGAAAACACAGATGTTGTGAGGCCACAGAGGTGGAGCAGGCACTCTGGCCTGGGCAGTCAGGGGACACTTCCTAGAGGGGGTGATGATGAAGCTTCCTGTATGGCAGAAGAGGTCCCAGGCACTGGTTTCCCTGATGAAGGGGGCTCAGAGGTCAAATGCCTTGGGGACTTTCTCTGCTAGTTTCACCCACAGTCTGGAAGTTGCCATATTGTTACTTTGTCGCCTCTAAGTGGAGTCAGGTCTCTCCTGCCCTTCAGGAAGGAAGGTCATCGCAGCACCTGGGCCACTCCATTAGCAGTCATGCGCTCCGATGACCTAGGGCCTCTCATTTCTTCATAGCTCTCCCCAGAGCAAACACATCACAAAGGGCTCCTTGCTGGTGTCAGTGAGTCCCCCTTACTGAGGGTCATCCCCTGGTATCCATAGGAAACGGCACCCTCTGTTGCTTCCCTCCCCACGTCTTCTCTCGCCCTCCCTCCCCACGTCTTCTCTCGCCCACACAGCCACCACCCCCCCCCCCCACAAGCCTGCTGGGAGCTGCAACCCTGCCCTTAGGTGACTGCTCTGAGGTTCTCTTGAGGTGCCGTCCTCTGGGTCTATCCTGTGTCTTTTGTGCCCTCTTGTGTCCGTTCTGAGAACTGCAAAGCATCCTGCAGCCCCCGGATGTGTGTTTCTTGCAAATAACACTGAATCTGGCTTATTGGAAGCTGGCTATACACCAGATCCAGTGGAAGGCAGTTTCTGTTACTCAAGACTCAATAATTTAACACATATAATGGGAACATTCTACTGGCACAGCTGTTACAGGCGCTTCTGTGCTCATCAGTTTTGTTGCTTCCATCCTTCCATCCATTTATCCATCCTGCATCCGTGAATGCCTTCATACATGTAACTTTCTAAAAGTTGGGACTACCATATGTGCCATACTAGTACCTTATTCTCTATACATCCTCAACATCAACATAGGTCTTGGCACATGGTTGCTTTTCAATAAATGGATATTGAATAAATGAATGAATGAGTTAATCAATGAATGAAAAATATGATGATAGAACTTAAAGTGTTTGGTAGACATTGCATCCCAAACCTGTCTTGTTCCATCATCTCCCAATTTCCCTTTTGGCTAACTAGTGCTTCCCTAGTCCTAGGACTCTGTCAAAGTCATTCTAAAGTCGAAGATTGGGAGTGGGAAGTGAAGTTAGAACTTAATCTCTGGTGTCTGGTTTCTAAGCCATGCACCCCACCCTCCCACCTCTTGGTGTTTCTAGGGCCCATCAGCTGAGCTGCAAGCTGTAGTAGAAGCAGCTACATATTCACTGAACCCGTTTTCTTTCTAAAGACAGAACTGAACTGTATTTCTCAGCCTTTCTTGCAGTTGGTTCGGGCCATGTAGCAGAATTCTGATCAATGGGGTGTGAATAGAAGTGATACTTCCCACTGTTCATGGCCAGGGCCATGAGCAGTACTCATGGTGACCTTCTACCCCTTACCCAAGCTGCTGTTTGGATACGGAGGAAAGAGCAGGTGGCTCTAAGACCCTAGAGAAGGGCAGAGTCACAAGCTGGAGGAGCCTGGGTCCCTGAGAGGCTGCATGGAGCATAGCCTCCCACCTTTACCCTATGGCTGTTAAGTGGACTTTCCATGAGCATGAAACAAATGTGACATACAAGCACCATTACCTTTGCAGCTGATGGGCTCCGACCTGTTGCCCTCAAAAAACAGCTTCAACTGCGGGGCCTTGGTAATCCCAAACTCCTGCTGAAGCTCTTTCTCTATGGTAATGTCCACTTTGCCAAAGCCGATCCCATTCTTGCCTTTGCCCATGATCTCCATAGCTTTGCCCAGCTCTTCCGCCAAGTTCCTGGATTGCTTTGAGGATGAGTTGTCTGAAAGAGAATGAAAACAAAATTTGAGAGAGCCTTTCCTCGCTCCCCGTCTCCAACGGTGGATTATTTGTTGGACCTGCTTAGCTCCCGGAACCTTTCTTGTGCTCAGCTGCTAATGGCTGAATTTTCATAAATGTGACAGGATGTGAGACACAATGGTTCATGAAATTGGACAACCTGGGAGATGTCTATCAAGGTTCTTTTGATTCAGTAGCATTGGAAACAATACAACTGTGGTCAACTTTACTCAATCTCTCTGAGCTCCAATTTTCTCTTGTGTAAAGTGGGGGAAAATAATAGTAGTTACTTCAAGGAATTGTCAGAGTTAAATGAGGTTTATATCACAATCGGCTATAATTGCTTATTGTTTTCTAAGAGATTTATGTGCCTTAAGCCATTTTCTCTTCTCTATAACTCTGTGGGGTAGGTATTATTATTGTATCAATTTTATACCTGAGGAAACTGAGGCACAACAAATGACTTACTTGCCCAAGGCCCTATGACAGTGGAGGTATGGCCAGGATAAGAGCCCACTCCGTCTGGCTGTAGAGTTCTTCTTTTCTAACCTCCACTACGCACGTAAACACTTGGCATAATGCCTGGCACAAGTTAAGTACATGATGCATTCTTACTACTGCTTCCATTATTATGGTAAAATTTCTGTGGTCAAAGCAGGACCCAAGCAATGATTACACAAAAGCATGCAGAGTGGTAAAATGGACATTGGAGACTCAGATTCGGGGAGGCTGAGTGCAGGGTGAGGGTTAAAAAAAAAAAAAAAAAAACCCTGCCTATTGGGTAGAATGAACATGACTCAGGTGATGGGTGCACTAAAATCTCAGACCTCACCACTATACAATTCATCCGTGTAACCAAAAGCCACTTGTACCCCCAAAGCTATTGAAATAAACAAAAACAAACCACTCAATAGCATAGACACGATGATCACATTTATGGAATTTTTAAGAAGTGTATGCAGAGAGCAGAAGAAGTCTAGAGGGAAATTTTCCAAACTATTAAAATTTTTTGTTTTTAAAAAATTCTGTGGTCAGAAATTATGGTGAGACAGAGTTCATGAGAGCTTATGAACGCCATCTGGTGGAACTTCCTGGAGCTAACAGGCCAACTTGGGCCTCGGCAGTTGCCCAGCATGTAATTGGACAGGGGACTTTCCTAGGTAAGGAAGGCCAGGTGTGGGAAGGGCAGGGAGAGGGGAGGTTATGGTGTTCCACTGAGCCCACCCTCTTGCATGGGGGAAATCGAAGAGACCTGAAACTCTCCATTAAGCGATCTGATCTGGACGCCTTGGCCCCTCACGTCGCTGGACAGTGGGGAGGGAGTGGGGAAGCCCTCTTTTGGAAGCAGTATCAGGGAGCTGGCACGTGACCTTGGCAGTGGAAGAGGCTTTTCTGGCTAAACGGAGGGGACTAAAAGGCGCCCAAGTTTGCCTTTCTTCCTCCTGATAACATTGTGAGGCTGCAGGTCCCTCGCTACCCCACGACTGAGGAAGGGGGCTGAGCCAGGGCAGCGGGTCATTGATTGCCTTTCAAGCCGAAACATTTTATCTTTTTCACTGCCCCCCACCCCCTCCGTCCATCTGGAGCACTTGGAGAAAGTGCAAATCACCTCTGCTGCGGAGGGCAAGTTCCAAGTCCAACAGAGAGGTGTTTTGTAAAGCGCAGTTCAGAAAGCAGGGCCGCGGGACAGCTGGCGCAGGCCCAGTTGCTGGTCAGCACGCCTGGGACCGGAAAGTGAATGATCGCTTTCATTAAACTCCCGGTCAATGGACGGGAAGTGGGGACTTTGAGCCTCCCTCCTGGATCGATGCCCCTCCACTGCCTGCTTTGTCACCGCCATCGCCTTTGATACTCCCCATCCATCATCACCAGCATGCACTGGCCAATTGCTGGCTGCTCGGGTCCCTGAGGCTCTCCCCGGCTTCCTCCTGGATGTGGCCATGCTGGGCTCAGGATTGCTGATTGACATAGAATCCGAATCTGAGTTTCTAAGGGCGGAAGCTCAGGGCAAGAGAAACACTTGGAATGATTGTCCAGATGGTAGAGCAAATTTCAGAGGTTCCACACACAACCCAGTGCCCCTGGGTGTCTGAAACGTAAGTGACAGAAAGAGATTGTGGCAACTGGAATGCTGGATTCTGAGAGCTAGATTGATGGGGCCTATGATAACAGTAATGGAGAGTCATTCATTCATTTTATGCATTCATTCATTTCTTCATTCATACAATGAATCTTTTAGGATATGCCATGTGCCAGGCACTGTCCTGGGGATTGGGGATGTAACAGTGAACTGATAAAAACCCCTGCTGTCACTGGAAAAGGCAGAAAATAAGCAAAATAACAAAGTAAAATATGTGCTGAGTTAGATAATATGTGCTTTGGAAAAGAACAGGAGAATTGGAGGTTGGCAGTATTAGGGAAATTGCAAATTTAAGTAGGAGGCTAAAGATGGCTCACTGAGAAGCAATGTTTTAATAAAGATGGAAAGAAATGAGAGAGTAAGCCATGTAGACATCTAGCAGGAGATGGTAATTCCTGGTAAAGGGTCAGTGTATGCAAAGGCCCTGAGGTGGGGCATGTGTGACATGTTCAAGGTATGACAAGAAGTCCACTGGGTCTGGAGCAGAGTGAGCTGGGGCCAGGGGACAGGTGATATAGGGTCTTGCAGGCCACTGAATAGACTGACTCTTCCCAGAATATGGAATGGTACCAGAGGGTTTGGAGCAGAGGTGGATGTGATCTGAGTTACTTTTCTTTTTTTTAAACAGATCTCGTTCTGTGGCCCAGGCTGGAGTGCAGTGGCACCATCTTGGCTTACTGCAACCTCCACCTCCCAGGTTCAAGCAATTCTCCTACCTGGGTCTCCTGAGCAGCTGGCACAGGCACGCGCCACTAGGCCCTGCTAATTTTTTTATTTTAGTAGAGACAGGGTTTTACCATGCTGGCCAGGCTGGTCTCAAACTCCTGACCTCAGGTGGTGATCTGAGCTACTTTTTTTTTTTTTTTTGAGATGGAGTCTCGCTCTGTCACCCAGGCTGGAGTGCAGTGGCCGGATCTCAGCTCACGGCAAGCCCCGCCTCCCGGGTTTACGCCATTCTCCTGCCTCAGCCTCCCGAGTAGCTAGGACTACAGGCGCCTGCCACCTCGCCCGGCTCGTTTTTTGTATTTTTTAGTAGAGACGGGGTTTCACTGTGTTAGCCAGGATGGTCTCGATCTCCTGACCTCGTGATCCGCCCGTCTCGGCCTCCCAAAGTGCTGGGATTACAGGCTTGAGCCACCGCGCCCGGCCCTGAGCTACTTTTTAACTGGATTTCTCTGAATATTATATGGAGATTAGACAAAAGGGGGAAAAGAATGGATGCAGGTAGACCAGTCAGAGGCTACTACAGTAATCCAGGCAAGAGATGGTGATGGCTTTGGGCCAGGAGAGTGGTAATGGAGGGACTGAGAAGTGATTCCATTCTAGAGAGATTTGAGAGGAGGAGTTTGGATATGGAACACGGTGAAAGAGCAGAGTCCAGGGTGACTCTGAGGTTTTGATCTGAGTGACTTAGGATTATGTAGGATCTTTTCCTATGGAAAGATGATAATGATGATGTCACTATCATCACCATAATGATGATGATATGGATGGCGATGTTGATAATGAGAATAGTAATAATAATAACACGCATTGATCCTTTACTATGCTAAATACTTTGCTTAGTGTTCCATGCATTATCCTGGTTAATCTTCAGAACAACCCTGTGAGTTATCTATGATTACAAGCAGGAATATCACCGATAAGGAAATGGAAGCTCAGAGGTCTTACAGCTAGTATGCGGTTAGGCTGAGAGTCAACTTGAAGGCTGACTAGCTCCAAAGTTCATGCTCTAAATGACCAAATTAGCCAGCTGGTCTGAAAAATCTTTCTTTTTCTTGGAGCAGGTTGATAGGGGCACATTTTTCATTTCTTCCGTTCCAGGTGGTTCCCATCAGAGCTGAGACAACCTACAGAGCCAACGCCACTCTTTAAAATTTAGAGTCTGATTTTCTGGCTTCTTTCTTTAAAAATTTTGCAAATTGGGCCAGGCGTGGTGACTCCACGCCTGTAATCCCAGCACTTTGGGAGGCTGAGGCGGGCAGACCACCTGAGATCGGGAGTTCGAGACCAACCTGACCAATATGGAGAAACCCCGTCTCTACTAAAAATACAAAATTAGCCTGGTGTGGTGGCACATGCCTGTAATCCCAGCTACTTGGGAGGCTGAGGCAGGAGAATCGCTTGAACCCGGGAGACAGAGGTTGCGGTGAGCTGAGATTGCGCCATTGTACTCCAGCCTGGGCAACAAGAGCGAAACTCCATCTCAAAAAAAAAAAAAAAAAAAAAAAAAATTGCAAATTGGTTTTCCTTCTGGGTTCTGGAACCTTGAATTCCAAGTTTGTAGGTGTGAAATGAATGCATACACCCCTCAGGTCTCAGCATCTACATTCTGCCCTGGTCAACTGGAAATGCCAGTTTGGCCGGGTGTGGAGACAATTCACATGTATATTGGCACTTAGGCTGAGCAGTGCCCAGTGGGCTGTAGATGGACAGAGACCCCTTTGCTGTGAGGCCAAGAGCGCCCATGGGCCCAACTTCTCTCAGGCCCTGAGCTCTCAGGTCCTAGCTCATTGTCTGCCATATACTAGATGCTCAATTAACATAAATTCGTTAGGCTATCTTTTTTTTTTTTTTTTTTTGAGACGGAGTCTCGCTCTGTCGCCCAGGCTGGAGTGCGGTGGCCGGATCTCAGCTCACTGCAAACTCTGCCTCCCAGGTTTACGCCATTCTCCTGCCTCAGCCTCCCGAGTAGCTGGGACTACAGGCGCCCGCCACCTCGCCCGGCTAGTTTTTTGTATTTTTTAGTAGAGACGGGGTTTCACCGTGTTAGCCAGGACGTTAGGCTATCTTATCAGAGGCAGTTATGGTGGTTTACAGTGCTTGTAGCCCAGGAAAGTTGTTTTAATTTTTTTAAGTCTCTGTGACTCAGTTTCCTCTTTCATAAAGTGGGATTATTAATAGATCCTACATCTTAGAGTGATCCTACAAACTGAGACAAGGTGTGCAAAACTTTGGTACAAATAAACATTAGCTATTTTGATGACATAGGAGGAGACTCTTTGGTATTGCTCTGACCAGATTCTCTCTGGGAAGGGAGGGTCCCATGGCGAAGTCAGGAACCCCAAAGATCTTCTGGCTACTGATGAAAGGGAACAACAGTGACCATCACCAAACCATCCAATGCAAGTTCCAGGTCTATTATGGGACTCTCACGTGGGTTTCAGGGTAAGCACATGAGACTCAGGGCCATGTTAGAATAGGCAGTGGCTCCCTGACTCTCTGCTTGGTGTGTAGATGTGCTAATGGCTAATGGACCTAGAATTAACGTTTGCCTGGTCTTTAGTAGAAAACCCCAGGTTCCCTTCTCTGAGCAGTGAATGTGAGTCAGAGGAGGGGCTGATAGGTGATGAGGAGGTGATGAGCATGCGAACTGGAGTTTGATGCCAGCACAAGGAACTTAAGTCTGCCTTTCTTTAGACCAGTCGTTCTCAATGGGGGACATTTTGCAAGGTCTGGAGGCATTTTGGTTGTCACAACTGGAAAAAGAGATGCTACTGGCATCTAGTGGATAGAGGCCAGGGATACTGCTAAACATTCTACAATGCACAGGACAGCCCCAGCCCTACAAGCAAAGAATTGTCTAGTCAACTGTCCATAGGGCTTAGGATGAAAAACCCTACTTTAGATCCAACTTCTGATCAAGCATGAAAAATATATACTGAGAATTACCCTCTCCCCATTGCACAGGGCCCTGCACAGTATACAGAGGCGCTCACAGTCGATAGGGACTTCAGGATTGTCATCAATCTCTTCTTGTTTCTCAGAGGCCAGCCACCAATTTGTTCTGACCATTGCAATGGCTTTTACGTTTTTAAAAGATCTGTACCTCCCTATTTTTCTGGCCTCATTTTCTACTTCTCTTCTCTTCAGAAACCCTATATCTTTAGCCACATGGGTACAATCTCCCTCACCCCAGGGTATTTTTACTTGCTGTTCCTTCTGTCCTAAATCTGCATGGATCAGTCCTTCACCATCTTAAGATCTTTGCTAAAGTGTTACCTTTCCAGGGAAGCTGTCCCTGGCCATCCTATTTAATACTACAGCCTGATCTCCGTCCACCTCATACATTCCCTATCACTTTTCTCTATTTTTCTTCATAGTACTTTTAACCATAGGAAATACTATATATTTTACTTATTTATTTGTTTATCTTTTGTCTTCTGTCTCCAGGATGTCAGTTGCAGGAGGGCAAGGATGATCACCTGTTTTGTTCACCACTAGATCCTCAGTGCCTACAATATATCTGGCAAATAACCAGTATTCAATAAATACTGAAGGAATGAAGTTTCCAGTGATCAGCACAGTGTAGGAAGATGAATTTGCACCAGATTTGGTGTCAAGCTTGGTCTCAAACCCAGGCTTCACTACTTACCAGTTGTGTGACCTTGGGCAAATGATCTAATCTTTCTGACATTTACATGCTTCATGTACAAGATGGGGACAAGGTTATCAAGTGCAGTGCCTGAAACACAGGTGCTTGATAAATGGCCTTTGTCATCATCATCACCACTGTTGTCATTATCACCATAACCATCATCACCAGCACTATCATCACCACTGTCATCACCATCATCATGACAGTCATCATCGCCAGCACTATCATCGCAGTTTTCATCATAATCACCATAACGATCATGGTCATCAGCACCATCATCACCATTGTCATTATCATCAGCATAGTTAATAATCATTATATCCAGTACCATCATTGCCATTGTCATCACCATCATAACAATCATTATCACCAGCACCATCATCGCCCTTGTCATCATCATCACCATAGTTAATAATCATGATCACTAATACCATCATCGCCATTGTCGTCATCATCATAATCATTATCACCAGCACCGTCATCGCCCTTGTCATCATCACCACCATAGTTAATAGCCATTATCATCACCATCATCGCCATTGTCACCATCGTCGCCATTGTCATCATCACCACCATAGTTAATAGCCATTATCATCACCATCATCACCATTGTCATCATCATCATCTTCATCATTATTCCGTCCACATTACCATCTCCACATCATGCTCACCATCATCATCTAACCTACTCCCAGGACAGAATCTTATCACCTCTGCCTTAGGGACAAGCGATAAAGGACCCTAGACAGCTCCTAATCTTATCTTGACCTCTCCCCACTAATGGTAGTTAATCCCTCTCTCCTTGATTCATTCAAGTTAATGTAGATGAAGAAAATTATGGGTCAAAGGAAATCTCATTCACCCATCTATTCATTCATTTAACATCTATGGAAGCCTACCATTCTCCAAGCACAATGCTGAATGTTAGGAATCATGAGATGAGTAAGATTTGGCCCCCAACATCACGCAATGTACATGATGAAAAGCAGTTTTGATACCACATGGCAAATGCTATGAGAGAGAGGGTAAAAAGAAGGCGATGGGAGCATAGGAAGGCCTCCCAGCCAGACTAAGTGGGACTGAAGGCCCCTACTAATGAGGGGCATGAACTTCACAATCCAGGTGAAGGAGTGTAGGAAGGATACTATGGAAGCTGCAAGTGCAAAGGCCCAGAGGCTGTAGCCATGGGCTAGATCAAGCAGAAGACCTTAGCTACTGAGTGACCTGATCAGATTTGCATTTTAGAGGAAGTCTCTCTGGGTGCATTGCAGGACAGCATTGGAGAAAGCAGGGAGACCATCTCAGAGGCTGTTGCAGTGGTTCAGGTGAGGTATAATGAGGCCAGAACCAAGGCTGTGGTGGCGGGATGGGGATAACAGAGATTGCAAAGGGATTTAGAAAGTGGCATCCACAGGATGTGATGATGGATTACATGTGAGAGTAGAGGAATCAAGAACAACCTTGAGGTTTCTGACTTTGACACTGAGTGGATGGTGGTAATGTCAGTGAAGGCAGGACATACAAAGCAGCAGATTGTTGGGACCAAATCAAAGATGTTGAGGTCTGTTGTGGACATGTGGCATTTGGGACTGTGAGGAACATTGAGAGGAAAGCTCCCTCAACCCCTGGCTCTTGGCCTGGAGTTCTCAGAGAGAAGAGAAAGCTGGTCATCCATTAAGGATTTGAGCGACTCGGGCGGTCCCTGGGGGCAGTGTCTGAAAATAATCTCTTTTTCGAAGAGCCCATTTACCCTTAAAGAAAGCTTTTATAGTGCTTTCCCCAAGTGATTTGTTTTTCCAAAGGCCACTTTAGAAAGCCTGCTAATTTTTTTGAGAACTCATTTTGAATTTAATTGTGTATGGGCAGGAATCAAAGATTCAAATGTAATGAGATTAATTGAGTGTCCCTTTTAGATAAGAAAATTTTTGCTGCTGTTGAGTTCACTGCTCTGGAATACCTGCTAGTGGAAAGGCTCTAGCTTTGAAGTATGCACGTTGGTGGTTGTTGAATGCAATTGAAGAATGTGAAATTGATTGGCTCCCTCTGTAGCCCCAGATTTAGTGTCAGTTCTTATGTCATAAGAATTAAAGAACCATGAACTCACCCTTCTGCCCTGGTTAAAACAGGGCAGAGCCTACTATTCTCGTGTGGACTGGACAGTTTTCCCAGCCTTATCCATCCACTACACCATTTTTGGAAGGGGAATGTGTTGAGGTGTGTTTTGTGGTTGTGTAAATGTATGGCTCTAAGCCTTTCAACACCTCCATTGAGGGTCCCAGATTAGAAATTAGGGCTACAGCAAAAGAGATGGTTTGGATGTTTTATCTGTGCAAACCATTAGTTTATCAGTTCCACAGCAAGCGGAGTAAGACTGCAAGGTTCTCTGCTCTTCCCTGTAAAAGTAACCACGAAACAGATGCACAAGTGCTGGCCTGAATTCTAGTGTGGATGAGGGATGTGCAGAACTAGCTGGAGGAGTCTTTTAGCAAAGTGGAAATGCCTGCCCTGCTCACAGGCTCATGTAAAGAAAATGGTCCAGGGTGGATTTCTCTTACAAGGTATTGCTCAAAGGGCTCTGAAGTAAAATCAAACTGGCATCCTGATGAACAGCCTGAGCTAGAGGGAGGTCACAAACTTGGAACTACATTGACAAAACTTCACGCAACAGGCATGTTCAATATTGGATGGAGGCAAAAATGACCCAATTGGACATTCCTCGTGGGAACCGTAAGTGTTAAGGGTACAAAAAGAAGGCGATTCATGCTTCCGTGAAGTGGCAGCATAACCTAGTTGGGGAG
Source organism: Piliocolobus tephrosceles (assembly GCF_002776525.5). Taxonomy (NCBI): domain Eukaryota; kingdom Metazoa; phylum Chordata; class Mammalia; order Primates; family Cercopithecidae; genus Piliocolobus; species Piliocolobus tephrosceles. The sequence continues at coordinate 19,238,070 of NC_045450.1, forward strand.
GCACCGGGACTCAGGGGAACTGACTTCTTGATGCTCCCACATCCCCAAATTTCCTCATTTAAGCAGCACCACTCATAGAGTATACCTCAAATGAGAAGGACAAGGATTGAGGAAGGAGATTGGAAGACCGAATTTCTGGCAAGGAAATAGACTCAAATGTCATGGGCGTAAAGCAGAGAGTGTGACAGTGTGAGGTTGGCAGGACAGGAATACGGCAAATTGATAAGCATGTTCTCTGACCACAAGGAAAAATCACAACTCAGCTTCAGCCAGTTGTCACCGTGTAGGACTGTGGGCCAGTGCTTCCAGATCTTCTGATTTTTTGAAGAGCTGATGCAAATTCAGTTTTAATTGTGACATGTTTCATTTCTTTTAAACACTGCATGGGCCAGCTGCCAGCTCATGGGCTCAGTTCCTGGGCTTCCTGTTATAGCCTTAGTTTCAGTGTTATGGGAAAGAGTAGGAGTCATAGAAAAGAACTGTGAAAAAGGAGCCAGAGAGGTATATAGGAACCAGAAGAGACTTGAGTTCACGGAAACCAGGCATTAGGGGGTCTTGGCATGAATATGCAAAGAAGGTCAAAGAAGGTGAGGGCTGTCAAGTGTCCACTGGATTTGAGAAACAGCTGTCCCTTGAAAGCTAGCCTGAGCCAGAGTCAATAAAGGCAATCTCTTGGAGAAAATAGTTTTTGACATTCCTGCCCAGAAGAGAAATCTTTTCCTGGTGGTTCACTGTCTTAAAGAGCTTATTCCACCAGGCTGCCTCTCAGCCCGCCCAGCCTTGAGTTGCTTCTGAACAAAGGTCATTTCAAGGCTTTTATAGCAAAAAGCAGGTGCAATGTGACTAAAGGAAGGCAATGTTGTGGGTTCCCCAGGCATGGTTTCTTTATCCTCTTGGGGTACACAGTCATACTACATTTCCCAACCTCTCTTACAGATAAGCATGGCTATAGGGCAGTGATCTGGCCAATGAAATGTGGGTAGAAATGATGTACACCAGTGCTTCCCACACTTTAATGTATGTGAATCACCTGAGAATCTTATTAAAATGTAGATTCTGATTCAGTGCATCTAGGATGAAACCTGGGAGTCTGCATTTCTTTTTTTTCTTTCTTTCTTTTTTTTTTCTTTTTGAGACAGAGTCTCGCTCTGTCATCCAGGCTGGAGTGCAGTGGTGATCTTGGCTCACTGCAAGCTCCGTCTCCTGGGTTCACGCCATTCTCATCCCTCAGCCTCCTGAGTAGCTGGGACTACAGGCACCCGCCACCACGCCCGGATAATTTTTTGTATTTTTAGTACAGACGGGGTTTCACTGTGTTAGCCAGGCTGGTCTCAATCTCCTGACCTTATGATCCACCCGCACTGGCCTCCCAAAGTTCTGGGATTACAGGCGGGAACCACCGCAAATGGCGAGAGTCTGCATTTCTATGAGCTCCTTAGTGAAGCTGACATTGCTGGCTTATGGCCTATACATTGAGTAGCACAGATGGGCATCATTTCCAGACCTAGCCTGACCCAGAGGCACGTCCTGGCCTCCCTCTCCCTTTGCTGGCTGGAGGCAGAGGTTTCTGTGGAGTACTCTAGGCCCTAAGGAATGGCTCAGGCCCTAGGTAGAAGGAGCCTGGGTGCCTGAATGATTGTATGGAACAGAGCTTCTCTGCAGATCCACCTGGGACTAAGATGACATGGACCCTTATGAACCTAGATTGTTATAGCAATTAGCTTTCCCAGGAAACACATTGATTTTTAAGATAACTAGTCAAAATTAGAGCAAAGAAGACGTTTGAGTATTAAAGTGGGCAATACATTCTAGAATTTATTTCTTTAAGGGATTTCATTGATCTCACATTAATTGACCCCATAATATGCAAAGAACTAATAAGACGCTTGGCACATTGAAGTTAGCCTATAACCTTGGATCTTGTGGCAAATACTGAGAATCAGCCATTTATAACCTCCTTTTGTTTTGCTTCCTCAACTAAAGAGGTTGGAAACCTAAAATATTCACCATTCCAGACTTCTCAGTTAGAAACATCCATAGGCCCAAGTTCTAGCTAGTAAGATGTTACCAAAGTGATTGGATGCAGCTCTGGGAAAGTTTTATTGTTTAAAGGGACATAGGTGGCTGATGTATTTTATCCCTGTGTTGTTTGCCCATCCCTTTTTGTTTCTAGCTGGAACGTTCAGTGCAATACAAGAAGCACAGCAGCCATCTTGTGACCATGAGTTGTAATGTGTCAAGGATGAGGGAGTAAGAAAATAGAAGGAGGCTTGTCCCTGACGCTGTGGAGCTGCTATACCAGGCATTGACTGCCTATCCCGCTTCACACAGTGTGTGAGATCAGCTCTTGGATTCAGCCAGCTGCTATAGTTTGGTTAGTTTGACTTTCTTTAAATGTCATGTTGAAATTTGCTCTCCAGTGTTGGAGGGGGTGCCTAATAGGAGGTGTTTGGATCATAGAGGTGGATCCCTCACGAATGTTTTCATGCTGTCACCAAGGTAATGAGTGAGTTCTCACTCTATTAGTTTCTGCAAGAGCTGGTTGTTAAAAAGAGCCTGACATCTGCTGCCCCGCTCTCTTGTTCCCCTCTCACACGTGATCGCTGCACACACCAGCTCCCTCTTCACCTTCCACCATGAGTAGAAGCAGCTTGAACCTTTCGCCAGATGCCCAACTTCCAACCAGCAGAGTTGTGAACCAAATAAACCTTCACTGTTTATAAATTACCCAGCCTCAGGTATTCCTTTGTAGCAACACAAACAGATGAAGACATCACCGTCAGCAGATTCTTAATTAGTTGCAGTTGAACTCTGTCCTAACTGATACAGGGTTGATGAACTGCATTTGCCTCAGTGCCACAGGGCAAGGGAGAATGGGAGTTCATGTTCATTGAGCAACTTCCACATGTCAGGTAATAGGCAGCCTCTCAGTTAATCTCTATAATGACCATACCACTTTCAATATTCTCGCTTTACAGGTGAAAGTGAGACACGAAGAAACTCACCTAAGGCCACATACGCAGTTTACGGAAGAACTCAGCTTTACACTCAGGCTTGCCTGGATCCCAATGTACATTGCACCAAACCTTGATGTTGCATAAGAACCAAGATGTACGAGTGATTCAGGTTAAGAGAGATTCTTTACAATTTACCAGTGTTTGGCATGAGGTCTTTGATTAAATATTGACATCAACAACCATAAATTTTAATGACTTCTACTAACTCTTTGGCTTTGATTATCTATCACTGGGCATTACAGGGAAGCCTAACAGACTATGTATCTCACTTCAAGGCAAACTTCAAGCATCCAGATGCATTTGCATTGGCCTGGGAATCCTTCACGCACTCCAGGACATGAGGGAGTGGGAACCAAGCCAGAGAAGGTCACTCAGCTGCTGCAGTTGGAAGAACCACTTCTGAAGACAAGTTCAAACCATTACTTCTCCACTTCAGAGCACCCAAAGTGTACAATTTAGACTATTTTAATTGCATGACTTTATCACACTTTGTTTTAAAGGGTTTCTCATGCCTTGTGACATTCCTGGCTTAAACTGTAAAGTCCTTGAGAGCAGAAACCAAGACATCCATGGAGTCCACCCATGGCCTGGCATTGAGCTGCATAAATGTGGTGTGAATAAGAACCCAATGGTGATAGCTTCTGCCTGTGGAGGGCCCACTATGACAAGGTACTGCGTATCTGAGCCCACTTTCATCACCACAACAACCTGCAAGAGAGGAATTGTTAACCTTGTACAGATGAGAAAATGGGTGAGGATGATGAGAGTGGAAGCCAACATCTTAAGTTCTTATTACGCGTCAGTCACTGTGCTAAGCACATGATTTCACTTAATCCCCACAATAACCCTAGGAGTTATAAATGTTATGTATGTACATATTTATTTATTTATTTATTTTGAGACACAGCCTTGTTCTGTCAGCCAGGCTGGAGTGCAGTGGTGCGATCACGGGTCACTGCAGCCTTGACCTCCTGGGCTCAAGCGATTCTTGCACCACAGCCTCCCAAGTAGCTGGGATTTCAGGTGTGTGCTACCATTCCTAGCTGATTTTGTATTTTTCTCTTTGGTAAAGGTGGGGTTTTGCCATGTTGCTCAGGCTGGTCTTGAACACTTGAGCTCAAGAAAGCCTCCCACCTCGGCCTCCCAAAGTGCTGGGATTACAGGCATGAGCCACCACGCCTGGCCTATAAATGTTATTAAATTCCCCATTTTACAGTCAAGTAAACAGAAGTTCAGAATGCTCAAGGTCACCAGCCCAAGGCCACCGGGATAGTAAGTGGCAGAACTCAGCCTTTGAACGTAGGACTGTGAACCTCTGAAGCCGACCTTATCTCACTACATCGCACTTGTTGGACTAGAAATAAAAGGGAGTCTGTAAATGGTTCTGGTCAGAGGGCAGCACACAGAGAAGGGAGATAGGGCTATCTCAGAACAACAGCCAAAAGGAGGAGCAAAGGGGAGTGTGGGTGGAGGGGCAGCTTGGGAAGCAGGTGAAAACCAAGAAGGGAAAGGCGCCCTGCCTCCCCTGCCCTGATCTTCCTTGGAACCTTAGGCTCTGCCGAGCCTCTGGGAACCTAGTTCTGGTCAGGCATGTCCTAGAAGCAGGCCTTGGAGACTGACACGGAGCCAGCCATTTTCCAGGAGTGGCTCTGAACACAGGATTCCAATCCAGTGTTCACACCTGCAGTCTAATTCTCTAAATCGTGCCATATAAATCATGGTACAACATGGGGTCTGTGGTCTCTACATGTGCTGTGTGACCTTGGGAAAACTGCTGATCCTTTCTGAGTTTCTGTTTCCTCAACTATCAGATAGGGAGATGAATTGTACCCACCACAAAGGGTCGTGAGGATGGAATGATGTCACATTTAATGAAGTGCTTAGGACAGTGCCTGGCACACTATGAATGTTCACTATGGGGAAGTTGTTACGAAAATCCCTTACATTCTGTCCCAGGGCATGGCTCGGTCCCAATGCCTCAGGAAGAAGCAGCCAGCTCTGTCCCCCAAAATGTCTGCTGATGCAAAATGTCCAAAGAAAAAAAGCAGGCATGCAAATCTGATAGCAAAAGTGATGGTCTCAGCCAGGCGCAGTTGCTCATGCCTGTAATCCCAGCACATTGGGAGGCCAAGGTGGGCAGATCACTTGAGGTCAGGAGTTCGAGACCAGCCTGGCCTACCTGATGAAACCCTGTCTCTACTGAAAATACAGAAATTATACAACAATTAGCTGGGTGTGGTGGGGGGCACCTGTGGTCCCACCTACTCGGGTGCATGACGCAGGAGAATTGCTTGAATCCAGGAGGCGGAGGTTGCAGTGAGCTGGGATCATGCCACTGCACTCCAGTCTGGGTGACAGAGCAAGGCCCTGTCTCAAAACAAACAAAAAAGTGACGGTCTAAAAATTCCTGTCTCAACAGCTTGCCCCAGGCTGCCATCATTTATTTCTCTCTAGTTGTGTTCCAGGAACTTACCACATCTCATTTAATCTTCACTATAATCTAGTGTGTCATTAGGTTCACACCCATTTTACAGAGGAGAAAGACTGAGGCTCAGAATAATATAGACACCTGGGGTTAAAGCCTGGCTCCTCTTCAGTGGGACAGAGGAGCCACATACAAATCCAAAACTGGAGGGATGGCATAATATATTGCAATTTGCTTAACCTCCCTGCAGTACTCTCTCCTGGAGATTGAAGATGATGCTGTCTATATGTATTAAATGTCTGTTTTAAATAATAGGTGTTCTTATGTGTTTAGCAATATATAAAACTCTTCTGGCCCCCAGACACAAGGAGGCAGGCCTCATCCCATCCACCATCCATCACCCAGGATGGGGGCACTCACGGAAAAGCACCATGAGGAAGCGGGTCTGGTTCAGCATCTGGGTCAGGCCAGCGGGCGTCAGCACTAGGAGATTGCGTTCCTCCAGGATGTGCACAGGCTTGGTTATGTGGATGCTGGAAACACCGGCGTTAACCTCCGGTGAGCTGTGGACAGCAGAGACACAAGCGGCCACCAGCAGCAGGGGCATCCAGAGCAGGTCCATGGCTGTCCTGCAGGGGCCGGAGAAGGAACAGAGACCTTATCAACACAGGTGGTGAAGCCCCACGTCATCAATCCCCCTTCCTTGTCCAGCCGGTTCACGTAGGGTGAATGTGGCCTGGGCACTGTCTCCCAGCAATGCCTGCAGCTTGGCAGCAGCCCTGGAGAAGAAGCAAAGTATTAGGTCAACCTCAGGCCCAGTGGTGACTGTATGGGGAACCTTAGAGCAGCAAGAACCCAATGGGAGCAGCTGGATGCGGAAGCAAATGCAGACCACTCAAGCCCACTGACTTCCCAGCCAGGAGGTGAGACTTGTGCAGAGATAAGGTCCCATTTCAGAGTCCTAGGGTGAGCCTCTGGATCTCAGAGATAACTGGCTCAATCCCCCATCACAATCCCCCAGGAATCCCTCTGCCCACAATGTCCCCGCTTCACCTTCCTCCAGCTCCTGCTTGAATGCCCCTGTGAAGGGAAGCTTACCACATCTCATACCTTGCAGTGTACCTGTTGAATTTTTGAACAAATTTTATCAAGTGTAAGTATTTAAAAAGTCATAACTATAATACACACTTGTAAAAGTTTCAAGCAATACAATACAAATGTCAAGAAGAAAGTAAAAATCTCTCCCATTCTCTCACTGCTGAGAAAGTGACTCTTAGAAGTGTGGAATGAATCCTTACAGTATTGAAAATACCTATATAAACATACCTTTGAATATATCTATATCTATAGAGAGAAAGATATATAGAAAGATAGATTTTTTTTTGAGATGGAGTTTTGCTCTTGCCTGCACCCCAGGCTGGAGTGCAGTGGCACAGTCTCAGCTCACTGCAACCTCCACATCCTGAGTTCCAGAGGCTCACTCTAGTGATCCTCCCACCTCAGCCTTCCAAGTAGTTGAGATTACAGATACCCACTACCACACCCAGCTAATTTTTGTATTTTTAGTAGAGATGGGGTTCCACCATGTTGGCCAGGTTGGTATTGAACTCCTGACCTCAAGTGATCCACCCGCCTCAGCCTCCTAAAGTGCTGGGATTACAGGCATGATCCACCACTCCCGGCCTGAATGTATATTTTTAAATATAAATGGAATCAGATTATCTTTTTTTTTTTGCTTGATTAGCTCTTTTTAACCCTAGATACACACGAAAATCCTCTGGGGAGTTTTAGGAAAACACTGACACTCAATCTCACTCCAGACCAATTAATTCAGAATTGCCCAGGATGGGGTCTAGTTACCTGCATGTTTCAAAAGCTCCCCAGATGATTCTTTTGTTTTATTTCAACTTCTATTTGGGAAATTTTGAACATGTACAAAAACAGAGAGATGGTGTAATGTATCCCCAAGGTACCCATCACTCAACTTCACTTATAGTCATGACCATTGTTATTTTATTTATATTCTTGACTCTCTGCCCTGGATTACTTTGAATCCAGTTCTGGGAATCATGTCATTTCACCCATAAATACTTTATTATAAATATTTAAAAGATAAGGATTTTTCAAAACAACACAATAACCACAATACTATTATTATACTTAATGAAATGCACAATAATGTCATCATATCATCAAATATCTAGACAGTGTGCGAATTACCCTGATGGCCTCATACATTTTAAGTCTGTTTAAATCAGGACCCGAATGAAATCCATGAATTGTCATTGATTGTTTTGTCTCCTAAGGCTCTCCCAGGTAAATCTATCATTCAGTTTGTAGCTTGAGAAGCACATGGTCAAATGAAACTAACAAAGGGCAAGTGGAGAAAAGGAAGAGGGGCAGGTGGATAACCTGGTTTTCTGGACGGCTGAATGATACAGACCATTTAAATCTGTGTCTCGGTCAAAAGGCTCATTACCGTCAGCTCAGCCTTGAGTCCCTAATGATCTCAGGGTCCCAGGATTCACCAGGTGGCATGCCACTTACCAGCCCGGACTGAGCCTGGTACAGCCGTGATGACCATCAGGTAGAACCCTTGTTCTTAGAAATAATTTACTTGCTTGTTTATTTGTTCGTAGATGCACTTACTTGTGAGAGAAATGGCTTTGCCTAGCTGGAGACATCAAAGTACTAGAGAGTTGGTTTTTATTCTACAGAAAAGCACTTGAATAATCTCTTCATTGTGATATAAACGTAAGGGTCACCCAGAACCATTCTAGGCCTGACAGTCCCTTCAAACCTTCCAAACCTCCTCGGTGCCCAGAATCCCTTGGCTGGCAGGAGGGAGCCAGATCTGCAAAAGCCCCAAGGGGCCTTCAGAGAAGAAACCTTGAAATTCAAGGTTGTGAGATCCTCTCTGAGGGGTCTGGATGGCACTTGCTGGAGGACAGAGGAGACCTTGAGTCAGAGCTGGGTACAGAGCTGAACCATGGGCCCAGCTCAACCACTGTGGAGGGCTGAGCTTCTGAGCAAAAGCTAGGCAGGAGGGGCTACAGTGGGCTCGTCCTCACGCCCTCGCCTCCCAGGCCTTTGACAGAGTGCTTCGCTGGGTTCCTGATCAAGGAAGGGGTAGTGGGAGGTGTCAGGTTTCCTGCTAACCTGGGCGGGCTGGGTTATGAGCCTCAAATGTTTCCCGTGCTTCAGGTGGAACAGGACAGAGACCAAGCCCCACTGCCTGGCAAAGAGAGTCCTCCACGGTCAGACTGTGGCCACCAGGCTTCCCTCTGGCTCCACGGAGCCAGTGACAGCTCCTGTTCACTCACTCACTCACTCATTCATTCATCAAATATTTTTGAAGTCTTAAAACATGTTAAGTTCCATTCTAGGTGCCAAGGATACAAACAATATTCCTTGCATCTTAGTGATGGGAAACATAGTGAGATAAATAGATGTGATCAGTAGTGTGTCAGATGATGGTAATGCAAAGGAGAAAAGGTGGATAACAGAAGATTCGAAAGTGATAGAGTCGGGGAGGAGTGTTGATATTTTCTTTTCTTTTCTTTTTTTTTTTTTGAGACAAGATCTCACCGTGTCACCCAGGCTGTAATGCAGTGGCGCGATCTCGGTTCTCTGCAACCTGCGCCTCCCTGGTTCAAAGGATTCTCCTGCCTCAGCCTCAGGAGGAGCTGGGATTACAGGCACATGCCCCCATGCCCGGCTAATTTTTGTATTTTCAGTACAGACAAGGTTTCGCCGTGTTGGCCAGGCTGGTCTGGAACTCCTGACCTCAGGTGATCCACTCATCTCGGCCTCCCGAAGTGCTGCGATGACAGGCATAAGACACCGCGCCCAGCCGATATTTTAAATAGGGTGACCACGGGAAAGCTTCATTTAGAAGTTGACATTTGACTAAGGGAAGCAAAGAAGTGAACTATTGTATTTGCATTTCTGGGAGTGTGGGAGAAATAGTCTCTGTCTGCCCTGCTCCTGTTTTTTCTCCCAATCTCTCCCACAATACCTGGCTCAGCTCTGCAACATCCCAGGGCTCCCCTGAGACTGTAGCACCCACCCTGGTCCAGCCCTGGGACTGCGCTCTCAGCCATCCTACCTCCAGCCTGCCCTGACCTGCCCCTTTATTCTCTTAGCCTTGGCCCTTGGTTCTCCCGGCACCTGCTTCTTTAGCCTGACACCACTGTGGTTCTGCTGTGTCCCCCAGCACAATCTCCCCAGCCTCACAAAGTCCAAGCTCAGCTCCAACATCAGCTCCCTACCCGCTACTCAGAGAAGAGTGACTGTGATGGGAAACTTTTATTAATGAGAATAGCCAAAATCGAGGGGCCAGTCACCAGCCATATTGTGCTGAGTGCCAACTTGTGTGCATTCCCTACACCAGTATGCCATGGAAAGACTCCGTGTCTCAGTCACCCTGGTTTCCTGCCAAGGGGGTGTGGTAACCTCCTCATTGATCCTGCCTCTGCTTCTACTCTTTGCTCTTCACCTCAACCCATTCCCCACACAACAATCAGACGTTTCCTTTATTTTTATTTTTATTGTTTGAGACGGAGTTTTGCTCTTGTTGCCCAGGCGGGAGTGCAATTGCATGATCTTGGCTCACCGCAACCTCTGCCTCCTGGGTTCAAACGATTCTCCTGCTTCAGCCTCCCTAGTAGCTGGGATTATAGGCGCCCGCCACCATGCCCAGCTAATTTTTGTATTTTTAGTAGAAATGAGATTTCACCATGTTGGCCAGGCTGATCTTGAACTCCTGACCTCAGGTGATCCACCTGCCTGGGCCTCCCAAAGTGCTGAGATTACAGCTGTGAGCCACTGCGCCTGGCCAAGATTTCCTTTTGACATAGGAATTCCATCACACCACTCTGCCTATTAAAAGGTGCTCACTTTTATGTATTGTGCAAAAAAAAAAGTTTCTGCCTCTTTTTTTTAACAATCTCTTCACGAAACCACACACCAGCCAAACCGTTCTCTGTGGTCTACCAGGCCCCACTGGCTCTGGACCCATCTGGCCTTATTGCCCTCCTCCTCTCTCTCTCCTCCTGCACTCTGGGGAGCCACACCGGCCTCTTCCCTTTCCCAGGCACACCCTACCTGGGGCCTTTGCCTCTCCCTGGGGCACCCTTCCCTCACATCGTCAGCCTTTTCTGGTTCTTTGGGTCCTGGCTCAAATCCAAGCTCATCAGAAGGGTCTTCCCAGGCTGCTCTGTCTCACCCCATCTCAGCTTTCAGCACTCTCTGCCATATCACCATTGTTGCGTCATATTTCGTATTATTACTTCTGAGTGTACTTTGTTGTCGTCGTTTTGAACTTTATAATGTAAATACCATTGTTCACAGCTGTTTTCTCCCCTCCAGAACAGTGCCTGCACCAGATTTGGAGCTCAACGAATGTTTGTTGAATGAATGAACGAGTGGCCTAATTTAATTCTTACACAGCAAACCCCATCCATGGTTCATTTCAGTGGTTCTCAACCATGACTATGCTGAGAATCTCTTGGAGGGTGTAATAGAAAATGCTGATGTTCAAGCTCAAACCCAGTAGGTTCTAATTCAATTGGTCTGGGGTTGGGTGAGTCTGGGCATTGTTACTATTTTTTTAAAGTCCTCAAGTTGATCCTAATGTGTAGCCATCTATACCAAAACCCACACTTAAAACTTAAACTGGCGACACCTGGCAGAGAAAAGCCTCCCAAGGCAGGGCCCATCAGTCAGATTTCCCATTTTCACTGAAGCTCGTACCTGCAGGAAGCCAAGGCCACTCCCAGGGTTACTGGGGCTGAGCTGGGGCTGTGCTGGGGGTGGGGCCACAAACTCTGCGGCCCTTAAGAAGGGAGGTTGTAGCCTGAAGAGGAGGCTCCTGGCTTCTCCTTGTGATCAGGACAGGACCCGCAGATGGCTGGGCATTCTAAAGAAATCCACAGGCAGAAATGACGGCCCTTCCTGGGCACACAGAGGCCACAGCAGCCTCAGCAGCAGTTCTGAGTTCTGGGGTTCTAGAGGACCGGGGGTGACCCTGGAGAAGAATGGGCCATTGTTGAGTAAGAGGGGGCCCTGCCTGGCAACCCTTGCTGAGTTCACTTGAAGGGCCAGAAACAAAACTCACTGTGGGGTGCTGGATATGGCCCAGGAGGGCTCTGAACTCAGTGCCTATAGATTGGAATTTGAATCCCAGCTCTGTCTTGAACAGCTGTAGGGTCTTGAGAATGTCACTTACTCTTTCTGAGGTTCGGTTTCCATGCCTGTAACATGGCATCTAACTCAGAGGGGTGCTGTTAGCAAAGTAAATTATGTGGAATTTAGAAGATAATTAAGGCTATGAAGAAAAATAAAACCTGAAAGGATGATGAGGAACACCTGAGAGGGGGATGGGATAAAACAAGATGATTTATGCAAAATGAGCAGCTCGGTACCTAGAAGGCAGTAGCCCCTTCACCCATCACCACCCTGGCCTCATCTCCTTGGGGAGAAAGATCTCTACTCATCCTGCTCCAGCCACACTGGTGTGTCCCTGCCAGTCCTTCAATACAATGTCAGGGCCTCTGCACTTGTGGTTTTCCCTGCTAGGGAGGCTCTTTACCCAGGTAGACTCAAGGTTCACCCTCTTAGCTCGTTCCAGTCTTTGCCCAAATCTCACTTCCACAGTTGGGCCTTTCCCGGCCACTTCGTTTAAACTTGTAAGTGCCCCATCCCCGTCTCAGGCGTTCCTCATCATCCTTCCAGGTTTTATTTTTCTTCATAATATTAATTATCTTCTAAATTGCACATAATTTACTTTGCTTACCAGGTGATAGGTGCTCAATAAATATTTGTCGAATGAATAAAGAAAAGGCTGTTGATATTACTAGCATCGTTATTATTGTCAGAGTTTGCAGCCTTTGGCTATCTGCTGCCCAACTCTTATTAAATACTAATGGAGATGATTAACATTCATTTCACTAAATTTTAACATCTGTGGGTTTTAGTCCTAGTGCTTTGCTCTTCTCTTTCTTTTCTTTTCTTTTTCTTTGAGACAGTGTAGTGGCGCCATCTCTGCTCACTGCAGCCTTCACCTCCAGGGTTCAAGCAATTCTCCTGCCTCAGCCTCCCGAGTAGCTGGGACTACAGGCACATGCCACCATGTCTGGCTAATTTTTATATTTTTAGTAGAGACGGGGTTTCACCATGTTGGCCAGGATGGTCTCAAACTCCTGACCTCAAATGATCCGCCCGTCTCGGCTTCCCAAAGTGCTGGGATTACAGGCGTGAGCCACGGCACGTGGCCCCACTCTTCTCTTTCCATACTTAACTTCTATACTTTTGTTGGCTTGTTTAAATGCATGAGTTCAAATATTCCCCTTTGTAAGTTACTCCCTCATTTACTCCCCTGGATTTGATCAATTGATTGCATTTACTATTAAGACTGTTTTCCATCTGCCTCTTAGAAAAGCTCTTTGTGGTTGAACCACACTCATTGAATACCCGAATGTCTTAATTTGAACTCATCATGTCCCTTTCAACTTTTCTTGCCAATTATTCCTTTTCTGGATGCTGTGTTTGTAAATAATTCCTGGGGTATGTTTGACTCTTTTTTCTCCCCTGTCCAAATCAACAATCTACCCTGGCATGTATTATTTTGACATCTTTCACACTTGTCAACTTTTAGTCACAAACTAAAACACTTGGGTTATTATCTCAAATGGCCTTTATTCACTTTCCTTCACTCTTGCACACAGTTAGTTGTTTCTTGGCATAACATAGACACTGTCATGATGATACTCGTTTACCGATAAAGCTGCTGCTTCTTTATTTTTTAATTTTTTTTCTTTTTATTTTTCGAGACAGAGTCTCGCTCTCTTGCCTAGGCTGGAGTGCAGTGGTGCGATCTTGGCTCACTGCAACCTCCGCCTCCTGAGTTCAAGTAATTCTCCTGCCTCAGCCTCCTGAGTAACTCGGATTACAGGCATGCACCACCACGGCCGGCTAATTTTTGTATTTTTAGTAGAGACGAGGTTTCACCATGTTGGCCAAACTGGTCTCAAACTCCTGACCTCAGGTGATCCACCCGCCTCAGCCTCCCAAAGTGCTGGGATTACAGGCGTGAGCCACTGTGCCCAACTTAAAGCTTCTTTTTGTAAAATAACATTAATTTCTTCCTGATTAGAAAAGAACAGGATTTAATTTATAAAACATAGAACATACAGAAAAAAATGAGTTAATTAAAATCATACATCATCTTACTTAGAGAAACATCTATATTTTGTTATCTATGGGATTAATATATACTTTTTAAAAATAAAATTGTGATTATATTATCTATAAAGTGTATCCAGTTTTCATTGAACATTTATGAAACATTTGTCATGTCTTATGATTATATATTCTTTTAAAAAGTACTGATGGATAGTAGTGATATTGAGATTAGACTGCCGGAAAAATAGATAATGTCCAACAGTCCGTACACCCTTCTGAGGGTAGAGATTGTATCTTTAGATCTGGCTGGAGATTCAGAGATGAGGTTGTATCCTGGGTCACAGTAGAGGACTGAATGCTGAGCAAGTGGACACTGAAGGCCCAGAAGATGGTTCCCTCTGGATAAGCTTGGCAGCAAGGCAGAGGAGCTGCCTGCGTGGAAATGAGCCAAACTGGCCAGGCCAGGAAATGAGACAGAGTCACAGGGGAACAACATACAGTGATGGATAAAAATCCAGTGTGATATTTGAATCACTGCAAAGAAAGGCAGTTAATGGTTCAGCGTCCTCTCTATAGGACACCCATAACCCTGTCATTGCAACGACATGGATGGAACTGGAAGTCATTACATTAAGGGAAGCAAGCCAGGCATAGAAAGCAAACACTGCGTTCTCACTTACTTGTGGGAGCTAAACAGGAAAACAAATGAACTCATGGAGACGATAGAAGGACGGTTACCAGAGTCTGGAAAGTGTTGCAGGGATTTGGAGGAGAAGGGGGATGGTGAACGGGTACAAAAAAGTAGTAAGAATGAATAAACAAGGCCTAGTATTTGCTAGCACAACAGGATGACTATCATCAAAAATAATTTAACCATACGCTTAAAATAACTACAATAGTATAATTGGATTGTTTGTAACACAAAGGATAAATGTTTGAGGTGATGGACACCCCGTTTACTCTGGTGTGGTTCTAACGCACTGCATGCCTGTATCAAAACATCTCATGTAACCCATGAATGTATATACCTACCATGTACCCACAAAAATTAAAAATAATTTAAAAAGAACTTCAGAGAACAAACAACAAAAAGACCAGTATGGCTGGAGCAGAGTGAGACAGGGTGTTTGAGGAGAAAAACTCGCAGGAATTCCTGTGGGGCCCTGTAGGCAACTGACAGGACTTTTTGTTTGTTTGTTTGTTTGTTTGTTTTTGTTTTTTTGAGACGGAGTCTTGCTGTGTCTCTGGCTGGAATGCAGTGGCGCGATCTTGGCTCACTGCAACCTCTGCCTCCTGGGTTCACGTCATTCTCCTGCCTCAGCTTCCCCAGTAGCTGGGACTACAGGTGCCCACCACCACGCCAGGCTAATTTTTGTATTTTTAGTAGAGACAGGGTTTCACTGTATTAGCCAGGATGGTCTCGATCTTCTGACCTTGTGATCCACCCACCTCGGCCTCCCAAAGTGCTGGGATTACAGGCGTGAGCCACCACGCCTGGCAATTGTCAGGACTTTGGCTTGGACTGTGAGTGAGATAGGGAACTGTAGGAAGCGTTTTCAAAAAACCACCTTTGTGCCAGGTGCAGTGGCTCACACCTATAATCCCAGCACTTTGGGAGGCCAAAGTGGTCAGATCACTTAAGGTCAAGAATTGAGACCAACCTGGTCAACATGTTGAAACCCCATCTCTACCAAAAAAATACAAAAATTAGCCAGGCGTGGTGGTGCGTGCCTATCGTCCCAGCTACTCGGGAGGCTGAGGTGGGAGGATCGCTTGAACCCAGGAGGTGGAGGTTGCAGTGAGTCAAGATTGCACCACTGCACTCCAGCCTGAGCGACAGAGCAAGAGCCTGTCTCAAAAAACAAACAAACAAACAAACACCCAAAAAACTTCTTTTGGCAGTGTACAATTATTATTACTATTTTTTGCAGTAAATTTAGAGTTGTGCAGTCATGACCACAATCCAAATTTAGAACAATTCTATGACTTCAAAGGGATGCCTTAGAGCCATTCCCTGGAACCACTCCTCTGTTCTCTCTGTATCGATTGGAGGGTTCTGAGCAGAAAAGAAACAAAGTCTGACTTACATTATTATCACTATTGTACCTTTTCTGTTAAAACATCATAATCTTCTTGTTGCTTTTTCTGATTAGATGGCAACTTGAATTTTTAGGGAATATATCCACCAGTTTCAGTTCACCCACCAGGCATGACAGTTGAGGTCTGATCTTTCAGCCACTGTGAGTACTGAGAAAACTTGGCAGGAGGCCACTTTCACTGGCTCAACACACTCTGACCAGTTAAAGCCACCGTGTCAGCTGCTGGGTTCTGGCTCTGCCCACTCTTGGCTGCATTTGGGGGCGAAGTTCCCTGTGGGAGGCTGTTTTCTGAGGGAGCCCAGTGTTTACAGGCATTCAGGTCTGCTCCACTCAGCTGAAACAGAAAACAGAGACTTTTTGCATTACTTTGGTTCAAGAGCAAGGTAATTTGGAAAGAAAGTTTTCAGCCGAAGGTGTCAGCTGCCTCTGAGGCCTTTGCCGATTAAACCAGGAAGTGACATCTGAAATGGTGTCCGGGAATGGGAAGGAGGCCTGGGGATTCTAAATTATCAGCTGTTTAGGCGCCTGAGGAATCCAGGGGTGGGAGACTGAGGAAAGGATTGGGGCAGAGTTCAGGAGAGGTGAGGGGCAGGAGAGGTGGGTCAGAGAAAGGAAGTCTCTGAGGCGCAGGCCTAGGCCTGGTGGCCACTGCAGAGGCTGGGCCTATGTTTTTCCAGGAGGTGAAACCTGAAAGTCACTTTTCCCCTTAAGCCTCACTTTCTTTATCTGTAAATGGAGAAAATAACATTTACAGCATAGAGCTATTATAACGATTTAATGAAATAATGCCTATTAGCACTTTAAAAATGCTTGGTACACAGTAGGCCTTTGATAGACTGTAGCTGTTACGGTTTTTCTTGTTGTGCCATGTTATTCTTGTTGGTTGTTATTACCACATTTTGTTATTACCATATTTTGTTATTATTATTACTAAGAGGACTTTAATGCAAGGAAACTGAAACTGAGGTCACATGCAGCTCCCGGGCCAATGTCTCTCAAACTTTAACATGTTAACTTTAACATCTGAACATCCTGTTAACTTGCAGATTCTAATTCTACAGGTGTAGGGTGGGGCCCCATCTGCTGGTCCCCAGATCACACTTTGAGTAGCAAGACACTAAAACTGGGCTGGGCACAGTGGCTCACATCTGTAATCCCAGCACTTGGGAGGCCGAGTTGGGAGGATCACTTGAGGCCAGGAGTTCAAGCCCTGCCTGGGCAACACAGTGAGATCCTGTTTCTACAAAAAAACCTTTAAAACATTTAGCCATACGTGGTGGCTAGTGCCTGTACTTCCAGCTGTAGGAAGGCTGGGGTGGCAGGACTGCTTCAGTTCGAGGCTGCAGTGAGCTGTGATGGCACCACCGTACTCTAGCCTGGGCAACAGAGTGAGACTCTGTCTCAAAAATCACAATAATAAAAATTTTGAAAATAATAAAATTAATTTTAAAAAAGTTAAAAAATTAAAAAGACACTAAAAGCACCTCATGTCATACAGCAGCCACTTGTGGCCTTTGAGCCTTTGAAGTGTGGCTAGTCCAAATTGACACATGTTTGTAAGGGTAAAATCTATATCAGATTTTGAGGACTTAGTACCAAAAAAACAAAAAATAAATAAAAGTATGTAAAATATCTCTTTACCAATTTATTCGTCTATTGACTATGCATTGAAATGGTCATACTTTGGCTCTATCTGGTTAAATAAAATGTATTATTATAATAAATCTCACCTGTTTCTACTTTTCTTAATGGAAGTAGTAGAGCATTGTAAATTGCACAGGTGGCTAACATTCTATCTCTATTGGACAGTGCTGCCCTAGAGCTGTCTTCAACTTTGTAAGGTCAGTTCAGGATTGGCCAAAGGCTTTTTGAGGGATTCCCTTTGAAGTACTGAACCTTGAGAAGTGGGCTCTGATTTCAGACTTCAGACCCAGAGACCCACAGTCAGTGAGAGGTCAAAAGGACACATCTCAGGGTCAGAGGAGAGAAATGACTATCACACAGAAGAACTGAGACTGAAGGTGGAGAGTTTGTTCTACAAGTCAGTAGGGACCACAGTCACCGTCAGCACTGACCACAGGTTTCTCCTAACCTCCGTGTTGTCCACAAAGTCCAGAATTTATGACAATGCCCTCTTTCCTTTCTTTGGTGACAGACAGGAGGCGACCACATGAGACCATGGTTGAGACACCTGGTCCTCCAGGTACTGAGGAACTCCAGGGGATTCTGTGGGTCTCGCGGGCAGCCAGCACCTCTACCTGTTCCTCAGAAGATTGTGGCCACCTGGGAAGCCATCAGCCTGGGAAGGCAGCCGGTGCCTGAGTACTTCAACTTTGCCCATGATGTGCTGGATGTGTGGAGTCGGCTGGAAGAGGTGAAGCCTGTTCTGTCCTAGAGTCCATCTGGGGCATCTGAGGCTGCCCTCAGGTACCACAATGAGACTCAAGGCTCCAAGACATGTTGATGAGGAAATTTGGACCTGGGAATTTTGCTAGTTCTAAAATGTAAACTGTTGGCCAGGCGCGGTGGCTCAAGCCTGTAATCCCAGCACTTTGGGAGGCCGAGACGGGCGGATCATGAGGTCAGGAGATCGAGACCATCCTGGCTAACATGGTGAAACCCCGTCTCTACTAAAAATACAAAAAACTAGCCAGGCGAGGTGGCGGGCACCTGTAGTCCCAGCCACTCGGGAGGCTGAGGCAGGAGAATGGCGTAAACCCAGGAGGCGGATCTTGCAGTGAGCTGAGATCCGGCCACTGCACTCCAGCCTGGGGGACAGAGCAAGACTCCGTCTCAAAAAAAATAAAAATAAAAATAAAATAAAATAAAATAAAATGTAAACTGTTAGCATTTGAGACTTATGAAAAAAAATCTGAGTCAGTGTTGTGAGCCTTAGACATGCTTGTTCCTTCTCTGAAGTGTCGTGCATTCTTGAGCCCAAATCATACAGTGAGACAGTTATGTCCCTTCTAATTCCCTTCTAGTTGTTCATCAACTGAAGGAGGAAGTTTTGTTTTGCTGCTACTCTGTCTTTGATGTCTCTTGCTCAGTGTCATGTACTTCTCTTCTAAATAAGGAAAGAAGGCCAGGCGCAGTGGCTCACGTCCGTAATCCCAGCACTTTGGGGTGCCAAGAAGGGCAGATCACCTGAGGTCAGGAGTTCAAGACCAGCCTCGCCAACATGGTGAAACTCCGTCTCTACTAAAAATAAAATAAATAAATAAATAAATAAATAAAAATTAGTCAGGCATGGTGGCACACACCTGTAGTCCCAACTACTTTGGAGGCTGAGGCATGAGAATTGCTTGAACTCAGGAGGCAGAGGTTGCAGTGAGCTGAGATCATGCCACTGCACTCCAGCCTAGACAATAGAGTGAGACTCCATCTCAAAAAATAAAATAAAATAAAATAAAATAAAATAAAATAAAATAAAACAAAATAAAATAAGGAAAGAATAGGGCTCAGGCTCAAAGCTTTTTGCAGATCATAACAGATCCATAGAATTGAATAAGATAACCCTGATTTATTTGTGTGTCTTTGTGCATCTGCTTTCTTCTTTATTTTCCCTTATATCAGTGTCTGTTGAGTCTATTTCATGGTTACTTTTTATTTGTGTTACATGATACTAACTTTTCATTTATAAGAGGAAGACCTACTTATAAAACTGTATTTCAACCAATGTGAAGCTTAACCAATGAGAAAAGCCTTTTCCCTGGGGGTTTTGTCCAAAACAATTACAGACAAATGTTTAACTTCGTTGTTGCCTAAGGTGATGGATAACAGTAGGGACAAACAATAGACTCACCAAAAAGTGAAAAAAGAAAAGCTGGAGAATACAAAACTGGAAATATAAAATTTAATTCAAAGAATTGTATTCATGCTAATTATAAGATGAGATTGTTTAAAGAAAAGATATGATGTAAATGGCATTGTTAGTAGATACAGTAAAATTAACTGTCAGCAGATATAGTGAAACTTATGAAGGTGGTATGAGGATGACTGAGACTTAAAAGCAGGCTTTGCAGTCAGATAGACATTGTTCATCCATGTACTTGAAGTGTGACCTTGGACAAGTGCCCTAAGTTCTTTAGATCTCAACTTTCTCATCTGTACAATGGTAGTCATACCATATGCTACTTAGAGTAATAGTGAGAATTAAATGAGAAGTGCATGTGAGAGATGAAGCCAGGATGCTCCATTCCTGATGACCTACAAAAATCTAAGTTCTTTTTGCAATACTAGGGACATCCTTAGAAGACTTCTCCTAATGATATAAATAAGCAAGCAGGATTAGGTGAGAAAAAAATGGTAGAATAAGGACTTTCCAGCTATGCGGTAGCCTTGAAAAATAACTTTTGTGCATCATGGCAACCATTAGAGGGGACAGAATGGAGTTGGAGTTTTTTCAAAGCTTCACTTATGAAGAACTGTTATTATTTGAGCTGCCCATTGGTTCTTTAGAAGACCCTACTTGTAAAACTGTATTTGAATCAACTTGAAGCTCAACCAATGAGAAAAGCCTTTTCCCTGGGGGTTTTTGTCCAAAACAATTCCAAACAAATGTTACAGCTTCATTGTTGCCTAAGGTGATGGATACCAGTGGGACAAACAATAGACTTGCCAAAGAGTGAAGAAAGAAAAGCTGGATAATCTAATGTCTATGGGAGCTTTAAAAAATTATATAGAATTCCTGGAAATCTAGAAATCAACACACCTAAGTAAGGCTATGTTCTTTCCCAGGGCTTTGCACATGCTTGGGAAAGATCTGAGGAAACTCTAAGCTCTCACTTCCAGCAGACTGAGAGTTTGAGCACGCAGGAAATTAAGACTAAGGCAGGATTGTTAATTGCCTGGCTGAATGCTAAAGGTGTGCCCCAACACCCACCCAAAGACTGGGAGATTTATTGGTTTCAGGCATTTAAAGAAATTTCTGTCTAATCATAAGATGACTACTAAGCTAACCAAGTAGAGATCTCAGTGGCCACACAGAACAAATAATGCAGACTTCACAGAAATGGTTCACAAAAGTCACTAAACAAATGACAACAATCAGCAACAACAAATCAAACTCTGGGGAGTTGCAGGGAATGGATGAGGGGGGAGGGATCTGATTTCCTGAGTAATCAAATGATGTAATTTTAAATGTATAGTTTTCGACAAAAATTTACAAGATACTCAAAGAAACTTGAAAGAGCATGGCTATGATGATCAAAATAATGCACCCTTTCCCCAAGATTTTTACATCTTAATCCCTGAAACCTGTGAGTATGTTATCTTACATGGCAAAAGAGACTTCGCAAACATGATTATAACTAAAGATATTCATATGATGAGATTATTCTGGATTATCTGGAGGAGCCCAATATAATCATAAGGTACCCTATGAGAAGGAAGGAGGGTCAGAGTCAGAGAAGGAGATGTGACAATGAAAACAGAGGTGGGAGTGATGTGGGGCCATGATCCAAGGGATGTGAATTGCCTCTAAAAACTAGAAAATGCAAGGACACAGGTTCTCCACTAAAGCATCCAGTAGGAAAACAATTCTTCTAATACCTTGATGTTAGTCCACCAAGACTGATTTGGAACTTTTTATCTCCAGAACTATAAGGCTGTATATTTGTGTTGTTTTATGCAACTAAGTTGTGGTAATTTATTATAGCAGCAATAGATAGGATTATTCGAAACCAATACAGATTTTGGCCCCAAGAGTAGCAATGAGAGCTGTAATAAATACCAAAGGATGTGCAAGTAGGTTTGGAATTAGGTGATGGGTAGAGGCTGGAAGAATTTTGAGGAGCACAGAAAAAAGCCTAGATTGCCTTGAGCAGACTGTTAGTAGAAATGCAGATATTAATGATTAATGAGCGAGACCTCAAAAAGAAAGGAGGAACATGATAGATGAGACTTGTATTGTTTTAAAGAATCATGAATCATGAACAGACTGTTGGTAGAAATATGAACATTAAAGGCACAGATGATAAAAACTCAGAAGGAAATGAAAAATGTAGTATCAGAAACTGAAGGAAAGTGGATCCTTATTACATAGTGGCAGAAATTTTGGCTGAATAGCTTCCTAGAGCTATATGGATAGAAGAACTTACAAGGCATAACCTTGGATATTTAGCTAAGAAGATTTCCCAGCCAAGTGTTGAAGATGTGGCCTGATTTCTTCGTGCTGATTATATTACAATGCTAAAGGAAAGAAAGAGATAGAGGAAAGAATTGTTAAGCAAAAACAGAGCCAGAAATTGGTGGTTTGAACAATTCTAAGCCTTCCTATATTATAAAAGACATTAAAGTTACGATATTCACTGTCAGAAAAGTATGCTGCAAAGGGAACTCAAAGAGTGTGGTTGGACAATCTTTTGCCAGCAATTCAAGTATCAAAAAGTCACAGAGAACTTTTTAAAGAGCTTAGACATGAGGCTCCTGAGTTCCTTCAGTCATGGAGGCAGAAACCAGCAGTAGAGATGGGATTATGTGGAAAAGATCTGTGGAGGAGCCACTTCTCTAATGGGATGAATCACTGAGACATACATGAGAGAACCATTAGTTTCTTGAGAATGTTATATCAGTAGAAACACTGCCATCTTGTACTGGACAGAGAGAGGAAAATATAAAAGAAGGCTGTTGGACTCCCCAAATTCTACAGGCAGGAAGCAGGTGGTTAAAGCTACTTAGCTGCAAACATGTGTTACCCTTCTTGAAAAATAAAAGATTGTTTAGGGCAGAGTTGTTAGCCAAGAATGTGGAATTGGGAGCCCAGAGGGTGGAGCTGAGCAATTAGAAAGCAAAGCCACAACCACGGAGGATTAAGGGCTTTGAAACATCATAGAGTTTTCTCAGTTGGATTCAGAGTTGCTTGGGATTGGTGACTCATTGTTTTCCTTTTATTTTAATTCATTGTTTGAATGGATATGTCTGTGACTGTTATGGAATCCCTGCTTCATCATTGTATTTTAAGAGCAGATAACTTAATACTCAATACTCGAGTAAGGAGCAATAAAAAATGAAGTTAAGAAATAATTTTATTTACTAATAGCATCAAAAAGAATGAAATACATATAAGTAAATTTAACCAAAGAAGTATAAGGCTTGTACACAGAGTATGACAAAACATTACTGAAATAAACTGGAAAAGATACAAACAAATAGAAATACACCTCATGCTCATGGATTAAAATAATTAATATTGTTAAAATGAAAATACACCCCAAATTGAGCAGCACATTTAATGCAAACTTTATCAAGGAGACTTGTTTACAGAAATAGACAATCTGATTCAAAAACTCCTACGGAAATGCAAGGGACCCATAGGGACCAAAACAGTCTTGGAAAAAAAAAAAAAGAAGACTAACACTTTCCTATTTCAAATCTACTGAAAAGTTACAGTAACCAAGACAGTGTGGCACTAGCATAAAGTTAGACTTGGATAAATAGGTATGAATTCAGAGTCCAGAAATAAATCCACAAATCTACGATCAATTGATTTTCAACAAGGGTACCGAGACAATTAAATGGATGAAATAATTGTCTTTCCAACTAATGATGCTGGCAAAACTGGGTGTTCACATGCAAAAGAATTAATTCAGTCTCCTACCTGACACTAAATACAAAAACTAGCTCAAAATGTATCAAAGACCTAAATGAAGAAACATAAAGTATAAGAAAATTTTTAGAAGAAAACATAGGAGTATATCTTTGTGACCTCTGATTAGGCAATGATTTCTAAAGCAAAAGCAACAAAAGAAAAAATAGATTAATTGGGCTTTTTAGTATTTGTATATGAAAGTAAAAAGACAGCTCACAGAATAGGAGAAAATATCTGAAAAATCACATATTGGGTAAGGGTCTAGTATTTACCACACTTAAAGAACTCAAACTCGACAGTGAAAAAGACAAATAACCCAATTAAAGTATGGGCTAAGAATCTGAATAGACATTTCCTTAAGGAATATAAACAAATGGCCAATAGACACATGAAAAGATGCTTGACATCTTTATTCACTAGGGAAATGCAAATTCTAGCCACAAGGGGATACCACTTCATAACCAGTGGCATGGCAAAAAAAAAAAAGGCACAATACCAAGTGTTGGAGATGATGCAGAGAATTAGAACCCTCCAACATGTCTGGATGGAAATGTAAAATAGTGCAGTGCTGTGGAAAACAGTTTGGCAGTTCCTCCAAAAGTTAACATAGAGTTATTACAGTACTGACCCAGGAATTGTAGTCCTAGGTACATACCCAAGACAATAGAAAACATGTGCTCACACAAAAACTTGTACATAAATCCTCATAGAAATGTTATTTAAAATAGCCAAAAAGTGGAACCAACCCTAATGTCTGTCAACCAATGAATGGATAAACAAAATGTGGTCTATCCATACAGTGGAATATTATTCAGCCATCAAAAAAATGTAATACCAATTCATGATATGACATAGATAAATCTTGAAAGCATTGTACAAAGTGAAAGAAACCAGACATAAAGCTACATATCATATGATACCATTCATATGAAACATCCAGAAGATGCAAATCCATAGAGACAGAAAGCAGATAAGTGGTAGCCAGGAGCTGGAGGAGGAGGGAATGGGGAGGGACTGCTAATTTGTACAGTGTTTCTTTTTAGGGCAACAAAAATGTTCTGGAATTAGAGAATGGTGATAGTTACACAACCTTGTGAATATATTAAGAAACAGTGAGTTGTGTGCTTTAAAATGGTGATTTTTGTGGTACCTGAATTATATTTCAATAAAAAAGGGAAAAACAGAAAACAGTGTAAATCATGTGCTACCTTTTGCATTAAAAAGATAGTAGAAAAAATATATATGCTTGTGTTTGACTAAAGAACCTATGGAAGGACATGCAAAAAACTAATACAATTGGTTACTTAGCGAGGCAGAGGAAGTGGAAAACAGGGCAGATAGGTACAAGGAAGGGAGCAAGCCTTTTCAATGCATGCCTTTCCATATTGCTTTGCTTTTGGAACCCTGTGAATTTTACATTAACTATTATAAAACATTAAACAACAGCAACAAGCAAACAAAAATTCTCAATAAATTACTTCTATTTTTTTTTTCTGCCTGCACCACCATCTAGGCTGGACACCGCCCCCCAAATCCTGCCTTCTGGTGGGTCAATGGCACAGGAGCAGAGATCAAGTGGAGCTTTGAGGAGCTGGGAAAGCAGTCCAGGAAGGCAGCCAATGTGCTGGGGGGTACATGTGGCCTGCAGCCTGGGGACAGAATGATGCTGGTACTCCCACGGCTCCCGGAGTGGTGGCTGGTCAGTGTGGCTTGCATGCGGACAGGTCAGTAAGCAGGGCTGCTGGGAATTTTAGCTGGGGTCAGACACAACCTGCCAGAGCTTTGCGGTGTCCACAGAGTCTTGAAGATGGAGCAAAAATAAACCCTAGGTGGAGTTGTGCTTACTTCCTATTTGCCCAACAGTCACAGATGTGATTGCACAGTAGGGGCCAGACAGTGATGTAATTGATAAAAGCAGGTCAGTGCAAGGCAGTAAGGAGTGGTGAGGACTGAGGCAAATGGGAGATCACATGCTTTATCAAATGGGGTCGCTGCTTCTCAACTCGAACCAAATGTTCCCACGACAGGATGAATACCGGTGTTATCAGAACTTCTGATTTGTAACTGAAAACTCTGGATTTTTATGGAAAAACCCTCCTGTCTTTTAATGTTGGTACCTATCATTTTAAAAAGTCCTGACTGGGACAAATCAAGCTTATTTTCTGCTGGTCGTGGTTTGGGAGCCTTACTTTAGTTGCTAGAATTTTACCTGAACAACGCAGTTATAGATGAGGGACTCCTATAACCAATCTATGTTAGTTTCACTCTTAGACTTTATGATTCTCATTATCACAGCATCATCCAGCTGCCAAAGGAAGGCAGATAAAGAGGAAATCAAAGAACTAGTGATATTATCCCTTGCAGGAGGTTAGGGGGACAGCTCCTCCTGTTGTCACGAATGTCCAGGGCAGTGAAACATTACCTTCTTAGAATGGTTCCTTCAGCAGAGAAATAGAGGAGGAAAGAGGCCACAGTGAGCCTTGCAAGCCTCCACTGATGCTGAGTGAGTAAGCGATCATGCACTAATTCAGAAGGCTAGGGCTTTTAGGCTGTTATTATTGTTACCTCTTCCAGCTCAGGCATTCCGACCCTCCCCAGCCCCTTCCTGCCCTCATCTCTTACCTCTATACCCAAGACCTTCCCTGCTATCCAGTCAACATCCTCTTCTGTTTTATGCCAGGGGTTGTCATGATTCCGGGTGTCACTCAGCTGACGGAGAAGGACCTCAAGTACCGGCTGCAGGCGTCCAGGGCCAAGTCCATTATCACCAGTGACTCCCTAGCTCCAAGGGTGGATGCCATCAGCGCTGAATGCCCCTCCCTCCAGACCAAGCTGCTGGTGTCAGACAGCAACAGTCGGCCAGGCTGGTTGAACTTCAGGGAACTCCTCCGGTGAATTGGGGTTCTCCAGGAGAACAGCAGAAAAATGAAGTCATTTCCCCTTTAAGCAACAAAAGATGAAATGCGTTGCTGATTTCACACACAGAGAGTGAATCAGAGAGGAACACTCCGCCTTGGCAGCCAGACTGACCTGAGCATAATCCTGCTCACCACCTTAGCCTCGCTCATTCAGTCAGTGCTGGATTTGTCAGCAGCTTTTCTGTGCTTCATTTGCTTCTATAATGGTGGTAGTGGTTATTAGAGCTACCATTCAGAGTACATGAAATAACCTATATGGTGCATTTAGTACATAGCAGGTGGTCAATTAATAATAAACTTGTGGCCGTGTATTGGGTACTTAGTGTATTCCTAGATACTGTGCTATGTAAGCCTTCACCTTCATTCATTCATGTAGCAAAGTTTTAATGAACATCTATTTCGTGACAAGCATTGTGTTTGGTGTTCAGAACACCATAATGGATACGACATCATCTTATTTAATCCCTGAAAAGGACATGATGATGTGCCCTTCAACCCAGTTTTACAGATGAGGAAACTGAGACTTGGAAAACTCAAGTGACTTGCCCAAGGTGCTAAAAAGTAGTTAAGTCAGGATTGGGCAGAGCCGAGACCATATTTGCCTTAGAGCAAGGACCTGGTGGAAACCCTTCTCAGAATTTGAGACTTTGTCCTGATTGGAAGCCAGAACCCAAAAGGGGCCTCTCAGGGGGCTAAATGCTCACCCCACAGACCAGCTGCATCAGATTCACCTGGGTGCTGTTTTGAATACAGATGACAAGGCCTCACATCTGACCTACTTAACCAGACATAGATGAGCAAGAGCCCTGGGGATCTTTTTTAAAAAAATCAGCCCATAGGCCTGGGTGCTGTGGCTCACGCCCATAATCCCAGCACTTTTGGAGGCCGGGGCAGGAGGATCACTTGAGGTCGGGAGTTTGAGACCAGCCTGACCAACATGGAGAAACCCCTTCTCTACTAAAAATACAAAATTAGCTGGGCGTGGTGGCGCATGCCTATAATCCCAGCTACTCGGGAGGCTGAGGCAGGAGAATCACTTGAACCCAGGAGGCGGAGGTTGCAGTGAGCCAAGATCATGCCATTGCACTCTAGCCTGGACAACAAGAGCGAAACACTGTCTCCAAAAAAAAAAAAAAAAATCAGCCCATATGGTTTTGAAGAGCTGTCAGGTGGGCCTAGATCAGTGGTTCTCAATTTTGGTTGTTACTAGAATTACTGAGAAGCATTTAAGAAAACATCAAAGATTCCGGTTTTATTTTGTTCAGAGTGGATAGACAAGTTTCTTCCAAAAATTTACCAGGGGACTTCACGTTGCAGCCAGGGATGAGAGCCAGTGGATTAGCTGGTCATCCAGATCTCAGAACTTTGGGAATTACCCACGTCTCAAAACCCCATACTGGGGGAAACCTTTAGAAAACAGTTCTAAATTATTAGAAATGGGGGTGGGGGTGAAAGCTGTGCCTAAATGTGCAGAATTATAGCCACGGACATGTGTGTGTTCTACCAGAAAGTCCTCATACCTTGGTAAGAAAGCATGGGCTCTTTTGAGTGAGTTATTTAACCATTTGAGCCTCAGTTTCCTTGTCTGCAAAAAGGTTATAATGATAGTACCTACCCAATGAGGTGATTGCAGGTTACCCAAGCGAGAGCTTTCAAGCACAGCACCTCACACTTGATATTTATGAAACAGTAGTCATATTGTTGTCGTACATATTACCGGTGCTACTAACTGTTTTTACCATGGTAGCGCCACCTAGTGTTTTTACGTTTTACAGGGAGGCACCTACAGAGCACAACTGCCTGAGGACAAAGAGTCGAGACCCGCTGGCCATCTACTTCACCAGCGGAACCACGGGGGCCCCCAAGATGGTCGAGCACTCCCAGAGCAGCTACGGACTGGGTTTTGTGGCCAGCGGAAGGTACCAGAGCAGCTTGTCTAGAGGATCCAAGAACAGAAAGTTGCGAGTGGTCTGGAGGGAGTGGTGTGAGGGGAAAGATGTCAGGAGCTGAAGTCAGAGAGCCAATAGGAGCAGCTCAGGAAGGATCTTGATTCTGAATTTTACTCTGAGTGAGGTGAAAAGCCACTGGAGGTTTCTTTTTAAATCGTAGCCATACATACACACACACACACACACACACACACACACACACACATACATACATAAACATATACATACATATATCACAAATGTACCCTTTTAACCATTTTAACTGTATAGTTTAATGTCATCAAATACATTCACACTGTTGTGCAACCATGATCACCATCCATTTCCAGAATTTACTTTATCTTTCCAAATGAGAACTATGCCCCCATTACCCAATAACGCCCCATTACCCTTTCTCCTCACCCCTGGTAACCTCTATTTTACTTTTCATCTCTGTGAATTTGATACTCCAGGTATTTTGTGTGATTGGCATCATGCAGTCTGTCCTTTTCTTTTGCAATTTGGCTTCTTTCACTTAGCATAATGTCCTCAAGTTTCATCCATGTCATAGCATGTGTCAAAATTTCCCTCCCTTTTAAGACTGAAAAATGTTCCATTGTATGGATAGACCACATTTTATTTGTTTTTTTATTTTATTTTATTTTTATTTTTTTGAGACAGAGTTTTTCTCTTTTGCCTAGGCTGGAGTGCAGTGGTGCAATCTCCACTCACTGCAACCTCTGCCTTCCCGTTTCAAGCGATTGTCCTGCCTCAGCCTCCCAGGTAGCTGGGATTACAGGTGCCCGCCATCACACCCGTCTAATTTTTGTATTTTTAGTAGACATGGGGTTTCACCATGTTGGCCAACCTGGTCTCGAACTCCTGACCTCATGATCCTCCCGCCTTGGCCTCTCAAAGTGCTGAGATTATGGGCATGAGCCACTGCGCCTGGCCTCGACCACATTTTAAATAATCCATTCACCTGTTGATAGACACTTGAGTAGCTTCCACATTTTGGCTATTGTCCATAATGTTGCTATAAACACTGGCATACGAGTATCTGTTAGAGTCTCTGCTTTTACTTCTTTTGGGTATACATGCAGAAATGAAATTGCTGGATCATATGGTAATTCTATGTTTAAGTTTTTTTGAGAAGCATTGGATATTTTGAGCAGAGGAGTGACGTAATCTAATACGGTTTTTAAAGGCTCACTCAGAATGTTGGGTTCACAATGAAACTGTAGAGGAAACAGCTAAAGAAGATGACTATTGCATTAAGAGGCAAGCATGGTAGCTTGCCTGGGGAGAAGTGGGAGAAGAGATGAGATTCTGAATGTGTTTTCAACCTAGACCCAATAAGACTTGCTGACAGAATCAGTGTGGAATGAGAAGGAGGAGTCAAGGATGGCTCTAAGAAGAATGGCCTGAACAACCAGAAGCACTAAATGATGGGGGAAGAACTGTGGGATGAGCTGTCTAGTGGGAAGGAAACAGAGTTTGTTTATAGAGTTGTCAATTTGAGAGTCTTCTTAGACATTTCCATCCCCTTGTTAAAAGTGGAGATGTTGAGTGGGCATTTGGATATACACGTCTGAAGTTAGAGAGAAAGATTCATGCTGAACTTATCAGTGTAAAGATGGTATTTCATACCATGAGATGGGATGAGATCAGCAAAGTGTAATATAAACTGAAAAGAGAATGGGTCTCAGGACTGAGTGCCTGAGGCATTTCTGCACTGAAGGGGAGACCAGGAGGACTCAGCAGAGGAGACTGAGAAGGGAACAGCCAATGAAAGGGGGAGAACCAGGAGTGCCTGGGTCCCAGGATTCAAGTGCATGACTGCTTTTCTGTCTTCCATGTTTGCAGACACTGGTTCCCATTCCTGGGATGCTCCTGCTTCTCTGCCTCACCTATATAATCCCTATGCATTGTTTATGTCTAACTCAAGTGTCATCTCCTCTACCAGAGCATTTCTCAGAAACTCATCTCCAACATTGCTCTGGATTAGGTGCCTATTCTCTGTAATTGCACAAGGCTTTGTGTTTAGCTCTGTTAAAACATGCTCTCGCCGGGCGCGGTGGCTCAAGCCTGTAATCCCAGCACTTTGGGAGGCCGAGACGGGCGGATCACGAGGTCAGGAGATCGAGACCATCCTGGCTAACACGGTGAAACCCCGTCTCTACTAAAAATACAAAAAAAAAACTAGCCGGGCGAGGTGGTGGGTGCCTGTAGTCCCAGCTACTCGGGAGGCTGAGGCAGGAGAATGGCGTAAACCCGGGAGGCAGAGCTTGCAGTGAGCTGAGATCCGGCCACTGCACTCCAGTCCAGGCAACAGAGCGAGACTCCGCCTCAAAAAAAAAAAAAAAAAAAAAAAAAAA
>NC_045450.1:19268709-19371194 GCF_002776525.5 Piliocolobus tephrosceles
AAAAAAAAAAAAAAAAAAAAAAAAAAAAAAAAAAAACATGCTCTCCAGTGGCTTCCTAGATATTTATACTTCCTAAACTCTAAGGCCCTAAAGCAAGACTAATTGTTCATTTCTATATCCCTAGTGCTAACCCAGACTAAGTGCCAAAATAATGTTGGCTAAATAAAGTGACCTTAGCACAGAATACTGAGGTTAACTTTTTCCCTTATATATCACATCCACTGGACTGTGAACTTTCTGGAAACTCTTTTTGCTTCTGTATTCTTAGTCTAGGGCATAGGTACATGGAAGATGCTCAATAAATGCTTGTTGAGACAATAGTTGACTTGATGGTTCTTGTTCAGATTTCACAAGTATAAGTGAGTACCCACTAAGCAGGGCTCCAAATGTGGTGATATAGATAATACAATCCTTCTTAAAGGTAGAGTCATTGCCAAGGGTGCTGACGTTCTCTAATTTTTGGCAGACGGTGGGTGGCCTTGACCGAATCGGACATCTTCTGGAACACGACTGACACTGGCTGGGTGAAGGCAGCCTGGACTCTCTTCTCTGCCTGGCCTAATGGAGCTTGCATTTTTGTGCATGAGCTGCCCCGAGTTGATGCCAAAGTTATCCTGAATGTAAGAGGAAAAACCAACAACACCCCATATGTGTTGGGTATAAATCAGATGAGTGGGACATAGATTTCAGGCTGCAGGAGAAAACACATGAATCAGTGACTTTAAGGCTTCTTTGGTGTGGCTCCCCGGCCTTCCATAATCTGGTTCCTGACCACCTGGTTCCCTTCCATCATTGCCTATGCTCTAGCTAGATTCCTAGATTAAGACCATTTCATTGCTATTTCTCCTGCATGGGGTGCCCTTGTCTCCACCACTTTCTTCCTTATGCCTCTGCCAAAACCCTAGGTATTTGTCAAACCCTTAGGCAAAATCAGTCTGTGCCTCAAATCCAAATGCTACTGTCTATGGTGTTTAACATGAGTAGTTAGCCCAACTAGAGAGTCCTGGTGACTCCTGCTCAGCCTCCCAGGGTCTTCTTATAGGGAGGGAGGAGATTGGTGCCCCTAGTCAAGACACAGGTCACCTTTCTCTAGCCCCCCCCAACATCCTAAGTGTCATTCCTTAAAATGTCAGAGGGCTCTTCTGCTCATATTATTTGTACTGAGATAAGCTGTATCACCTGGTAGCTAACTGCACAGGTCATGCCATCAGTCAAAGAGTCAGACCTGGACTCTGATCCCACACCTTTGATTGGCTAGCTGTGTGGCCTTGGGGAAGTTGCCTAACCTCCCCGAGCTGCAGTTTCAGCCTCACCTGTAAGAAAGGGATAACATATCTCTGTAGAGTTGCTGCGAGAATGAAATGATACAAGGCAAAGGGGCCAGCACATCGTAGGTTCTTTTTTGAAATAATTTTTAATTTTTGTGGGTACATAGTAGGTGTATATATTTACGGGGTACATTAGATGTTTTGATGTAGGCATGCCATGCGTGAAAATCACATCATAGGCAATGAGTTATCCATCCCCTGAAAGCATATATCTTGTGTTACAATCTAATTATACTCATTCAGTTATTTTAAAATGTACAATTAAGTTTTTATTGACTATAGTCACCCTGATGTGCTTTAAAATAATAGGTCTTATTCATTCATTCTATTATTTTGGTACCAACTAACCATCCCCACCTTTCTCTCAGCCCCCAGCTACCCTTCCCAGCCTCTGTTAATCATCCTTCTCATCTCTATTTCCATGAGGTCAATTGTTTTGACTTTTAAACCTCACAAATAAGTGAGAACATGTGAAGTTAGTCTTTCTGTGCCTGGCTTATTTCACTTAACATAATGATCTCCAGTTCCACCCATGTTATTGCAAATGATAGGACCTCATTCTTTTTTATGGATCCATTGTGTATACGTACATTTTCTTTATCCATTCATCTGTTGATGGACACTTAGGTTGTTTCAAAACATAGTAGATTCTTTTTTAAAAAACAATTATTTTCATAAGTTATGGGGGAACAGTAACTAAAAGGTGGTGTTTGGTTACATAAGTTATGAGGGAATAGTAACTAAAAGGTGGTGTTTGGTTACATTAGTAAATTCTTTAGTGGTGATTTGTAAGATTTTGGTGCACCCATCACCTAAGCAGTATACACTGCACCCAATTTGTAGTCTTTTATCCCTCACCCCCTTCCCACCCTTTCCCCCAAGTCTCTAAAGTCGATTATGTAATTTTTATGCCTTTGCATCTTCATAGCTTAACTCTCACTTATGAGGGAGAACATAAAAAGTTTGGTTTTCTATTCCTGAGTTACTTTACTTAGAATAATAGTCTCCAATCTCATCAAGGTCCCTGTGAATGCCATTAATTCATTCCTTTTTATGGCTGAGTTGTATTCCATTATATATATTTATATACCACACTTTCTTTGTCCACTTGATTTATGGGCATTTGGGTTGGTTCCACATTTTTGCAATTGCAAACTGTGCTGCTATAAACATGTATGTGCAAGTATCTTTTTCATATAATGACCTCTTTTCCTCTGGGTAGATATCTAGTAGTAGGATTGCTGGATCGAATGGTAGTTCTACTTTTAGTTCTTTAAGGAATCTCCACACTGTTTTCCATGGTGGTTGTACTAGTTTACATTCCTACCAGCAATGTAGAAGTGTTCCTTGTTCACTGAATCCATGCCAACATCTATTTTGATTTTTTGATTATGGCCATTCTTGCAGGAGTAAGCTGGTACCACATGGTGGACCAAATATAGTAGATTCTTAACCCATATTGATTATTATCATCATGATCAAACTCATCACCATCATTATCCATGTAGTGCTTGATCAGCCAGTGTATGGACTTTCTCCTCGCACTGCCCCCAGCTCTGACATAGTGTTTTCATTATCTATTGCTATATAATAAATTATACCCAAACATAGAACTTTAAAACACAAGCATTTATCTCACAGTTTCTGATGGTCAGGAAGCTGGAGGCAGCATAATGAGGGGATTTTGGAATAGAGTCTCTCATGAGGTTGCAATCAAGAGGTCAGCAAAGCACACTCGTGTTCACAGCAGCATTAACAATAACTAAAAGGTGAAAGCAACACAAGTGTCCATCCACAGATGAATGAACAAACAAAATGTGGTGTGTACATGCAAGGGAATATTACCCAGCCTTAAAAAGGAAGGACATCTTGTTATATGATATAATGTGAATCACCCTTGAGGACATTATGCTAAGTGAAACAAGACAGTCATACAAGGACAAATATTGTATGATTCCACTTACATGAGATACCAAGAGTGGTCAAATTCATAGAGACAGAAAGTACAACGGTGTTTACAAGGAGTTAGGGGAGAGAGTAATGGGAAATTATTGTGTAATGGGTACGGAGTTTAAGTTTGAGAGGATAAACATAGTCCTGGAGGTGGATGGTAGTGATGGTTTCGCAACATTGTGGAAATATTTAATCCCATTGGACTATACACTTAAAAACCATTCCAATGGGCAAATTCTATGTTGTGTGTATGTCACCACAATAATTTAAAAAAAGATATTAGCTAGGACTGCAATCATCTTAAGGATTGACTGAAGCTGGAAAATTGCGTAAAAACTCACAGTGGCTGGGTGCAGTGGCTCATGCCTGTAATCCCAGCACTTTGGGAGGCCAAGGTGTGTGGATCATGAGGTCAGGAGTTCACGACCAGCCTGGCCAAGATGGTGAAACCCCGTGTCCACTAAATATACAAAAATTAGCCAGGCATGGTGGAGGGTGCCTGTAATCCCAGCTACCCGTGAGTCTGAAGCAGAGAATTGCTTGAACCCAGGAGATGGAGGTTGCAGTGAGCTGAGATCTTGCCACTACACTCCAGCCTGGGTGACAGAGTGAGACTCCATCTCAAAAAACAAAACAAAACAAAAAAATTTCACTGGTGGTTTTTAGTAGACTTCAATTTCTCACTGGGTGTTTGCTAGAGTCTCCAGTTTCTCACTGTGTGCACCTGTCCATAGGATGGCTTGAGCATACTTAAAACATGATGGCTTGCTTCCCCCAGAACAAGGGATCCAAGAAAGGGAGAGAGAAAGAACATCCAAGACAGAAACCGTAGTCTTTGTACAACTGAATCTTGAAAGTGATATTCATCACCTTGACAGTATGCCATTGCTGTCACAGACCAACTTTGGTATGAGGTGAGAGGGGATTCCTCCGAAGGTGCAAATGCTAGGCAGTAGGGGTCACTGGGCACCATCTTGGATGCTGGATTCCACACATAGTTTTCAACTTCTCTGCTTTGGTAGTGAGAATATAAAGATGCAGTGCATTTGGCTCCATCTTCATGGTCCCACCCCAGTGATTCTAAGGACATCTTTCACCCTTTGCTTTTGTTTAGACTCTCTCCACATTCCCGATAACCACCCTCTGCTGTGTTCCAACCATCTTTCGGCTGCTTGTGCAGGAGGATCTGACCAGGTACAGCCCATCTGTTTGGTGCTTTGAGGGCCTAAGTATGTGACTATACAGCATGGGTACCCACACATACAACTATCCTCTCATTCCAACTCTCTTTCTATCTTTCTCTGTCTCTATATATTTTTCTGCCTCTCTCTTTGTCTCTCTCTCGCACACACATTTATACACATACACATTGACAAGTCAACATACCTGTAAACCTCACAGATGCCCCTCAAGAACAAGCTTCTGGCCCCCAAAAATTTGCATCCAGATGGAACTAAATAGATTTAGGGCAGTCTGAAATTTTAGCACCTGAGATAGGCTTCTCCCCATACCATACACCCATGAGCTATTCTCTCAGCGGTGTGTCTGCTACTTCTGTGAGGCGAGAGAAATGATTGGACAATTGTTAGCCACCTATGGAGTGGGGTTTGTGGCCAGGGCCCTCAGGTCTGGTGAAACTAACAAGCCCACACCACAGTAGATGCCCCAACTCTCAGCCTCAGACTCACCCCAGCCGACTGTTCTCTGACCACATGCCGCTGGGCACCCAAGAGAAAGGGACAAGGCACCGATGATGGCTCCATCCTGGATGAAGCCAAAGCAACATCTTCTGGCAGAACAGGGCTAGTTGCTGGGGTATATGGAGAAAGGCCCACCGTCCTTCAGTACCCACCAACCCTGACTTGTTCTCCCTCTTTTGTCCTCCCCCAAGTCATGAGGAGTCATCCTCTCATCTTTCCTAATCACATGAATCTACCCACCAAGTGCCCAGAGGAGGGAGTTCTTACATGTTTCTAAAAGTGAATTCTTCTCCAATGTAAAAAGTTCATCCCATTCGTTGATCTGATGTGTGCATCTCCAGATGATGATTTTGGCTGAAAGCAAGCTCCAAGTACCTTGTTAAGAACAACGTCGTTGAATGCCATTTGGTAGTACTAAGTACTTCATCAAGCCAGTTTGATCTCCCCTCTCCTCCAAGACTGAAAATGTACTTGCAATCACTGATTTTTTTTTTTTCTTTTAGTTTGGATGATTTGTTGAATAGAGAGGGCGTTTTGCAACATAATTAATCTGTAGGAATTTGTGGAATTCTTAGAGGACTAACTTTTATCTTTTCAATTTTCTTTTCTCTCCTTTCTTTTCCTTTTTCTTATTTATTTATTTATTTATTTATTTATTTATTTATTTATTTCAGAGACAGAGTCTTGCTCTGTTGCCTAGGTTGGAGTGCAGTGGCATGATGTTGGCTCACTGCAACCTCCGCCTCCTGGGTTCCAGCTTTCCTCCCATCTCAGCCTTCCAAGTAGTTGGGACTACAGGCATGTGCCACCATACCTGGCTAATTTTTTGTATTTTTTGGTAGAGACGGGGTTTTACCACATTGACCAGGCTGGTCTTCAACTCCCAAGCTCAAGCAATCTGCCCACGTTGGCCTCCCAAAGTGCTGGGACTACAGGTGTGAGCCATGGTGCCTGGCCTATCTTTTCAATTTCTAATGGATTTATCTATCCTTTTCAATCAGATTATTGTCCTAACCAATTTATGATCAATCAGTTTTTTTCCAACTAAATTATTTTGGCCAAGTTACCTGGAATTTACCATATTATGCCAAAACCTATTATATGAGCTTCTGATTTTATCCCAAACTCAGATAGGATGAATCTTTTAAAAATTATCTGTCCATGAGGAGAATGGTTGCATAGCCAGAGGATGGACTCACTTAGAGCAGATTAAAAAGCAGGGCCATATACCCTCTAGGGCCTGTGGGTGTTTGCATCTGGGCAGTGGCACCAGAAGGCGGGTAGTATGAAGATCCTGACATAGGTTACCTTGTTTTCCTGCCTGAGAAAGGTACCAGTTTCAGAGCCTGAGGCACTGTCTGACTGGAGGAGAGGCCCTCAACCCTGACGTGAGGGAGAAGTGGAAACGCCAGACCGGTGTGGAGCTGTACGAAGGCTATGGCCAGTCTGAAACGGTGAGTACTGGAGGGGCCAGGTCCCCTCCAGGGCTTCCTGCCTCTCCAGCTGTCACCTCCCTGAAGCTTCTCAGAGACCACCCCACCTCTCCTCCACCCAGGGGAGAAGCTGATAACAAAACTCCATCAGCTTTCCTTCCCTTTTGATTTCCATATATTCTCACTTATAAGCAGGAGCTAAGCTATGAGGATGCAAATACATACAAAGTGGTATAAAAGACTTTGGAGACTCAGAAGGAGGAAAGTGGGAGGAGGGGTGTGAGGGTAAAGGAACTACATATTGGGTATAATGTACACTACTCAGGTGACAGATGCACTAAAATCTCAGAATGCACCACTGTAAATTCATCCATGTTACGAAAAAACACTTGTACCCAAAAAGCTATTGAAATACACACACACACACACACACACACACACACACTTCTTAAAAATTAAAAAAAGGTACTTTAAAGTGCTTTTACAACTATACCATGACCAGCAAACCAGCCCTCACGGTTGAAGGCATTGTTTGTCTCTACCAAGACAGCCTACATGTGCCACTGTTCAGAGTCCCAGATTCTAAGCAGCGTCCTCTACAGTCATCTAGGAAGAGATCTGGGGATCAACTGAGTCTTTTGGCTCAGAGATGCATTAAGTTCTTTATGTTTGAGTGCCCCCTGGAGTGCCCCATAACTGTTTGTTGACTATGGAAAGAAAAGAAGAAAGGCAAGAAGGAAGGAAGAAAATAGGAAGGAAATGAAGAAGGAAGGGAGAGAGGAAATAAAGAAAAGAGAAAGGAAAGAAAGGAAGAAAGGAAGGGGAAAAAGATGAAAGGAAGGAAGGAAATAGTGAAGAAAGAAGAAGGGAGGACAGAGGAAAATGGAGAATGAGATAATGGGGAAAGGAATGAAATAAAAGAGTAAATAAAATGAAAGAGGGAAGAAAAAACAGGAAAGGAGAAAAGAAAGAAAGAGGAAAGGAAAGAAGGAAAGGGAGGAGTGAGGGAGGAAGTAAAAAGAAAAAAGGGAGGAAGAAAGGAGAGAAATGGAGAGAGGAGAAGGGAAAGAAAGAAGAAAGTGAGGGAGGAGAAAAAAGAGGATGAGAGAAAGAGTTATCAGGCAGGGCGAGAGAAAGGCATGGCCCAGGAAAGAAGCTAAGTGGAAAGGCTCTTCTTTATCCGTACTGCTTTCTCCCCAGGTTGTCATCTGTGCCAATCCAAAAGGCATGAAAATCAAGTCTGGATCCATGGGGAAGGCATTCCCACCCTACGATGTGCAGGTAGCAGCCTCCCTCAACTTCTGGCGAGGCCTGGCTGGCATGGGCCTCTGGGCTGCTGCAGTGGCCCAGGGTGTAGACACTCATACATGCACCTCTGTGATCTCCCTGCCAGATTGTGGATGATGAGGGCAATGTCCTGCCTCCTGGAGAAGAGGGGAATGTTGCCATCCGTATCAGACCCACCCGGCCCTTCTGTTTCTTCAATTGCTATTTGGTAAGAGATGGGAACAGCCATTCTCATGACGGTGACTCTGTGCTAAGCATTGTGCACCACACTTTGTAAGTATCTATTTGTTTAATCCTTACAATGACTGCATGAGGTAGGTTGCTACTATTATTAGTAAAGTTCTGTTATTGATAAGGAAGACGATTATTGATAAGGAAGCTGCTACAAAGGGGAAGTGACTTATCCAGCATCGTGCAACTAGCATAGGCAGGACATGGGATTTAAATGGGGGTGTGTCTGAAAGCGCAAACATACGACATGAAGGCAGCACCGTTGTTTTAATGAGGAGAAAATCGAGGGGCAGTAAAGGAAAGGAGCTTCTGAAGGTCAAACTGCAGCCGGGTGCGGTGGCTCACACTTGTAATCCCAGCACTTTGGGAGGCCAAGGCAGGTGGATCACCTGAGGTCAGGAGTTCAACACCAGCCTGGTCAACATAGTGAAACCCCGTCTCTACCAAAAATATAAAAATTAGCCAGGCGTGGTGGCACGTGCCTCTAATCCCAGCTGCTTGGGAACTTGAGGCAGGAGAATCGCTTGAACCGGGGAGGAGGAGGTTGCAGTGAACCGAGATCGCAGCACCACACTCCAGCCTGGGCGAGGGAGCAAGACTCCATCTCAAAAGATAATAATAATAGTAAATTAATAAATGCATAAAGGTCAAACTGTACTGTTTTGTCAGAGCTATCTTCAGGATTCTTTTTGTGGTTGACTAGCACGGCACAAACCTGAGATTTCAGTCTAAGTTTCTGGGATAATTTAGTAATTGCTTCTCTTTTGTATTCACCTTGGCTGGTGTTTATGTTGGGCTTTCTTTTCTTCACAGCTTTCTCTATAAAACCCTCAGACCTGACTGTGCACTAGAAACTCCTGGCAAGCGTCAGTTATTGCTGATGCTTGAGCCCCACCGCAGGCTAATTAAAATGAACATTTCTGGTGTGGATCAGTTTCCCAGGTGATTCGAATGTGCAGCCAAGCCTGAGAGCCACTGCTTAATAGAAATGCCATCTCATGTGTCTACTAAGCTGTCAATCAGCTACAGAATTAGAAGGAGCAGAAACAAACCAGTCCATTTGTCTTTGGAATGTTGCATTTTAATGGTTTTTCTGTGACTACAAGAGAAATAATCTTTTACTTTATTTTGTTTAAAATCACAGAAACTTACAAAAACCCACAACATAGTAATCATGCCAAGCTGAGATCATGTTAACGTTTTAATGTATTTTTCTGCTAATCAGTCTTGGAAACAATAGTAAATCTTTGGCCCCACTGGAAAATGTATTCATTCATTATTTATTGTCTACTTCGTGCCACTCGGTGTGGAGCAGAACTCTGGTACTTACTGCACTTGTACACATTCTTTCTGGTTGTGAGATCATTCCACTGAGTGTACTAAAGTAATTTGAAAAGTTATTTGCTAGACAAGAATCTTTAATTTTTTTGACTGATTCTTTCCATCACCTGTACCAACAGTTAGTTTTCTTTCCAGATCTTTTTTGTTTTGTTTTGTTTTGCAACACTGTCTTCTCACTCTGTTGCCCAGGCTGGAGTACAAAGATCTTGGCTCACTGCACTTCCGCCTCCTGGGCTCAAGCAACTCTCATGTTCCAGTCTCCCGAGTAACTGGGACTACAGGCGCACACCATTTCACCGGGGTAATTTTGGTATTTTTAGTAGAGGTGGGATTTCGCCACCTTGGTCAGACCGGTCTGGAATTTCCGGCCTCAAGTGATCGGCCTGCCTCGGCCTCCCAAAGTGCTGGGATTACAGGCATGAGCCACAGTGCCTGGCCCAGCTCATTCTTAATTAAGAGAAATATATTAAATCTCTTCTGTGACAATCATGAAATGTGAAAATTATTACAGACAATCTCAAACCAAAATTGTTCTGTGATTTTTGATAAGCTAAGCTCATTCTCCCCCCACAATAAACATAAACATTTCAAATTCATGTTGGTCATTCCCATTTAGTGGAATTACACATGTCAGTTACATGAATATGCCCATGTCAACTTTATAACTCATATAAGAAATGTGCTTATTTTCCTAGGGAAACAAATTGTCAAATGCATAAATATTTGTTATAGTGCTGGCTGTTTATAACAGATAAAAAAGGTGGAGGGACTATCTAAATTTCTAATACCAGAAATTAGTTATGTAAAGGATTATATTATAGCATTGTGAACAAAAGCCAAAAAAAAAAGAAAAAGAAAAAGAAAGTAAGAAAAAGAACAAAAAGGAGAAAAAGAAGAGAGAAAAAAATTTTAAAAAAGAACCCAAATTTCTAACACAGGAATTTGCTCAAATAGCTAATATCACCACCACATAGAAATATTATACAACTATTTAATACAGTTTTTTTGGAAGCAGGGTCACATTCTGTCACCAAGGCTGGAGTGCAGTGGCACAATCATGGCCACTGCAACTTCGACTTCTTGGGCTCAGGTGATCCTCGCACCTCAGCTTCCCGAGTAGCTGGAACTACAGGCCCACGCCACCACACCCGGCTAATTTTTTTTTTTTTTTTTTGTAAAGATGGGGTTTCACCATGTTGCCCAGGCTGGTCTTGAATTCCTGGGCCCAAGAGATCCACCTGCCTCCGCCTGCCAAAATGCTAGGATTACAGGCATGAGCCACCACACCCAGCCTATAGGAGTTCTTAATATATTCTTTATATTGGTCATTTGTTGTAAGAGTTGCTAATATCTTCCTCCCCAGTGGTAGCTTCTCTTTTCACTTTCTTTCACTTTCTTTAAGGTATTTTTATTGAACAGAAGCGTTTATTTCCATGTCATCAAATCATTAAGTTTTTAAATGTTATGGATAGTGCTTTTTGTGTCTTATAAAATCATTTTCAACTTTGGGGTAGGAAATACACATATTCACCTATAGTTTCTTCCAATAGTTTTATAGTTCTGCTTTTGACATTTAAGTTTATAATCCATCTGTGGTTGATGTATGCATGGTATGAGATAGGGGTCTATTTTATTTTTTTCTATATGAAAAACCAATTTGTTGAATAAATCCTCCTTTTCCCAGTTATCTGTCATGATAATTTTGTCAGATATAAAAGTGTAATACAGACCAGGTGTGGTGGCTCACACCTGTAATCCCAGGACTTTGGGAGGCCAAGGCGGGTGGATCACCTGAGGTCAGGAGTTAGAGACCAACCTGACCAATATGGAGAAACCCTGTCTCTACTAAAAATACAAAAATTAGCTGGGTGTGGTGGTGGGCACCTGTAGTCCCAGCTACTTGGGAGGCTAAGACAGGAGAATTGCTCGAATCTGGGAGGCAGAGGCTGCAGTGAGCTGAGATCACACCACTGCACTCCAGCCTGGGCAATAGAGTGGGACTCCATCTCAAATGAATAAATAAATTTTTGAAAGTTTGATATAGTCATAGTTAGGTTTTGGCACTTTCTTGTATTTCCTTGATCACTTACTCTGTCTCCGTACTGATACCATAAAGTCTTATCCACAAAAGCATTACCATAAGTCTTCATATGTGGGAGAATGACTCTATCCTTGTTTTTCAACTTATTTAGAAGTGTTTTACCTATTCTTAGCCCTTTGCTCATTCATTTACATTTTAGAATCAACTTGTCAAGTTCCTTGGAAAATATTTGCTAGCATTTTGACTAGAATTGTATTGTCTATAAAACAACTTAGGGATAATTGACATCTCTATTAATTAAGTCTATCTTGTTTTGTTTTGAGACAGAGTCTTGCTCTGTCACCCAGGCTGGAGTGCAATGGTATGATCTTGGCTTACTGCAGCCTCCGCCTCCTGGGTTCAAGTGATTCTCCTGCTTCAGCCTCCCAAGTAGCTGGGATTACAGCCACCCACCACCACACCTGGCTAATTTTTGTATTTTTAGTAGAGATGGGGTTTCTCTATGTTGGCCAGGCTGGTGTTGAACTCCTGACCTCAGGTGATCCGCCCACCTTGGCTTCCCAAAGTGCCGGGATTACAGGCATGAGCCACTGCACCAGGTCGATTAAGTCTTTCTTTCATTTATTTATATCTTCTTTAATGTTGTGTAGAGTTTTAAGTTTTCTCCATACACATCTTAGAGATTTTGTGCTAGATGTATTTTTAGGTATTGGTAGCTTATATTTTTTTCTTTTTTCTCAGAAGGTACTTGTTGAATTGAGATATAATTTACCTACAATGAAATTCACCCATGTTACGTGTGCAGGTTGATGACTTTTAACACACATACACCCCTCTGTAACTGCCACCACAGTCGAATATGGAACATTTTTCACCCCCAAATCCTCTCTTATTCCCCTTGACAACCAATCCTCTCCACTCCAGACCCAGCAATTGATAAATTGTTTGTTGTCACTATGTAATAATTTTGCATTTTAAAAAAAGAACTTCATATAAATGGAATCACAAACTATTCAAATTTGTCCGGTTTCTTTTACTCAGTATGATGTTTCTGCAAGTCATCTGTGTGTTTTCATGTATTTTTATTGCTGAGTAGTAGCTTTTTCTTTAAAACTTTGAGAATCAGAGTTTGACTGTTTTTCTCTTTCCTCTACTCTTGCCCCACACCAATGGGCTTTTTGGTGAGCCCTTCTCCCTCCCTTCCGTCCTTCCTTCCTTCCTTCCCTTCTTTCTTTCTTTCTCTCTTTCTTTTCCTTCCTTCCTTCCCTCCTTCCCTCCCTCCTTCCTTCCTTCCTTCCTCCCTCCCTCCTTCCAACCCTTCATTCCTTCCTTTTCTTCTCTCTTTCTTTTCTCCATTCTCTTCCCTTCTCTTCCCTTCCCTTCCCTTCCCTCCTCTCCCATCCCTCCCCTTCCCTCACCTCCCCTCCGCTTCCTTTCCCTTCCTTTTTTTCCTACTTGGAGTAGCCCAGGCTGGAGTGCAATGGCACAATCTTGCAACCTCGCCCTATAGCCCAGGCTGGAGTGCAGTGGCAGAATCTCAGCTCACTGCAACCTCTGCCTCCCGGGTTTAAGCAATTCTCCTGCCTCAGCCTCCCGAGTAGCTGGCATTACAGACATGCACCACCACACCCAGTTAATTTTTTTTATTTTTAGTAGAGATGGGGTTTCACTATGTTGGCCAGCTGGTCTTGAATTCCTGACCTCAAGTGATGCACCCACCTCAGCCTTCCACAGTGCTGGGATTACAGGCTTGAACCACCACACCCGGCCTAGCCCTTCACTTTCTACCCTCAGTGATTCCCGAGCGCAAAGAGTATTCATGTGTTCTTTTGTCCTAAAAAACACAGCCAGTGGCCCTGTGCGGCCCTTCTAAGGATGGTGGTAGGTGGCTGCCCTTAACCGTTCTCTGGCAGTTGATTCCAATCAAAAGAGGGAAATCCCACAACTAAACAGG
Source organism: Piliocolobus tephrosceles (assembly GCF_002776525.5). Lineage (NCBI taxonomy): Eukaryota > Metazoa > Chordata > Mammalia > Primates > Cercopithecidae > Piliocolobus > Piliocolobus tephrosceles. The sequence goes on from NC_045450.1 coordinate 19,281,978, forward strand.
GCCATAGCTCCCTGTCCATTGGGGAACTCTGGGCAGCCTGGACTTTAGGAACTGCTGAACTTTCTGTTGCGTGATCTCCAGCTTCCTACAGGGGGCTACCGGCGCAGTAACTGGCCTTAGCGGCTATTCCCAGAGGGTCCTTCACGGGCTTTCTTTGTCTTTCAGGATAATCCTGAGAAGACAGCTGCATCAGAACAAGGGGACTTTTACATCACAGGGGACCGAGCTCGCATGGACAAGGATGGCTACTTTTGGTTCATGGGAAGAAATGATGATGTGATCAATTCTTCAAGGTCAAGTTGTCTGCACTTTCCTCCTCCCTTTGAAGTTTCATGGGGGTTGAGGGAAGTCCACTTGGAAGAGTTTGTTTTTCCCTTCCAGCTACCGGATCGGGCCTGTTGAAGTGGAAAGCGCCCTGGCAGAGCATCCTGCTGTCCTGGAGTCGGCTGTGGTCAGCAGCCCAGACCCCATCAGGGGAGAGGTAACCAGTGCACCCAAGAACACGGCCTCCTGCTTCTGTACCTATTAGCACCCAGCAGAACAAGCAGGAAGGCTCAGATTGTCCTGTATTTCACCTCCATCCATGTGCCACAAAGTTGAAATGCCACCATCAGACACACGTTGCCTTCATATCTTTAGAGATACAATTACTCTCTAAAGGGACATAACGGGAAAACACCAACACTTTGCTTTTTAGCAGATAGAACTGGATCCCAAAGAGGCTGGCTATGGGGCAGGAGATCTTAGGGGGAGGTGCAGGCTCTGTTATCCATCCTGTCTAATAAAAAGTCATTTTCTATTTGCAGCTGAGGACATAGCGAGCACACGAGTCACAGTTGCTGATGGCTGTAACCTGAGAGGGATAGAATATGTATCCAAAATGACCTTGATATACCAGAAAGATGGGCCAAATTTAATAAGCTGGGCTTTCATAGGAGAAATCTTTTTTTTTTTTTTTTTTTTTTTTTGAGATGGAGTCTTGCTCTGTTGCCCAGGCTGAAGTTCAGTGGCACGATCTCAGCTCACTGCAAGCTCCGCCTCCCAAGTTCAAGCGACCTTCCTGCCTCAGCCCCCCTCCCAGTAGCTGGGATAACAGGCATATGTCACCATGCCTGGCTAATTTTTGTATTTTTAGTAGAGACAGGGTTTCGCCATGTTGGCCAGGCTGGAGTCTTAAACTCCTGACCTCAGGTGATCCACTCGCTCCGGCCTCCCAAATTGCTGGGATTACAGGCGTGAGTCACTGCGCCCAGTCAGGAGAAATCGTCCTATGGGTCCCAGAGGAAGACATAGTATGTGAAAGATCAGCTTACAGGCAGACTTAGCTACTTTTCACTGGCTTACATCCAACATAATCCTAAAGCACAAGTTACCTTTTGAAAGTTAGTGCAACATCAGCCTGCATTCTCAGAAGCATCAGGACCACAGGAGAGATTCTCAAAGTCTGGTTCTTGGACTGCTTGCAACTGTATCATCTGATATTCTTGTTTAAAATACAGATTTGCAGACCTAAAGTCAGACTTACAGAATCATAATGACTGGGAATGCAGCCCAGAGAATCTGCATTTTAGCCAGCCACTCCTGACCAAGTGATTCTCCACTAAAATCAGAGGCCGTTAATATAGAATAAGGGAGGTGTGGAGTCCCATTGATGTGCTGAAGAAATCACACCTGAAACGTATGACTAGTTCTGTATGCCATGAGTTAACTGGGATTGTGACAAATGGCTGTGTGCTCAAACTTAATCCATGTACAGTGCTTAGAACTGAGTCTGGTGTGCAGAAAGTGCCCAACAAATGTTTAGTAGTTAGAGTAGTAAGAGGAAGCTCTTCCTAAAAGCATATCTGTCTGAACATGAAATGATAGTGGCCTTCCTCCCTGTGGGAAGTAAGTAAGGACAGTGAGCTACCCCTTAATAGAATACCGTTAACAGATAGGAATGCTGGAATTAATAAGCATCCGAGTGACCTTCCATTGCTAACAGAAACTGTGTTCTGTTTGTTGTGCTTGAGTCTGGGACACTTCCTCCTCCCTGGCATATGACAGCCTGCAGGAAAGATGTGTGCAGAGAGACCCAAGTTGTAGAATGTCCTTTGGGATGTCTGGAACAGAAGTGGTGCAGTTCAGGGTCTGCTGATTGCAAATGTTCATCCATGCAGACTCCCAAATACCTAGTTCCCCTTGAAATTGACTGCATTTTCCTCAGTCCCACCTGTTCAAACCCATACCTACCTACCTTGTTAGGAAAATCTGGAAGTAAATGGCCTTAGGAGTTTATGAACCTCTTTTCTCCAAAATATTTGCTTCTTAAGAGAAGCAATGTTGGCTTCAAACGGTGTCATTCCAAGTATGGGGAGTAATTGGAGAAATAGGTAGGAGTTTGAAATCAACCCACAAAGGTCAATGCTCCTAGTAGTCACACCTGGAAAGGCCAGCAAAAGAAAAATTGATGTTGTTCGTGTCACTGGCTGTGCCCAAAAAACTAGTAGAACTTTCATGGTGCAAAGGTAAATGTAGGCACTTATTCAAGGGTCACTTAGGGAGAAAAGAGTTGTTATACAAGGTCTGATCTTTTCTGGGTATTTGTTTTGCTGCAGGTGGTAAAGGCATTTATAGTCCTTACTCCGGACTACTCCTCTCATGACCCAGAGGCACTAACGCGGCAACTTCAGGAGCATGTGAAAAGGGTGACTGCACCATACAAATACCCCAGGAAGGTAAACATCAGGGTTTCCAGGGTACAGTGATCTGGGAATCAGATGGGCACGCTCTGCCTGGGCCCCAACTCAGGGCCAGGCCCTGTGACAGGCTCTGGGGATATGGAGAAACTTGTAACCCTGGCTGCTGCTTCAGTTTTTTCTGTATTTCTTCACTTGGGTTCTCCCCAGAGCACATTTTGTTCTTGCTCTAAGAACAGCCTGATCCCTACCTAAATCAGATACAAGAGGTGGTGCTCAAATGCTGTCAAAAAGATCCTATGCTCCAGGCTCCAGCTGTTTTGCTCCTGGCAGTTTAGGGAGAAACCCTGAATCAAGGACAGGCAGGCAGTAATGGCTCTTTCAAAACAAAAGTCTTTTTGAGAAATGATTTCCAAGTGTTTTTTGTTTTGTTTTGTTTTGTGTTTGGTCACTAGGTGGCCTTTGTTTCAGAACTGCCAAAGACGGTTTCTGGAAAGATCCAAAGGAGTAAATTGCGAAGTCAGGAGTGGCGGAAATGAGGTGCAACCCCAGGAAGGCCCCGTAGACCTCCGAAGGCTCCACAAGAAACTAATGGATCACTGGTCAGCCCCCATGGGGAGCATCATCTCTTCAACCCTAAAGATGTCAAAGGCGTGCAGCTTCCGAACGGCATCCCCAGGATCACTGCGCAATGCTGGAAAGAGCAAAAGAATATCATTGGCCCCGACCACATAGATGCTACGCAGCCTAGCGAATGCTTGGTGGTTTGACTTCTCCCTCTGTCTCGGGGGAGGCTCAGCGTCTGCCCACTGGTCTCACTAAGAGCTTCACATTTCCCTCTGTAGGACAGGTTACCGGAGCCGTGGGGCACTTGTTAGTACTCATTCTCTGCCAGTGGGAATGTAAAGGCTTCATCCTTTGTATGCAACCATTTGGTAAAAGTATGCAGGACCATAAAATTGGCAATATCCGTTAGCTCAGAAATTCTACCTTCCTAAGTCACCACAAAAGAAAAAAAATCAAAATGCAGAAAATTCGTGGTACACTAAGATGATCACGCAGCATTGTTTAAAACTAAAAAAACAAAACAAAACAAAACTAACATCCAAACAACAAGGAAATGATTAACAAAATTGTAGTACATTAACTCAATAACATATAATGTCGCCATTAAAATATTTAAGAGCAGTTTAGTATGTCTTGGGAAAAGTGTAAGCTATATTAATTTTAAAAATCAGAATAAAAATATTTGCATACTGGAGAATCCCAGCTCTGAAAAATAAAGGGGAAACTAGTTAATTGTAATTTTCCTGGAGATTGAGGAGGGAGGGAGAGAAAATAATGGATGGTAGTTTTTCTTCTTCCTTTTTCCACTACATTTCTGTATTTTCCAAGTTTTTGTACTAAGCACATACAGCTATTTTAATGAAAAAGGTATGTTAAAGAAAGCACATGCTGCTTCAGGTCTAGTTCTTCCTCCACATACTCACACATCATTCCCAAAGGCTGCTGTATTATGTCTGTATTAGTCAGCATTCTGCAAAGGAAGAGAAGCAATAGGACATATACAGACATAGGAGAGGGGATTTATGGTGGGAATTGGCTCACTCGATTTTGGAGGCTGAGAAGTTCCACCATCTGCCATCTGCATGCTAGAGACCCCAGGAAAGCCCGTGATATAATTCCATCTGAGTCCAAAGGCCCGAGAACCAGGAGAGCCAATGGTATAACTCCCTGTCCGAGTGCAAAGGATTGAGAACCAGGAGCTTCACTGTCTGAGGACAAGAAAACGCAGATGTTCCAGCCCAAAATGAAGGAGCAAATTCGTCCTTTCTCCTTTTTCTCCTCTTCACGCCCTAATGGATTGGATGATGCCTGCCCATGTGGATGAGGGCAGATCTTCTTAGTCTATGACTCTATCTCTAGTATCACCTGGAAATACCTCCCAGAGACACCCAGAAGTAATGTTCATAGCTATCTGGGAACTCTTAACCCAGTCAAGTTGACACGTAACATTAACCATCACAAAGTCTTATCCAGGAGGGGCATAAGGACCTGAAGCCACGGCTCAGGCCTGCAAACAGGAAAGGGTGGTTCTGGGAGCAACCCTGGAGGAAAAGCAGCAGATGGAAACTGAAGCAATCCCAGTGCTGCTGACCCCACCCCTGGTACCGCCACATCCTCCAGGGAAAATTCAGTGAGCACCTACTCAGTACTGAGCTCTGAGACTGCAGTGATACACTAAAGCTAGCCTAGTCCCTACCTATGTGAGTTTTCGGGGTCTGCCACAACAAAGTACAACAGACTGGGCCATTTAAACAACAGAAATTAAAGTCCTCACCGTTCTGGTGGCTGGAAGTCTAGGATTAGAGGTTGGCAGGCTTGGTTTCATTCTGAGGATGTTTCCTTGGTTTGTAGATCGCCGACTTCTGCCTTTGTCTTCACGTGGTCTTTCTTCTGCCTATGTGTGTCTGGGGCCCAATCTCCTCTGCTTCTAAGGACACCTGTTATGTCAGATTGGATTAGGGCCCACCCTCATGACCTGACTTTAACTTCATCACCTCTTTAAAAACCTTGTCTCCAAAGACAGTCACAGTCTGGGGTACTGGGAGAAACTGGGGTATCTGGGGTTAGGCCTTCAATGTAAGAATTTGTTTCAGCTCAAACCCTTGTGGAGTTGAGTCTAGTAAGAAGGCCATTATTATTTATCACAGGATAATGCAAATAAATGTACAATTGTAATGCCATGAAGAAAAGAATACATTTAAGATATAGACTGGGGGGACTGATCAAGACTCAGGGGACTGAGGGTATCAGGAAGGATTCTATAAGAAAGTCCCTGCTCACGCCTGTAATCCCAGCACTTTGGGAGGCTGAGGCAGGCGGATCACAAGGTCAGGAGATTGAGACCATCCTGGCTAACACAGTGAAACCCTGTCTCTACTAAAAATACAAAAAAATTAGCCAGGCGTGGTGGCGGGCACCTGTAGTCCCAGCTACTGGGGAGGCTGGGGCAGGAGAATGGCGTGAACCTGGGAGGCGGAGCTTGTAGTGAGCCCAGATTGCACCACTGCACTCCAGCCTGGGCAAGAGAGCGAGACTCCGTCTCAAAAAAAAAGTCCCTGAACTGGGTGCAGTGGCTCACGTCTAATCCCAGCACTTTGGGAGGCCGAGACAGGTGGATCACCTGAGGTCAGGAGTTCGAGACCTGCCTGGCCAACATGGTGAAACCTCGTCTCTACTAAAAATAAAAAAAATTAGCTGGGTGTGGTGGAGTGTGCCTGTAATTCCAGCTTCTCGGGAGGCTGAGGCAAGAGAATTGCTTGAACCCAGGAGGCAGAGTTTGCAGTGAGCTGAGATCACACCACTGCACTCCAGCCTAGGTAACAGAATGAGACTTCATAAATCAGCTCTGTCTAGGCAGTGGGCAAGGTGAACCCACTGGGAGGTTACAATTCCCTTCCATCAAACCCACCTGCTGGCTTTATCAGTAGCCTTTTGTCATATACAGGCTGGAGGTGAGTGAAGCTCCAAAGTCAAGTTGGGATTACTTCTGAGCATGTCATGTGACACCCTCTCATTAAACTGTGGTTATGTGTTACCCTGGTCTTCACTTGGAGCTTCAGCCAAGGTTCTGAGAAAACAGAGGAAGTCCCATTTAACATTCTCTTTCATGGGCATCATAGCTCATTGCTATTGCTTATTATTTTAGGTTTGTTTGGCCTGTCTTTCCTAGTAGATTGTGGACTCTTCTAAATCATTGGCTAGATCATAGTCTTGTCTGTCATCCCAGTGCCAATACCAGGACTTGCTGCCTAGTAGGTATCAGTAAATAGTCATTGAATGAATGAATGAATGAATGAATGAATGAATGAATGAAAAATAAGATACTAATTGAGGGAAATAGGGAGCTGAAGAGGCGTCAAGCAAGAATTACACCTGAAGACTGTTCACCTCTTTTTTTTTTTCTCCAAATGAAAGTGTCTGTTTCTTTTCTTGAATACTGAAAAATTCCTAATAGAAACCTAACAGTTCTATCTGGTACACAGGCAGGTGACTTTCCCTCTGTAGGCCTCTTTTTCCATATCTCTATATTGGGGGCTGGAGTGTTATACTAGACCTACGTTCCCAAGCCTTTCCATTGCTGTGCACTCCTTTCTATCATTCTGCCATCACGTTTAGAAAGATTTTCTCTCAAAGTTCATACTCCTTCCAATCCCACTATGTCCATCAGAATTTGGAGTGGTGTCAGCTTTTATTGGGTAGTGATGCTTGTATGTTAGCTATTAATTTTATTTTATTTTTCTTGTTTCAGTATTTATCTTGGTTTTGATAAATAATCCTTAGCTAGAAAGAGTCCAATCTCCTATTGTGCAATGTGGTAAATCACAGCAACATTTTTTTTTTTTTTTTTTTGAGAGACAGTCTCACTTTGAGAGGGAGTGCAGTGGTGTGGTCTTGGCTCACTGCAACCTCTGCCTCCTGGGTTCAAGCGATTCTCCTGCCTCAGCCTCCCGAGTAGCTGGGACTACTGGTGTGCACCACCACACCCAGTTAATTTTTGTATTTTTAGTAGAGATGGGGTTTCACCACGTTGGCCAGGCTGGTCTCAAACTCCTGACCTCAAGTGTTCCACCCACTTCGGCCTCCCAAAGTGCTGGGATTACAGGCGTGAGCCACAGTGTGCAGCCTCACAGCAACATCTTTAAGGTAAGGAGAGAATCAAGGAAGTCCAGGATATGCCAGGATGGGAGCACTGATCCTTTTATTTCAGGATTTCTGCCTGAGAATCCACAGCTCACCTTGTACACTTACAGTAATAAAGATGAACAAGAGGATTATGAGGGTGGTGGTGGTGATGATGATGACAGTAAACCACTACCACAGCTTGAGCTCTTTCTTAACTGTTGAACTTCACTGTGGAGTTACTAGCCATTATCTCACTTAAGCTCTGCAAAAAGCAATAAAGTAGGTATCTTTCATTCACCCCTTCATTTAGCAAAAAATGATTCTATTCCCACTCTGTACCCAGCACAGTTCTAGGCACTGAGGATACAGCAGTGAGTGAAAGAGACAAAAACCCCCACCTTCTGGAAATGGCAACCTAAAGAAAAGAGAGACAACAAAGAACTATTAGGTTGGTGCAGAAGCAATTGCGGTTTTTGCCATTACTTGTGATGGTAAAAACCGCAAATACTTTTGCATAAATCTAATTTTAAAAATTAGAGTATGTCAGACAGTGTCAGGGCTAAGGAGGAAAATAAAGTACAAGTAGTGAATAGGGACTATGGGATGGTGGTGCAGGATTTGAAATAGGGTAGCCAGGAAGGGATTTGCGAAGACGATGTTTGAGCAAACTGAAAGGTGAGGGAGCGAGCTGTGCGAGCTGTGCAGATGTGGGGGTCGGGGAGGACACTTCCAGAGACAGAAGAGCAGGTTCAAAGGCACTGAGACAGAAACAATCGCCTGGTGAACCTGATTTTACAGAAGAGAGATCTGAGGCTCAGAAAGGTGGAGTCACTCACCCAAACTTGCACAGCTGGAAGTGGCAGAGCTGGGATTTGAATGCCAGGCCCAACAACCCCCAAAACTGCATTTGTTTCTCATTTTCTCATATTTTTCAATTCAGACACTGAGGATGTAGGCGTGGGGGCATCAGCAGAGTGGTTAAGAGCTAGGCTTGATGCGAACCAGACCTGGGTTGAGGCCTTGTGGTGACACTTACCTCCTTGGGTGGCTGACTTACACTGTCTGAGCCTCAGTTTCCACATGCTGAATTGGAGATAATAATAGATAACTGCTAGGGTTATAGAGGTGATTGAATGAAACAGCTGCATAGTTTGCGGCACACTAAACGCTCTCTCAATAAATGTGTTTTTGTTTGTTTGTTTGTTTTTGAGACTGAGTTTCTCTCTTGTCCCCCAGGCTGGAGTGCAGTGGCGCTCTCTCGGCTCACTGCAACCTCCACCTCCCAGGTTCAAGCAATTCTCCTGCCTCAGCCTCCTGAGTAGCTGGGATTACAGGTGCCCACCACCACACCCAGCTAATTTTAGAATTTTTAAAGTAGAGATGGGGTTTCTCCATGTTGGCCAGACTGGTCTCAAACTCCTGACCTCAGATGATTCACCCACCTTGGCCTCCCAAAGCGCTGGGATTACAGGTGTGAGTCACTGCTCCCAACCAACAAATGTTATTCCTAGTTACTATTACTCAGTCTACAATCCCATTTTCCGGAGGGGACATTAAGATCCCGCACCCCAGACGGCCAGTGAGTTTCCTACCTTCATGCGAGGGGTCTCTGGGTGAGTTGCTTCATGAAAATTCCCAATAATCATGGAAATAGCAGTTTCTTTCCAAAGCACTAATTATGTACCTGGTATTTCTCATATGCCTTGGCTCCTCAAACTGCAGCAAACAAACTCCATGGAAGAGAGAGAGAGAGAAAAAAAAAAATGGGACTCCAGAGACTCAAATCCACAGCCACTTGTCAGATGCAGTCCCCAATGCTGAAAGTGAGAAGCAGAGGCAGAGTTATCTCCTGAAGCACATGGATACTTTTGAACAGGTTTTTTAGATCAAACATAAGGCTTTGCAGAAATCTAGCGCTTTGCATTGTTCTCCATGTCTTAGAGGCTTAGGGGTGCAGCATCATACCCCTCTGGCAACAGGACAAGTGAGAAACCTCCAGAATTGTGTCACTCAGGCTTTACCATGATCCTACCAGATAGATGCTGTTTTTATCTCCATTTTGTACAGGAGGAAACTGAGGCACAGCAGGTCAGTGTGTGTGCTCATTTGGTAAGTAGTACAGCTAAGATTTAAAAGGGGTCTTCTCAGGCATTGTCTCTTGCTTCAGGCTGCTTCCGAAACCTTGGGTCCATCCACCCAGGCCACCAAAAACTTCCTGAGACAATCAGAGGTGGAGCATGATAAAGAAAATCTGTTTTTCCGGCGATGGTTCTGATTCCTGACTCAAAACTCCCTGCCCTGGGAAATTCTGAGCCCCCCACCACAGAGTTCTGCTCCCAACGCTTCCCCAGAAACTCCAGCGCTGTTTCTATTTTCCCCAAACATTGAATCCCCGCTGTGGGCCAGATTCTAGGAACACAGAGATGGTCAGTTGATTGTGCACAGCCTCCAACAGTGACTATTTCAAATCATTTTCTTTTAAAATGCCTCTTTGCAGAAACATGGTGTTCCATATGAGAAGGACACTGGACTTTGACGTTAGATTTGAGTCCTGTTGTAGCGCTTACCAGCTGTGGGAGCTTAGCCAAATCGCTCGTCCTCTCTGAGCCTCAATTTCCTTATCTATAAAATGAGGCTCTGGATACCTCTCCTGTAGAGGTCTTGTTAAGATTACATGCGAGCACATCTATAAAACACTGAAGACATGAGCTAGCCGTTATTCTTTTTAAACAGTCATCAGGAAAATTTTGATTTTCCACCTCACAGATTTCCCAGTAGAATATGCTATCCTGAAATGTGTCTAAAGGTCAAAATTTGCAAAACAGAAAGAAAGAAAAAGACACTCAGCAAAGTCCAGCATCATGACTTGGCAGTGTCCCCAGTGGCCAGGCGCAAAGGACCCCCCAGAGAGGGATTTTCAGACCATTGTAAATAGTGTGAGTGCTATTTAGGACTTACACACACTCAGACACACGCACACACACACAAACATAGATACAGCCACACATACATCTGCAATTCCACCACCACACATAGACACTCACACATGCAAGCACACACAAATATCTAGTCACACTTCTAGCTCCCCACCACTCACACACATGAATACACATACTTATAGTCAGTCTTATGCACATGCCAAACTCATAAACAGATATATAGACATGCACTTAACTGCAGAGCTACATATACACGACAGTCACATACATAATTACATACACATTCGCACACATACATTCACACACATCCACATCTACCAACACACGTACATGCATGCAAGTATGCATAAACACCTGTACACCTGCTCATGCAGCTCTACACACACTTGCACACACATACACATACACAGTCTCACATCCACATACTGACACACATGTAGGCACACATGCGCACAAACATGCACAATCTTACACATATGTCTTTTTTTAATACTTTAAGTTCTAGGGTACATGTGCACAACGTGCAGGTTTGTTACGTATGTATACATGTGCCATGTTGGTGTGCTGCAACCATTAACTCGTCATTTGCATCAGGTATATCTCCTAATGCTATCCCTCCCCACTCCCCCCTCCCCATAATAGGCCCCGGTGTGTGACATTCCCCTTCCTGTGTCCAAGTGATCTCATTGTTCAAATCTCACCTATGAGTGAGAACATGCAGTGCTTGGTTTTCTGTTCTTGCGATAGTTTGCTGAGAATGATGGTTTCCAGCTGCATCCATGTCCCCACAAAGGACACGAACTCATCCTTTTTTACGGCTGCATAGTATTCCATGGTGTATATGTGCCACATTTTCTTAATCCAGTCTGTCACTGATGGACATTTGGGTTGATTCCAAGACTTTGCTATTGTGAATAGTGCTGCAATAAACATACGTGTGCATGTGTTTTTATAGCAGCACGATTTATAATCCTTTGGATATATACCCAGTAATGGCATGGCTGGATCAAATGGTATTTCTAGTTCTAGATCCTTGAGGAATTGCCACACTTTTCCACAATGGTTGAACTAGTTTACAGTCCCACCAACAGTGTAAAAGTGTTCTTATTTCTCCACATCCTCTCCAGCACCTGTTGTTCCTGATTTTTAATGATTGCCATTCTAACTGGTGTGAGATGGTATCTCATTGTGGTTTTGATTTGCATTTCTCTGATGGCGAGTGATGATGAGCCTTTTTTCATGTGTCTGTTGACTGTATGAATGTCTTCTTTTGAGAAATGTCTGTTCATATCCTTTGCCCACTTTTTGATCGGGTTGTTTGTTTTTTTCTTGTAAATTTGTTTGACTCTTTATAGGTTCTGGATATTAGCCCATTGTCAGATGAGTAGATTGCAAAAATTTTCCCCCATTCTGTAGGTTGCCTGTTCACTCTGATGGTAGTTTCTTTTGCTGTGCAGAAACTCCTTAGGTTAATTAGATCCCACTTGTCAATTTTGGCTTTTGTTGCCGTTGCTTTTGGTGTTTTAGACATGAAGTCCTTGCCCATGCCTATGTCCTGAATGGTATTACCTAGGTTTTCTTCTAGGGTTTTTATGGTTTTAGGTCTAACATTTAAGTCTCTAATCCATCTTGAATTAATTTTCATATAAGGAGTAAGGAAAGGATCCGGTTTCAGCTTTCTACTTATGGCTAGCCAATTTTCCCAGCACCATTTATTAAATGGGGAATCCTTTCCCCATTTCTTGTTTTTGTCAGGTTTGTCAAAGATCAGATGGCTGCAGATATGTGGTATTACTTCTGAGGGCTCTGTTCTGTTCCGTTGGTCTATATCTCTGTTTTGGTACCAGTACCATGCTGTTTTGGTTACTGTAGCCTTGTAGTGTAGTTTGAAGTCAGATAGCGTGATGCCTCCAGCTTTCTTCTTTTGGCTTAGGATTGTCTTGGCAATGTGGGGTCTTTTTTGGTTCTATATGAACTTTAAAGCAGTTTTTTCCAATTCTGTGAAGAAAGTCATTGGCATCTTAATGGGGATGGCATTGAATCTGTAAATTATCTTGGGCAGTATGGCCATTTTCACAATATTGATTCTTCCTATCCGTGAGCATGGTGTGTTCTTCCATTTGTTTGTGTCCTCTTTTATTTCACTGAGCAGTGGTTTGTAGTTCTCCTTGAAGAGGTCCTTTACCTCTCTTGAAAGTTGGATTCCTAGGTATTTTATTCTCTTTGAAGCTATTGTGAATGGGAGTTCATTCATGGTTTGGCTCTCTGTTTGTCTGTTACTGGTGTATAAGAATGCTTGTGATTTTTGCACATTGATTTTGTATCCTGAGAGCTTGCTAAAGTTGCTTATCAACTTAAGGAGATTTTGGGCTGAGAGGATGGGGTTTTCTAAATATACAATCATGTCATCTGCAAACAGGGAAAATTTGACTTCTTCTTTTCCTAACTGAATACCCTTTATTTCTTTCTCTTGCCTGATTGCCCTAGCCAGAACTTCCAACACTATGTTGAATAGGAGTGGTGAGAGAGGGCATCCCTGTCTTGTGCCAGTTTTCAAAGGGAGTGCTTCCAATTTTTGCCCATTCAGTATGATATTGGCTGTGGGTTTGTCATAAATAGCTCTTATTATTTTGAGATACGTTCCATCAATACCAAATTTATTGAGAGTTTATAGCATGAAGGGCTGTTGAATTTTGTCAAAGGCCTTTTCTGCATCTATTGAGATAATCATGTGGTTTTTGTCTTTGGTTCTGTTTATATGCTGGATTACGTTTATTGGTTTGCATATGTTGAACCAGCCTTGCATCCCAGGGATGAAGCCCACTTGATCATGGTGGATAAGCTTTTTGATGTGCTGCTGGATTCGGTTTGCCAGTATTTTATTGAGGATTTTTGCATTGATGTTCGTCAGGGATATTGGTCTAAAGTTCTCTTTTTTTGTTGTGTCTCTGCCAGGCTTTGGTATCAGGATGATGCTGGCCTCATAAAATGAGTTAGGGAGGATTCCCTCTTTTTCTATTGAGTGGAATAGTTTCAGAAGGAATGGTACCAGCTTCTCCTTGTAACTCTGGTAGAATTCGGCTGTGAATCCGTCTGGTCCTGGACTTTTTTTGGTTGGTAGGCTATTAATTATTGCCTCAATTTGAGAGACTGCTATTGGTCTATTCAGGGATTCAACTTCTTCCTGGTTTAGTGTTGGGAGAGTGTAAGTGTCCAGGAAATTATCCATTTCTTCTAGGTTTTCTAGTTTATTTGCATTAAGGTGTTTATAGTATTCTCTGATGGTAGTTTGTATTTCTGTGGGGTCAACGGTGATGTCCCCTTTATCATTTTTTATTGCGTCTATTTGATTCTTCTCTCTTTCCTTCTTTATTAGTCTTGCTAGTGGTCTATCAATTTTGTTGATCTTTTCAAAAACCCAACTCCTGGATTCATTGATTTTTTGGAAGGTTTTTTGTGTCTCTATCTCCTTCAGTTCTGCTCTGATCTTAGTTATTTCTTGCCTTCTGCTAGCTTTGAATGTGTTTGCTCTTGCTTCTCTAGTTCTTTTAATTGTAATGTTAGGGTGCCAATTTTAGATCTTTCCTGCTTTCTCTTGTGGGCATTTAGTGCTATAAATTTCCCTCTACACACTGCTTTAAATGTGTCCCAGAGATTCTGGTATGTTGTATCTTTGTTCTTATTGGTTTCAAAGAACATCTTTATTTCTGCCTTCATTTTGTTACGTACCCAGTAGTCATTCAGGAGCAGGTTGTTCAGTTTCCACGTAGTTGAGAGGTTTTGATTGAGTTTCTTAGTCCTGAGTCTTGATTGCACTGTGGTCTGAGAGACAGTTTGTTATAATTTCTGTTCTTTTACATTTGCTGAGGAGTGCTTTACTTCCAACTATGTGGTCAATTTTGGAATAAGTGCGATGTGGTGCTGAGAAGAATGTATATTCTGTTGATTTGCGGTGGAGAGTTCTGTAGATGTCTATTAGGTCCGCTTGGTGCAGAGTTGAGTTCAATTCCTGGATATCCTTGTTAACTTTCTGTCTCGTTGATCTGTCTAATATTGACAGTGAGGTGGTAAAGTTTCCCATTATTATTGTATGGGAGTCTAAGTCTCTTTGTAAGTCTCTAAGGACTTGCTTTATGAATCTGGTTGCTCCTGTATTGGGTGCATATATACTTAGGATAGTTAGCTCTTCCTGATGAATTGATCCCTTTACCATCGTGTGACGGCCTTCTTTGTCTCTTTTGATCTTTGATGGTTTAAAGTCTGTTTTATGAGAGACTAGGATTGCAACCCCTGCTTTTTTTGTTTTCCATTTGTTTGGTAGATCTTCCTCCATCCCTTTATTTTGAGCCTATGACACACATGTCTTTACACAGAGAACAGCATACACATAACAGCTATACATACATCCCACACAGTCACATGCACACACACAAAAACATACATACATGCACATACACAGCTATGTACTTCATACAGGCACACACATTATTATAACATGTTTTCTTTTCTTTACAGCCCTTATTCGTTCTCTCAGCTATTTACTGAGTATTTACTGTGTGCTAGCTACTGTTAAAAGTCCTTGAGCTAAATCATTGAAAAAAATGGGGAAACATATCTGCCCTCGTGAAGCTTAGATTCTAATGGAAGGAGAGAGAGGCAAAAATAGTAAGTAGATATGTTAGCAGGTAGTGAGTATTAGGGAAAATAGTGCCTAGTAATGAGGAGGAGGAAGAACTAACTTGGAGGTGGGTTGCCAATTTGAGAAGGTGATCAAGGTAAGCTTCATTGAGAAGCTGACAAAAAATATTTAGCAAGGAAATAAAGTAGGAGAGAGAGTTATCCATGTAGATATCTATGAAAAATCAGTCTGAGAAGAGA
Source organism: Piliocolobus tephrosceles (assembly GCF_002776525.5). Classification (NCBI taxonomy): domain Eukaryota; kingdom Metazoa; phylum Chordata; class Mammalia; order Primates; family Cercopithecidae; genus Piliocolobus; species Piliocolobus tephrosceles. The sequence goes on from NC_045450.1 coordinate 19,297,162, forward strand.
AAACAGCAAGTGCAGATACCCTAAGGCAGAGTGTGCCTTCAAGAAACGGGAAGAAAGACCATGTAGTTGATATGCAGTGAATAAGGGGGTAAAGGAACAGGACATAAAGCCAGAGATGAAGAGAGCATGTGAAAATCATACCAGACCTTCAATAATGAGGTAAAAACTCTGAAGTTAATTTTGCATGAAATTGAGATTCACTGGTGGGTTCTGAGGAGAGGTGTGACATGATCTGACCTCTGACTTATCCTTTATGGTATATAAGATGAACTTAATTATTTTACACGTTATTATCTGTCTCACTTCCGAACAGGAATGAATCTGTCATGCTTATCTCTGTGTCTATCTGAGAGTAGCACTCAGTCAATATTTGTTGACTAATTGATAAGGACAGATATTTCCGAGGGGAAAGGTGTTCTGAGGTGCTCCAGTTTGGATGTTTGCTCCCAATAAACCTCATATTGAAATTTGAGATGGAGCCTAACAGGTGTTTGAGTCATGAAGGAGAATCCCTCATGAATAGATTAATGCCCTCCCTCAGGAGTGAGTGAGTCCTAATCCTATTATTCCCCACAAGAGCTGGTTGTTTGTTGTTGAAAAGAGCCTGTCATCTCCCCACTATCTCTCTTGCTTCCTCTCTCACCATGTCATCCATGCCGATGCCAGCTCCCTTTCACCTTCTACCATGAATAGAAGCATCCCAAGACCCTTGCCAGCTGCAGATGCCCAATCTTGAAATTTCCAGCTATCAGAATCATGGGCCTAATAAACATTTCTGAAATAAATTACCCAGCCTCAGATATTTCTTTATAGCAACAAAAAATGGACTACAACAGGAAATTGTTGCCAGGGAGTAGGGTGTTGCTATAAAGATACCTGAAAATGTGAAAGAAGCTTTGGAACTGGGCAATGGAAAGAGGTTAGAAGAGTTTGGAGGGCTCAGAAGAAGACAAAAAATTGAGGGACAGTTTGAAACTTCTTAGAGATTGGTTAAATGGTTGTGACCAAAATGCTGTCAACCTAAAATAGTTAAAAGACTCAGCATCTAGTTAAAAGAGCTCATTGAAGCACAAAGTATGAGTTCGGCCATGCAGGGAGCACAGCTATTCCAAAGAATGGTGAGCAGTGCTCCTGGTGTAAGGGAAAATGAGGATTGCTTATACCGGCAAAATGAAGTTGATGTACAAAATTACAACATTTTCCATAAAAAAAAAGGCTAACATACAGACATAAGATTTCATTGGCTACTTTTGATGACACTCTAAGGGCATAGTTTAACATTCTATTAAAAGGAGACAGTCCACAAGGGTCTCTATCTTCATGTTGTTTAGTTCAGATTTGAATAAAGAAGAGTCTAGTTAATGTATAACATCTCAACACAAAGGTCAGAAAGCAACGATCATGCACCAGAGTCGGGGGAAGTTGTGTTACCTCAGTCAGCTTTCAGGGCTTAGGTTTTTCCTTTTGCATGATGAATTTGGAAGGTCCTAAATTTAAATTTTTTACAATGCCGATAGAAATATGGACAGTACAGGCCATGCTGAAAAGTCTCAGATAGAAATGAGAAACGTGTTGGGAGCTGGAGCAAAACTGACCCATGTTACTCTGTAGCAAAGAACTCGGGTGCACTGTGTCCATGCCCTAAGGCTTTGTGGAAGGCTGAACCAAGAGTGATGACCTACGGTGTCAGGTGCAAGAGATATCTAAGCAGCAAAGTGTTCAAGAAGTGTTGTGGTTACTTTTAATAGCTTATGCTAAATTGTGACAGCAAAGGAATGACATAAAGACTGTGCTTATAATTATAGGGGAAGAACAGCATTAAAATTTGGAAAATTCTCAGCCTGGACATAGTGGTAGAGAAGAGAAGACAATTTTCAGGAGAGGAATCCAAGGATGTGTCAGAATAACTCTTTGCTAAAGCATGACTAAAAGGGGGTCTAGTGCTAATAGGATAATTAGGAAGAAGGTTCTAAAGGCGTTTCAGAAACCTTTGAGGCTGCTCCTTCCATCACAGGCCCAGAGACCAAGAAAGACAGAATGGTATTAATTCTGCAGGCACCCAGAATGTAGGAGCCATAGATGCTTTGTGGTAAGATCCTCTATAAAGAATTCCCACTAGGGAAATCCTCATGAAGCCATGGAAGTGGGGCCACCCCCAAGACACAGAACTGTAGGGTCACTAATCTGCAACTCCAGCCTGAGAGAGCTGAAGCATGGGCTGAGACCAGCTTTAAGTCAATGTTGGCCAGGCATGGTGGCTCATGCCTGTAATCTCTGGGAGGTCATGATGGAAGGATCACTTAAGTTCAGGAGTTCAAGACCAGCCTGGAGAACATAGTGAGACTCCGTCTCTACAAAACATTAAAAAATTCTCTGGGCATAATGGCATGTGCCTGTAATCCCAGCTGCTCAGGAGGCTGAGGTGGGATGGTTGCTTGAGCACGATAGATTGAGGTTGCAATAAGCTGTGATCACACTACTGCACTCCAGCCTGGGGCAACAGAGTGAGACCCTATTTCCAAATAAAATAAATATAAAGAGATATAAAGAGTTTTTTTCCCTGTTGAGTTTTGGACTTACTTGGACAGTGTTGGGTTAGAACAGGGAAGAGAACATGTCAGACTCTGAGTGTAGCCTGCAGGTGAAACTGATGGCTTTTTCACATCCTTGTGTGAAAGAAAAGAGTCAGGAAAGTCTCTAAGATTTGATGTTGGAAGAGCTGGAGGAATAGGGGTGTCATTTGCTGAGATGTATAAAACCATACCTGGAACGAGAGAGGAAAGGGAAGGATATGATCAACCTCTTAGCTTTGGACAAAGTATGTTTGAGATGCCTGTTAGATATGCAGGTGGAGAAGTCAGGCAGACGAGGATGCAGGGGAGAAAACCAGGCTGGATACACACATGTGTGGGCCATTGGCAAGCCACATGGTATCCAAGCTATGACATTTGATGAGGTAATGTACAGAGCAAGTGTGGATAAAGATGAGGAGGAATCAGCCAAAGAGAAGGAAAAAGCAAGAGGAAAACCAGGCAAAAGAGGTATGCTGGAACGAAGCAAAGCGAAGAATTAAGAGTGTTCATCAAGCCTATGTGAGCTCCATTTCTCTCTCTTTGGTTGAAGCAATAATTTTCTGTCAGTCCTGGGCATAAACCTGCTTCATGCCCCTGGGATTGAAAGTGCAAGTCCAGTTGGCCTCAAATGCCCTAATTTTGTAATGTCTGTAAACTTGGCTAGGAGGACTGCTGTTACTCTTTGAAAGACTCCAAAGTTATCCACTGTCAATGATTAGCTGTGCTGTCTTTCCAGGAGTGCAGGGATTGTGAAGTTGTCTTCTTGAGTTACCGTGCTCTCTTCCAAGGCTGTAGGAATTCTGGAGCTGCTGGCTGGAGAGGAGGGTGGTCCAAGCTCTCCCTAGAAAGACCTCCAGAGAGGACTTGGCAGGTGAGCACTGTTCCAAGGAATGGACTGATGGGGTCATAATCCATGATAATCTCACCAATCTTTTAGAGTCACGGCTGGTGAGAAGAGCAAAAATCCTCACAGAAAAGCAGAAATTCCTAGGGACCATGAAAGGTAGTACCTGTCAAGTCTTACTGAGGAGGAAACACTGGGCAGAGGAAAAGGTACCTTTATCACAGCAACAGGGAGAGACGAGGGCAGCTGGAAAAGGGTGGTAACAGGGGGCTGGGAGTGGGGTGGTTGTCAGAGAAGGATGAATCTCAGAGGAGGTGAGGCCAGAAGAATGAGGAAGAGCCTATTATGGAAAAAGAGAGGGACCAGCAGATACAAAGGCAAAGCGTAGTTCTGCTCAGGAGCAGGTACAGAAATCTTCAATTCTCATTCTGTAGAAAAAAAAGAGACAGAAATGTCAGACACTGTGATGGTTAATACTGAGTGTCAATTGATTGAATTGAAGGATACAAAATATTGCCCCTGGTTGTGTCTGTGAGGGTGTTGCCAGAAGAGATTAACATTTGAGTCGGTGGGCTGGGAAAGGCAGACCCACCCTTAATCTGGGTGGGCACCATCTAATCAGCTGCCAGCATGGCTAGAATATAAGCAGGCAGAAAAATATGAAAAGAGAGACTGGCCTAGCTTCCCAGTCTACATCTTTCTTCCATGCTGGATGTTTCCTGCCCTTGAACATCAGAATCCAGGTTTTTCAGTTTTGGAACTCAAACTGGCTCTCCTTGCACCTCATATATATACTTATATATATGAGTTTATTAAGTATATATATTCCATTAGTTCTGTTTCTCTAGAGAACCCTGACTAATACATATTTTGGTACCAGAAGTGGTTCTAGAGGAATAGAATATTAAGGATGGAGTTGTTTTGTTGGTTTTGGGGTTTATGGAGTTGGCTCCTTAATATGATTAGACCCCAAAATACTAAGGACTCTACTTCTAATAGTATGGAGATCACTGATAGCCCTTGATGTGAACTGTTTAAAGAGTTATACAAAATAAATGCATTTGACACTCCTGATTCATTGCTCATGAGAGGCAAGGAGTTTAGTAACCCTACACATAACACCTTTGACCATACTCTCAAACTCTGTTTCCTGTTAAGATGTTTATCAAAACAATGTGGGCACAGTGGGACACAGACCCTCATCAGTAATTCTAATTTTGCCTTCACCTTGTGACCTTTATCGCCCTTTGAAGCACATGATCCTTGTGACCTACTCCCTGTTCATACACCCTCTCCCCTTTTAAAATCCCTAATAAAAAGTTGCTGGTTTTGTGGCTTGAGGTCGCCATCATGGTCCTACCAATATGTGATGACACCCCCAGAGGCCCAGCTGTAAAATTTCTCTCTTTGTACTCTTTCTCTTTACTTCTCAGACCATCTGACACTTAGGGAAAATAGAAAGAACCTATGTTGAAGTATTGGGGGCTGTTTCCCCTGATAAATTGGAAAAGAATAAGACCCTGCAATTTGGAATAGGAACGTGTGGGAGGACCCTGGTGAAGCTGGGGACACTGAGTTTGTAAACTCTGGTGAACTTTTTTTGCCAGAAGAAACAGCTTCCCACCCACCCACCCAGTAGTGGCAGCATTCCCTCCCTAACCCATGCTGCCATCAGCCTTTCCACCTTTGTCTGAGGGGATAAATTCTGCACTGCCTGAGGCAACAGTGATGGCCTCCCCTGAGGTGGTTGCCAAGCAAGACAATGTTGATTCTCCTCAGGAGCCACCCCCAACACTCCTGTTTGCTTCTAGACTTATAACTAGACTAAAGTCCCGGTGGGCCCCTAGAGGTAAGGTTGAGAGTGTGACACATCAGGAAGTTCACTACCCTAGATAATAACTGCTTGAATTTTTAATTTATGTAAACAGAAATCTGGAGAACAGACATGGGAATGGATATTAAGGGTGTGAGATAATGGTGGAAGGAATATAGAGTTCAATCAGTCTGAATTTATGGATTTGGGCCCATTAAGTAGGGATTCTTCATTTAATGTTGCAGCTTGGGGAGTTAGAAAATGTTATAATAATTTATTTGCTTGGTTAACTGAAATATGGATTAATAGATGGCCCATGATGAGCGAGCTAGAAATGTCTGATCTCCCCCACTTTAATGTAGAGGAAGGGATCCAAAGACTTAGGGAGATTTGGATGGTGGAGTGGATTAGTCACTTTAGACCTACTCTTCCCAGCTGGAAGCATCCAGAAGATGTACCCTTGACCAATGCCTTACAAAATACATTTGTGAGGGCAACACCTGCCTCTTTGAAGGACCCTGTAATTGTTCTTCTCTGTATGTCAGATCTAACAGTGGGAACTACACTCAACTACAAAATTTAAATACAATGAGAATAATTGGATCCTGAGGTGGCAGGAGCCAAGTGGCAGCACCCATCCATCAAAGGCAAGGTGGACATCGCTACTGTAATGGACAGCAGAGGCAAAGTGGCAATTAGCATAGTCTGACTCATTTAGAGCTCTGGCATTGGCTAATTAATCACAGTGTTCCCAGAAATGAAATTGATAGGAAGCCTAATTTATGCAAGCAGAAAACTTCCAGGTCAAATGGACAAAAGACTAATTTGAATTATAAAAACAGAATCATGGCCCCTCAATCATTTTCCAGACTTGAGCCAGTTTACAGACCCAGAACCCCTTGAATAAAGGGGAGGCCAGGTCCCCTTGAGGAAGGACCCCACTACATTACCAACAATTTATGCAGTGAATCTTTATCCCATCCTTCCCCAAGGAGACCTCCAGCCTTTTACTAGGGTAACTATGCATTGGGGAAAGGGAAATTATGAGACATTTAAGGGACTACTGGACACTGGCTCTGAGTTGATGTTGATTCCAGGGGACCCAAAACGTCATTGTGGTACTCCAGTTAAAGTAGGGGCTTAGGAAGGTCAGGTGATTCATGGAGTTTTAGCTCAGGTCCAACTTAAAGTGTGTCTAATGGGTCCCTGGACTCATCTGCTGGTCATATACAAAACACTGCTGAAAGAAATCATAAATGACACAAACATATGGAAACACATCCTATGCTCATGGATGGGTAGAATAAATATTGTAAAAATGACTATATTGCCAAAGGCAATATACAAATTCAGTGCAATTAAAATACCACCATCATTCTTCACAGAACTAGAAAAAATAATCCTAAAATTTATATGGAACCAAAAAAAGAGTCCTCATAGCCAAAGCAAGACTATCCAAAAAGAACAAATCTGGAGACATCACATTACCTGATTTCAAAATATACTATAAGGCCATAGTCACCAAAACAGCATGATCCTGGTATAAAAATAGGCACATAGAACCATGGAACAGAAGGAACAGAATAGAGAACCCAGAAATAAACCCAAATACTTACAGTCAACTGATCTTCGACAAAGCAAACAAAACCATAAAGTGGGGAAAGGACACCCTATTCAACCAATGGTTCTGGGATAATTGGCAAGCCACATGTAGGAAAATGAAACTGGATCTTTATATGTCACCTTATAGAAAAACCAACTCAAGGTGGAGGAAGGACTTTAATCTAAGACCTGAAACTATAAAAATTCTAGAAGATAACATCAGAAAAATCCTTCTAGACATTCGTTTAGGCAAAGATTTTATGACCAAGAAGCCAAAAGCAAATGCAACAAAAACAAAGATAAATAGATGGGACTTAATTAAACTAAAGAGCTTTTGCATGGCAAAAGGAATAGTCAGCAGAGTAAACAGACAACCCACAGAGTGGGAGAAAATCTTCACAATCTATACATCCAACAAAGCACTAATATTCAGAATCTAGAAGGAACTCAAACAAGAAAACAAAACAAAACAAAAAATCCTGTAAAAAAGTGGGCTAAGGACATGAATAGACAATTCCCAAAAGAAGATCCAACATACATATGAAAAAATGCTCAACATCACTAATGATCAGGGAAATGCCAATCAAAACCCCAATGCAATACCACCTTACTCTTGCAGGAATGGCCATAATAAAAAAATAAAAAAATTATGGATGTTGCTGTGGATGTGGTGAAAAGGGAACACTTCTACACTGCTGGTGGGAATGTAAGCTAGTACAACCACTGTGGAAAACAGTGTGGAAATTTGTCAAAGAACTAAAAGTAGAACTACCATTTGATCCAGCAATCCCACTACTGGGTATCTACCAAGAGAAAAATAAGTCATTATACGAAAGAAGTCACTGCACATGCACGTTTATAGTAGCACAATTCACAATTACAGGAATATGGAACCAGCCCAAATGCCTGTCAATCAACAAGTAAAGAAACTTGTGTGTATATATATAATATATAATATTTATATATTTTTATAAATATTTTTAATATTTCTATATAAATATATAACATATTTTTATATATAGTAGTATAGTATATATAATTATATATGATATGTGAAATATATCATATGTGCATTTTATAATTATATAATATATAATACTATGTATATATTTTATATATCTATATATACTATATATTACATAGTGTGGCTATATACAGTATATATAAAACATAAAATATATAAAAATTATATATTTTATATATATTTATATTATATATAATATATAATATATTTTGCCACACTCCTGTGCCTTTCTTCCTTCCGAGCTCATGAACATATAACATATATATTTTATATATATACATATATAAAATCTTCCATGAAGGCAGTATGGTATGGGAGAGAGACACCATGAGCTTGGAAGGAAGAAAGGCACAGGAGTGTGGCAGTACATATTATGTAAAATATAAATATATATAAAATATGTAAATATAAGTATATATAAAAATGTAAATACATAAGATATGTAAATATCTTATATATAAAATATTTTAAAATATATAAAATATATAAAAGCATATTTTTATATATTTTATGTATAAAAATATAAATTTTTATATTTTATATATTATATACATACACTATATATGGCCACACTATATAATAGTATACTATGTATCTCTATATATAATATTATATATAATAGTATAGTTATATATATTGATACACAACATACTATTATATATAATATATATTATATTATATATTATTATATATCTATATATACACTATACTATTAAATATATAAATTCATTCTGAGAACTAGAACAAGACATGCTCACTCTCACCACTTAGATATAGATATATAATAGTATACTATATGTAGATATAGATATAATATATAATATATAACATATTTATAATATAACATATGGATATATTATATATGATAGTATATATTACATTATATTTTACATAATATATATAAGTATATATAATATCCATATATTATATATATCTATATATTATGTATAACATAGTATGTATATTATATATATATCTATATTGCCACACTCCTGTGCCTTTCTTCATTCCAAGCTTATGGATTTTTTATATATATATAAAATATATATATATCATCTACTGTGAAGGCAGTATGGTATGGGAGAGAGACAGCATGAGCTTAGAAGGAAGAAAGGCACAGGCATGTGGCAATATGTATAATATCCATATAATATATATTATATAAAAGGTAAATATATATAAAATAGAATTTCTCATATTTCATATATAGTATATATAATGCATACATAGTATATATAATATATAGTATCATATATAGTGTGTATATATATAATGAAATACTACTCAGCCATAAAAAGGAATGACTTAATGGCATTTGCAGCAATCTGGATGGGATTGGAGACCATTGTTCAAAATGAAGTAACTCAGGAATGGAAAACAAAACTGTCTTGTTTTTCTAAGACAACCAGAGCGAGCACAAAAGAACCAGCAAGTAGGCAAAGGTCAGGCGCAAAACTGCACGTTTATTTTGGTAACCTAAGGTGTGCGGGAGAAGTCTGTAGGCCTCCGGCAAACGAGGCCGGCAGGGTCCCCCCGCGGTGGGGCTCTCGGACAGACTTCCCACAGTCCCCACATCCCGACAGGAGTGGGGCTGCAAGAAGGCCGCGTGGCTCAATGGCAGAGAGCGGCTTTTCTAGGAGTGGGAGGGCAATAGGTGGGGCATGGGCGTGTCAGGGGCGTTCCGCAGGTGCGACCAGGTAAATCTTGGTCTCTTCGGATTGACGTCACCTGGCTCATGCCCAGTTGGTCTGCACCCTCCCGGGTCGCCGGCTGCATTTTCGCGGGCGCGGGAAGAGTTGGTGGTGAAGAAGAACCCGGAAGTGCACCATCTTGCCTCCGTTCATCCAAACAGTCCAACCTTTTATTGATAATAGTGATAAAGGGGCGCCCTGGTCTGTCTGGCTACTTCCTGCTGTTAAGGGGCGTCGTTAAGGTCGGGGCCCATGGTTGGTATTTGGACGCACGGATGAAAAATAAAATAAGGCACAGTATTAGTATAGGAATGAGGAATGGAAGCATTTGTTGGAATATGGGCAAAACCCAGAAGGATAGCCCTGGCAAGGTTGGGGAGTATGAGATAGTTAAGAAAATTTAGTAAGTTTGAGGCGAGTGGGGGAAAGCCAAACTGATTTCCACTGATTGCTTTCGGTAGGGGCCCTTTTTAGCTGGGAATGAGGAACGACTGCGCAAAGTAATTGTTGGCCAGGCAGCAATTAAGGGGTGGAGTTTTTTGTGGAGTGGATGGCTTTCCACTTACTCCTACTACAGAGATATTGGATGGAAGGCTAGGTCCAGAGAAGGACGGCAAAACAGAATAGGTAGCCTCGCTGTTGATTAAAAAAGTAATTGTCTTACCCGCTACCAGGAGAGTTACCCGCGGCTTGGCGAGGGTGATGGGGGTCCCCGAGTCTCGGCACCTTCAGTTGTCGTCGTCGTCCAGATGTAGGAGCTGGAAGGAGCTCCCAGGATCCTGGGAAAGGGGGTCACGTGGAGGCGCGGCACCTGTTCTCAGGGTGGGGCAATCAGACTTCCAGTTTCCTTTCTGCTGGCAACGGGGTTGCTGGTGGACGAGGGTTAGGACATTCACTGGCCTAATGTCCTGATGCCTTGCACTTATAGCAAGGCTGCGTTGGGACTCGGGGACCTTGCGGACACCTGTTGGCATAGTGTCCTGCCTTGCCGCACTTATAGCAGGCAGGCTCCTTTTGTAGCTTTGGAGTCTGAGGGGTGTGTGCTCTCTGGTCTGGGGTTTCGACTGGGCTGTAAAGCCGCTGCTAGGAGCTGAACCTTCTGTTCAAGGCAAGCCTGCCATCTCCTCTCTGGAGCTATAGACCTTAAAGGCTAATTTAACCAGGTCTTGTATTGGTGTCTGAGGACCATCCTCTACCTTTTGAAGTTTTTTTACGAATGTCAGGAGCTGATTGAGAAATGAAATAAGACGCCAAAATAGTGGCCCCTGTGGGGGAGGCTGGATCTAACTGGATATACTGGGTTAGAACCTCAGTCAGTTTAGGGTAGAGGCTAGGATAACCTGGAGGTCATGCCAAGTTAAGTCATAGGCCTGACAAAGGTATCTAAATTCCTTTATGTATATGGTAGGATTAGCTGAGAAATCACCTAAACGCTTCTCAATTTTGGAAAGATCGGCCAATGAAAAAGGGACATGTACTCTGACTACCCAAAGGTGCTAACACTGTAGGAGGGTGTGGGCAGAGATAAGGGACTCAAGACAGCCAGTTGGGGGCCCCGAAGGAGGCACGGGACCGAGTGGATTATTAGTAGATAAGGAGGAGGAAGGAGGAGTCTGGATGGGGGGAGGAGGAGGAGTCTGGGCAGGAAGGGAGGGGGTGGAGAGAAGGAGTATAGGGACGAGAGCCCAAGGCCCAAAAGCCTTGTATGTAAATTTCAGACCACTTGCCTAGCCGCTGGCAGAAATTGCTGAGGTCAATCACGCCACAGTGGAAAGGAAAATTAACCACTTTCTCCTAAGGTCTTGTTCAAGCTGTAAGGTTTTTAAATTGGCTAGGAGGCACCCTAAGGGGGTGCTCTTTGGAAATTTGGACTGGGGGGTTTCCCGTTTGTTTCCTCTTTACCAACACACAATGGACACAATGGAAATGGAAGTGGATCTCTGCCTGGCTTCAAAGCGTCCTTTGGAACCAGCAGAGACAGACTGGAGGCTCTTGAAGCCAAGGTGGAGATTACCTTCAGGCGGACGTCTCCGTCCTGCAAGGCTCTCCCAAGCCACTTGGTGGCTCAAAATGGACCTCGGACCTGCACAGGGTTTCTGGCCGAGGGAGGTAAAGAGGAGACAAGGGCACTTACCCCAGAGAGGCCGTGAGAGTGAGCGAAGCGGGTATCAGGTCCTGGTCCATCCGCCGCGTGGAACGAGGAGGAGGAGGCTCCCCGGACCCTGGGGGCCCTGAGGAGGGGTCTCCTCCCGGGTTCGGCACCATCTGTCTTGTTTTTCTAAGACCACCAGAGCGAGCACAAAAGAACCAGCGGGTAGGCAAGTGTAGGAGCAAAACTGCACAGTTTATTTTGGTAACCTAAGGTGTGCGGGAGAAGTCTGTCGGCCTCCGGCAAAGGAGGCCGGCAGAGTCCCCCCGCGGTGGGGCTCTCGGACAGACTTCCCACAGTCCCGACATCCCGACAGGAGTGGGGCTGCAAGAAGGCCGCGTGGCTCAATGGCGGAGAGCGGCTTTTCTAGGAGTGGGAGGGCAATAGGTGGGGCATGGGCGTGTCAGGGGCGTTCCGCAGGTGCGACCAGGTAAATCTTGGTCTCTTCGGATTGACGTCACCTGGCGCATGCCCAGTTGGTCTGCACCCTTCCGGGTGGCCGGCTGCATTTTCACGGGCGCGGGAAGAGTTGGTGGTGAAGAAGAACCCGGAAGTGCACCATCTTGCCTCCGTTCGTCCAAACAAAAACGTCATATGTTCTCACCCATAAGTGGGAGCTAAGCTATAGATTGCAAAGGCATGAGAATGATACAATGAACTTTGGTGACTTGGGGGAAATGATGGGAAGGAGGTGAGGGATAAAAGGGTACAAAGTGGGTTAAATGTATACTGTTAAGTGTATACTGTAAGTGTTAAGTGTATACTCCTCGGGTGATGGGTGCACAAAAATGTCACAAGTCACCAATAAAGAACTTATATAGAAACAAAAATTATGACAGTTATAATTTCCAAAGTGATTGTATTAGGTCCTGCACACTAGATGCATAGGATCTGGGATTTAGGATGTATCAGTCCAGATTCAATTTAAAGAAAAGAATGCTACTTGTATTAGATAGCATTTGCTACAGTAACAAACACCCTATACATCTTAGTAGCTTTTGGTCATACATATTTTCCCCCTGTGGGTCTGTGTGTTGCTAGTGGCCATGCTAGGCTCAGCTCAACTCCACATTTCTTGTTGTTCTGAGTCCCAGTCTGAAAGTACAGCATGAACTGGGTTATGCAAGTCTCAGGCAGAGGGGAGAAATGTGAGTTTCTGATGAACCATACAATCCCAGACACATCTCATTGACCAAAGCATATTTCATGAGCAAGCCAAAGTCAATGAGAGGTGGATACATATTCTTCCTCCTGAATGCACTGGGAAGTCACATAAAAATGAATGGGGATTTATAATCCTAGAATAGGAAGGGAGTGAATTTCTGGGAACAACAATCCAATCTACTGTATTTTAGCACAAGGGGATTTATTATATGGAATTGGGTGTTCACAAAACTGTCAGAAGTGCTGAAGACATAGGATCTAGGATTGGGTCTGTATCATCTTGTGCCTTTAGAAAACAGCACCCCACAAGGAGACTGAAACAGATGCGGAGTGCAATTTACTCATAATCACAGCAAATTAATTCCTGGAAAGAATCCTATATGGTTGGGATGAATCTCCTGAAGCTGCTGATGATCAGTAGAGCAATCTGTTAAAGAAGCTCTCACCTGTGTCCCTTCTTTCTTTTACAGGTCTGAACATGCATTGGCTGCGAAAAATTCAGGGACTTTGCACCCTGTGGGGTACTCAGATGTCTAGCCGCACTCTCTACATTAATACTAGGCAACTGGTGTCCGTGCCGTGGGGCCACCAGGAAGTGCCAGCCAAGTTTAACTTTGCTAGTGATGTGTTGGATCACTGGGCTGACATGGAGAAGGTAATGGGGTGGAAAAGAGGCACAAAGTGAGACGATTCGGTTGACTTTTAAAATTCATCCATTAATTCAGTAAATATTTGTTAAGTACTTATTACATGTAAGACACTGTAATACGCTATGGACAAAACACTTATCTTCCATGAAGGCAGTATGGTATGGGAGAGAGACTGCATGAGCTTGGACGGAAGACAGGCATAGGAGCGGGGCAACCTGGTAACTCCCCGACAGCCAACACACAGTTTGTTTACACTGTATGTAGACTGTGCATGCTCTGTTGTGACCTCCCAGGGTGAAATGAGGACTAGTAGTCTGGGGTCGTAGAAGAGGTGGGTTTGAATCTAATAACAGCAAATTGAGCCTGGGAAACACAGGAAGACTCTGTCTCAACCAAAAATTTTAAAACAAAATTAGCCAGGCATGGTGGTGCATACCTGCAGTCCTAGCTACTCAGGAGGTTGAGGTGGGAAGATTGCTTGAGCCCAGGAGTTGGAGGCTGCAGTGAACTGTGATCACACCACCACACTCCACAGAGTGAGATCCTGTCTCTCAAAAAAGTGGGAGGCAAATCAGCACTGATCAAAGACTGAGTCTTCCCAGAAAGTTAGGTCACGTGTCCCTGTCAATACAGGTGTGCAAGTAAGATAGTTATGAGGCAACAATTACCAAAAGGGCTTCAATATGAGACATCCAAGAAATAAAAAGTTGAAGAAATTTCTAATTTTCCTTCCCAGCCCTGAGCTTCTAGAATTTTAATCCATTCACTGCTGATCCATCAATTGCCTTCACCTGAAGTCCTGTGACTCTTTCTGTAGGATGGAAGGATTCATTCTGGCTAGGGGTAGGGGAAGGGGTGGAGCTACCAGCATGGGCTTAATACATTGGTGCTCAAAAACAGTCATGATTATGACATGATGTCCTAAGTTCCCAACACTATGAAACAGTCTTAGTGTAGAGATTGCGAATGCCTTGCCTCTAGACTGAAGATGGCCCTAGGTGTGGGTACTCTTAAAAAAAAAACGTAAGGTTAACATTTTAAAATTGAAAATTTTCAAACAAAAATTTAGATTTCTGGATTTTTTTAAAGTTATACTTCCTTTAAATATAAGGAAGGCCCTTTAAATATTGAGGAAAGCCCTTACTAGCTGATTTGCTTTTCAGGAAGCTGATTTGCTTTCTAGGAAGCTGATTTGCCTTCCAGGAAGCTGATTTGCTTTCTAGGAAACCAGGGCGAGTATTAAATGACCAGCGAGTAGGCAAGGCTAGGAGCAAAACTGCACATTTATTTTTGGTCCCCCAGCTTCAGGAAAGAAGGTGTGGGGGAGGGGTGAGGTCTGTCGGTCTCCGGCAGGGGAGGCCAGGGGAGTCACTCTGTGGAGCTCTGGGGCCGAGTTCCTACAGTCCCGACAGGAGTGACGGCTGAGGAAGTGCGGGCAGCGCCCCCGCCGGGAGCAGCTTTTATGTCCTGGGCCTGGGAGTGGGAGGGCAGTGGGCGGGACGTAGGCGGGTCAGGGGCCGGGCAGTGGGTGTGGCTAGGCGGGTTCCAATTTTTCTCTGTCGGTCAGGTTGCGCCTGCACAGTCAACCTGTGTCTTTCCCGGGCACGGGAAAGCTGATGGTGAAGAACCCGGAACTGCACCATCTTGCCTCCGTTCGTCCAAACAACTACCATGACTCACCATTCTGAATCTGTAAAAGTAAACTTGCTATATAAACATAAAAAATTTATCCATTCACAGATAACACCATTAGCAAAATAAATGACTAATGACAACCGTGGGGAAAATATTCAACTCATATGACAGCAAAAAAGTTAATAATATGAAATGAGCTTGTAGAAACCAAGAATAAAAGGGTGCAACTCATTATAAAACTGGGCAAAGTATATGAACAGATAGTTCACAAAAAAGTGAACTCAAATGGCCATTAAACATAAAAAAATTATCACCCTCCCTCATAAAAAGAGTAAAGCAACTGAAAATTTTACTGAAATAACATTTTTGCACCTATCTTGTTAGTCAAATACAAAAGATTTTTTTTTCTTTCAGAAAAATAGTTTAATTATCACAAGACCTCTTAGTGGAAGGATGGGAGATATTTCTCAAATCTGCCCCTTTGAGAGCTCAGAGACTAGGGTTATCAAAAGACAATTTGGTGGGCAGGGGGCTAAGGAATGGGTGCTACTGATTGGTTGGGAATGAAATTATAGAGATGTGAGAAGTGTCTTCAAGTGCTGAGTCTGTTTCTGGGTAATGCAGTCACAGGACAGGTGAAGTCAGTTCCTTGCTATAGAGTCATGGGTCTAGGTAGTGTCACTATATTTTCCGGAATGCAGATGTCTGAAAAATATCTCAAAGGCCAGTCTTAGATTTTACAATAGTGATGTTATCTACAGGAGCCATTAGTGAAGTTACAAAGTGTGGCTTCTGGTTACATGACTCCTAAGCAGTAAGCAAGCTAGGGAACAACAGCTGGTTACTGCTTAACTATGCTTATAGCTTAGCAGAATTGAGGTCCCTATCATCTGCCATAATTCTAATGCTGTGGAATTGCATTAATTTCACAAAGGGGTTTAGGTCCCCGAACAAGAAGGGAGTTGGTTTCAGGAAGAGACTATTGTCATTGTTGCTTTAAAGTTAAATTACAAACTAAATTCCTCCCATAGTTAGTTTGGTCTATGCCCAGGAATGAGGGAGAACAAAATACAAAGGTTTAACAACTCTACTGGCAAGGCTGTGAAGAAACAGGCACTCTTATGTGTTACCACAAGGTAGTATAACTCTGATGGAGCCAAATTTTGAAATATCTAATAAAATTGCCTACATGTTTTCTCTTTGATTTTGCATCATTACTCTCAAACTGAGAACCCCTGGGGATCCATGAGACCTTTTAGGGCATATGCGAAGAGTCTATTTTACAATAAAACAGAGAAAATAGAACCCTTGTGCATCATGATGGGTATGTAAAATGTTACAGCTATTATGGAAAGCAATATGACATTTTCTCAAAAAATTAAAAAATAGGATTACCATTCAGCAATTCCAACTCTGGGCATACACCAAAATAACTTAAAATCAGGGTCTCTGAGAAATATGTGTACACTCATGTTCACAGTAGCTTTATTCACAGTAGTTGGAAGGTTAAACAGCCCAAATACTTATTAACAAATAGACAAAAAATCTCTTTAAAATATGTTATTATATTTTTCAATGTGAGAAGGACACGAGAATTGGAAGGACAGGAGCAAAGTGATATAGTTTGGATATTTGTTTTCTCCAAATCTCATGTTGAAATGTAATCCACAGAGTTGGAGGTAGGGCCTGATGGAAGACATGTGGATCATAGGGGCAAGTCCAACACCAATGACTTAGCACCATCCCCTTGGCTATGCATGAGTTCATGAGAGATCTTGTTGTTTAAACAAACGTGGTACTTCCCTATGCTCTCTCTCTCTTGCTCCTGATCTTGCCGTGTGATGCACCTGCTCCCCGTTCACCTTGTTCCATGATTGTAATCTTCCTGAGGCCCTCACCAGAAGCAGATGTCAGCACCATGCTTCCTGTACACCCAGTATAACTGTGAGCCAATTAAACTTTTTTCTTTATAAATGACCCAGTGTCAGATATTCCTTTATAGCAATGCAAGAACAGCCTAATATAGTACCTTATATAAATGAAATCATACAGTATTTGTTCTTTTGTATCTGGCTTATTTCCCTTAGCACGTCTTCAAGGTTTATCCATGTTGTAACATAAGTCAGAATTTCCTTCCTTTTTAAGGCTGAAATAATATTCCATTGTTATGTATACTCAAAATTATTTATCTATCCATCAAACATTCAGGTCAAATATTGAATGCTTTGTTGCTTAAAAATCTCTTCTGTCAGATTCCCTAAGTCATTGCTCTTAAGTTAAAACTTCCACAGATCACTAGGCTATGAATACAATGCAGACAAGTTCTTTGCTAAAGTATAGGAAGGGGGACCTTTGCTTCAGTTCCCTAAAAGTTCCTTATTTCCATCTGAAATCTGGTCAGCCTGGATTTCACTGTCCATAATTTTATCAGCATTTTGGTCACAACAATTTAACCGGTGTCTAAGATGTTCCAAACTTTTCTTCATCTTTCTGTCTTCTTCTAAGCCCTCCAAACTCTTCAATTTCTTCCCATGACCAGTTCCAGAGTTACTTCTACATCATCAGGTATCTTTATAGCAATATCCCACTTCTGGTACCAGTTTTCTGTATCAGACTGTTCTTGTGTTGTTGTAAAGGACTACCTGAGACTAGGTAATTTATAAAGAAAAGAAGTTTAATTGGCCCAAAGTTCTGCACAGTGTACAGGAAGCATGGTGCTGGCATCTGCTTCTGATGAGGGCCTCAAGAAATTTACAATCATGGTGGAAGATGAAGGAAGAGCAGGCACGACAAAGGGCAAGATCAGGAGCAAGACAGAGAGTGAGAAGGTGCCACTCACTTTTAAACAACCAGGTCTTATGTAAACTCATTTATCACCAAGGGAATGGTGCTAAGCCATTCATGAGGGACCTGCCCCCATGATCCAATCACCTCCCACCAAGCCCCACCTCTGACATTGGGGATTGCATTTCAACATGAGACTTGGAGAGGACAAATATTCAGGCAATATCATCTAGAATAGTCAGATTCATAGAGACAGAAAGTAGAATGGTGTTTATCAGGGCCGAAGGGGAGAGAGGATGAGGGGTGATTGTGTGATGGGGACAGAGTTTTCATTTTGGATGATGAAAAAGTTCTGGAGATGGATGGTGGTGATTGTTGCATAACAATGAGAAAGTACTTAATGCCACTGAACCATACACTTAAAAATAGTTAAAATTGGAAATGTTATGTTACATGTATTCTTACCACAAAATTAAAAAAATAAGTAAATAGAGATAAATGTATAAATAAACCTAAAGCGATATTTGCCTTTTTATTCTAATTCTTTCATGAGTATACAATAGCATTTTCCAGAAGGTACATGTTGGTACTCACAACAGAGTGAATGCAGAAGCAGATGAGAGGATCCAACGTTATTCTCCTAAAACATTAAAGGAAATTGCAGAATAAATAGATGCAATACATAAATAAAATAATGCCACTTTCCTCATTATTTTTTCATTTTGCAAAGTATACTTTATCATTATTTTAAAAATGCATACTAATATATAATGAGTTTATTACTATTATTTCTGAAAGCATGCATTTATAAAAATTCTGTTTTAATATCTACTATGGTAGATATTGATAGATATAACTCACATAAATAACAACTCTTTAGGGTTTTCAATACTTTTTAAGACTTTATGGAGGTGCTGAGATAAACTTACTAAGCACCAACTTGGCAATCCCAAGACTTGGAATTTATCCCACCTGCTTGTGTACCAGTGCCCCCTAATCAATAGGGCTTCTCTTTCTTCAGGCTGGCAAGCGACCCCCAACCCCAGCCCTGTGGTGGGTGAATGGGAAGGGGAAGGAATTGATATGGAATTTCAGAGAATTGAATGAAATCAGCCAGCAGGCAGCCAACGTCCTCTCGGGAGCCTGTGGCTTGCAGCGTGGGGACCGTGTGGCAGTGGTGCTGCCCCGAGTGCCTGAGTGGTGGCTGGTGATCCTGGGCTGCATTCGAGCAGGTTGGTAACTGACTACCTTGACAGAGAACTGTCTTCCTTGTGAAGAAAACTGATAGCAGAGAAATGCAGCCACCTCTCCCAAAAGAAGTCCCCTCCGTGGAGCATGCTGTCCTCTCTCATATGAAGAAAGACATCTCCCTTCTTCCACTTATTTAAGCAAACTATGTGCCAAGCACTTATGCAGAGTGAACAACTACAACGACATAATTTACATATTCATGGGACTTACAGACCTTTGGAGAAAGCTCTTGAACTATTAATTGCACATAGAAGTATTTAATCAGAATTATGATAAGTGGCATGAGAATTCTATTAAAATCTATAAAAACAAATTTGGCAGACTGTGACCTGCAGGCCAAATCCTGCCCACAGCTTGTTTTAGTAAATGAAGTTTTATTGTAACACAGCTATGCCCACCTGTTTCCATATTATATGTGGCTGCATTTGCACTATAGTGGCAACTTGAGTAGTTGAAACAAGAGAGTGTCTGATCCATAAAACCTAAAATATTTACTATTTGGCCCTTTGCAGAAAACGTTTTTCAATACTGGTCTAAAAGAAGACTTGAATTAACCAATATGAGGAGTAACAAAGTCTCCAGGGAAGTGATATTTGAGCTGAGATCTGCAGGATGAGTAGGATTTTGCCAAGAGATAGAGAGGGTTGTGCCAAGCAAAGGGAACAGCATATGTGAAGACATAATCATCTGATGATTTCTGCCCAGAAAAGCCAAACACTGAAACAGTGGGAGTTGCAGTAGAGAAGAGTTTAATAATTGCATAGACAGCCAAGCTGAAGGATGGAGGATTTTTCTCAAATCCCCCTCCCCAGGAAATCAGAGACCAGAGTTTTTCAAGGATGCTTTGGCATGCAGGGGGCTAGGGAATAGGAAATGCTGATAGGTTTGGCTGGGGATGAAAACATGGGTTCAAGCTGTCTTCTTGTATTGAGTCAACTTCTTAGAGATCACAGAACTGGTTGAGTTAGTTTCTTGGTATCAGTTACTGGTCTGGGTAGTGCAAGCGGGTCCATCAGAATGCAAGGTCTGAAGAACACCTCAAACATCAGTCTTAGGTTTTACCATAGTGATATAATCTATAGGAGAAATTGGGGAGGTTACAAATCTTGTGACCTCTGGCTCCATGACTCCTGAACTATAATTCTAGCCTTGTGACCAATTTGTTATTTTTCCAAAGGCAGTTTCAGTCTCCAAGCATGGAGGTAGTTAGTTTCAGGAAGAAGCTATTATCATTTTTATTTTAAAGTTAAAGCTGGATTCCTCCCATAGTTAGCTTGAACTATGTCCAGGAATGAGCAAAGACAGATAGCTTGTGAGGTTGGAAACAAGATGAAGTCAGCTATGTCAGATTTCCCTCAGTGTCATAATTTTTGCAAAGGCATTTTCAAAGTCACAGGGGAGGGAAGCTTGAAAATTAAAAAAGAATCTAAAAGGATATCTGTGTGCCTAAAGTCCAGGCCATAAAAAGAAAGTAGTGGCAATAGAATGAACATGTAAAGGTGGTCAGGTGCTAAATTGGCCGTGCCTTGTGGGCCATGGTAAGAGTTGTAGACATTTATCCAGTGGTGAATGGGAAATGATTGATGGATTGAGTGACACTCAACCATTGATGCATTGAGTGACATGATCATCCTCTGGATGTTCATACTGGATGTTCAATAGGGAATGGGATGCAGAAGGCAATAGTGGGATTGGAAATCTCCAATAAGAGGTGAAGGAATGGTGATGGCTTCAATTTGGTCGAGGTAGTAGAGATGGAGATAAGTGGATTTAACAGGCAATTGAGAGGAACTAATAACAGGGTTTTTCAAGGAAGACGCGAGGGAGAGAGAGAGAAGTCACAGACATTTCAGCAAGTGGGTGGATGGTGCTGTTTTTCACTGGAATGAAGAACACAGATATAGAAAGAGATATGGGTGTGTTAGGAAAAGATGACAAGTTCAATTTGGGCATGTTGAGTCCGGGATGTCCATGTGATGCTCCAGAAGTGATGACAAGTTGAATTTAAGGGTCTAAAATCTGAGGTGGAGACAGAAATTTGAGAATCATCAACTTTTACATTAAAAGGATGAGAAGTACAGTGGTATAAAAAAGAACCTCAAGAAACTCCAGCAACCTCCTTCACAAACTGCCTTTTCCACCTCTGTTTGCACACAGCCTAACCCCAACTAAAAATTCCCAACCACCCCATATTCTGAGGACAACGGGCTGAGCATGAGAGTGGGCAAAGAGAAAGACATAAATGCAGCCAGGAATTAGAAACTATCAGAGGCAACCAAACCAATTGCAGGAACTTGGAAGCCCATAGAAAGAGAGAACAAGTCAGAAAGAAAGGTGACATACTGAAATTATAGCCAGACGGAAAGGAGAACCCAGAGGAAAAGTTGTGTCTATTGTTCTGTGTCTGACTCAATATGACCACCATGGTAGAAAAACATTCGAGGATATTTACAGGTGTGCAGTGAGAATCCCAAAGTGTTGAGAGTGGGAAGAAAGTGAGCTAAGATTAAAAGCTATTTAACAGGAGGGGCATGTGGTTTAAGCTTCATAAAAAATGAAATCTGTGTAGTTTTTCTTTTCTTTCTTTTCTTTTCTTCCTTTCTTCTTTTCTTTCGTTTTCTTTCTTTCTTTTCTTTTTCTTTTTTCTTTTTTTTTGATGGAGTCGCCCTCTGTAGTCCAGCCTGGAGTGCAGTGGTGGGATTTTGGCTCACTGCAACCTTTGCCTCCCAGGTTCAAGCAATCCTTCTGCCTCAGCCTCCAGAGTAGCTGGGATTACAGGCGTGTGCCACCAAGCCCAGATAATTTTTGTATTTTTAGTAAAGCTGGGGTTTCGCCACATTGACCAGGCTGGTCTTGAACTCTTGACCTCTAATAATTCACCTTCCTTGGCCTCCCAAAGTGCTAGGATTAGAGGCATGAGCCACCATGCCTGACCCTAAGTCTAGTTATTCTACAGAAGATTTTAAAAATCAAAGGAGTCTCATTAAGATAGTAACGAAGAACAAGAATTTAGGAAGGTGATAATCATGGGGTATAAAACCTCAGTTATGTGCAAGGAATAAGTCTAATTTTTAAAGATAAATTGTACAGCATGCTAAATATAGCTAATAATTGAGTACTGTAAATTTCAGTATCATTAAGAGCAAAAATTTCTAATATTCTCATCACAAAAAAATGTTAAATACTTGAGGTGATGGATATCTTAATTTGCTTAATTAAGTCATCTCACATTGTCTTCAAAAATTATAATACCACTTTGTACCCAATAAATATATACAACTATACTTTGTGTGTACATGTATATGTAAAACTGAAGGCACTCTCATCTAAGAAAAATGCGTTTAGTGTCCCAGGGTTGAAAGAAATAGCCAGGACCTAGAGCTATTGGTGTTTCAAGACCATGGATAATTCCTAGGGCCTTTCTTCATGATTCTTTGGTTATCATATAAGAGTTTTGAATACAGCAAACTCCTGTAGAAAATTTTTTTTGAGCGGTGAGAATGGGTGAGGAGAATTGTATGTGTCTTAGACTGTCAAAAGTGTGATATTAGCAATTCAATTTCTTTTCTTTGTCTCAGTAGGGCCCTTAAGACTCTGACAACCCAGGGAATCCTAGGTTAAATTCACTCCCTATTCCTTAGTCCTCTTTTTTGTTGACACTCTCCATTGGTCATTACTTCCCCATCCTCTCCTTCCACACTTTCTCCCTGCTTGATATTTATATCAGGCTTCTCTACGGACAAAGAAAACCATCCTTTCCAATTCTCTAAACTGTTGGCTTCTTTAGGTCTCGTCTTTATGCCTGGAACCATCCAGATGAAATCCACCGACATACTGTATAGGTTGCAGACGTCTAAGGCCAAGGCTATCGTTGCTGGGGATGAAGTCATCCAAGAAGTGGACACAGTGGCATCTAAATGCCCTTCTCTGAGAATTAAGTTACTGGTGTCTGAGAAAAGCTCGGATGGGTGGCTGAACTTCAAGAAACTATTAAAGTGAGTATCTATGTGTCTCAGCCTGGGTTTTAACTAAAACTGGAAACAGAGCCAAGCACTTAGGTGCAGGTGCTTTATTGAGGAGGTGCAGGAAGCAGAGCATGGGACTAGGAATAGTGAAGCTGGGAAGAAATAAAAGCTAATGCAAGGGTTTTTTGTTTTCTTTTTTTTCCAAGTCATTGCAAAAACTAAATGGGGCTTGACCTGCCTGGACCTTCTGAGCAGCACATATAATGCCTCCCAGGATTGTCCTCTAAAGGACTGAAAAGCATTGACCCATCAGCATCTGACCCCCACAGGTTGACGGTTGTCCTGGGGGTGTTATGGCCTCCACACGCTGGGCTGCACACTCATGCATGAAGAGTGGCTCAGAGTTCCATGCTATGGTAAAACAGAGAAACTATGGGGCACAAAGTGAATCACTTGTGGTGCACACTGGAAACAACATGGTGTTAACACCAAGTGGGTTGAAACCCACCCAGAACTATTCACTGGAACTATGACTCAAATCAGGGGTGAGGCCAAGGTCATGAGGAAAAACCCAAGAGATGGCTGATACACCAAGTTTCTAGACTCTTCTTCCCACCTTCTGTATCTCTAAGAGAGGTTGATGAAGGGCAGAGGTCTCTCCATGTGTCCTTCCAAAAGTTGATAGCATGATTGGCTGGATTAATGATTTTCTCTGTCACATGTCTGAAATCCCTCTATTGGGGCACATATGATTGGAAACTTGAAGGGATAACTTCAGCTTTTCCTTTCTAATGCCATAGTCTTTAAGGTAGATGTCATAGAAATAAATAACATGATGCCTGCTTTTTTTTTTTTTTTTTTTTTTTTTTTTTAGATGGACTCTCACTCTGTTGCCCAGGCTAGAGTGCAGTAGCATGATCTCAGCTCACTGCAAGCTACGCCTCCTGGGTTCATGCCATTCTCCTGCCTCAGTCTCCTGAGTAGCTGGGACTACAGGCGCCCACCACCATGCCCGGCTAATTTTTTGTATTTTTAGTACAGATGGGATTTCACCATGTTAGCCAGGATGATCTCGATCTCCTGACCTCGTGATCCGCCTGTCTCAGCCTCCTGAAGTGCTAGGATTACAGGTGTGAGCCACCATGCCCGGCCAATTCCTGCTTTTAAAGGCTCAAAATCAGGACACTGGAGATGTCCAAGAGATGTGTAGGTGCTTCCAGGGAATAGAAGAGAGTGCCAAGAAAGTACTTGGAAAACTCATAATAATTCCACACCTCCCATCCACTTGGTGTCATGCCAGGGCTCTTCACAACAATTAGATTAGCATTTATTGAGTTCTTGCTAAGAAAATGGCTCATTTCTTTGATGGTAGAGTTAACTTTC
This sequence comes from Piliocolobus tephrosceles, assembly GCF_002776525.5. NCBI lineage: Eukaryota > Metazoa > Chordata > Mammalia > Primates > Cercopithecidae > Piliocolobus > Piliocolobus tephrosceles. The sequence continues at coordinate 19,321,690 of NC_045450.1, forward strand.
TCAGTAACTCTATTAGACTTGATCTCACTTTCTGTAGATATAAAGTGAGATACAGGGAAGTTAAATAACTAGTTTAGGGTTGCATTGATAACAAAGTGCCAAACTTGAGTGGTTTTCAAACCCAACTCTGATTGACTCAGACTCCCATGATATTAATCACTCAGCAGCCTCCCTTCTGAGGTGGTTCGATCAGCTTGCCTTTTTCAGCACAGTGGGTGGTGGGGAAAGATGGGTCACTGTGATATCTGGTGTCCAGGCTAGATCTGAGAAAATGACAATCTCTGTCTCTGTCAGCGAGGCATCCACCACTCATCGATGCGTGGAGACTGGAAGCCATGAAACAGTTGCCATCTACTTCACTAGTGGGACCAGTGGTCTTCCCAAGATGGCAGAACATTCCCACTCAAGCCTGGGCCTCAAGGCCAAGATAGATGCTGGGTAAGCTGAGCTCTTTCTCTCTACAGAGAATTGTATGACGAGGCATGAAGACTTTTCTGAGTTCAAATTCAGTGCTCCTGGGCTGGGCTACCACCTTGTGGTTCTGAGAAAGAAAATTCAGAAGGAAAGCTAAAGAGGACATGGCTTCACATGCTGGGTATCCAGTGATCTCCAATGGGACACATGTTTTAGATAACACAGGGTCTCAAAACTTCTTCCACGTGTTGAGCCATATGCCTAGCAGGGTGAATAATTAGCAAAAGGCTTACATGCATTTCTCCAGATTGATCTCTGTGTTGTCGTTTGGGGTGCTGGCAATTTGCTTTGATACCGTCCACGTTCCAAAAGGGCAGTTTTTGTCAGTGGCAAATTACTTTGCAAATTCATTGAAGTGGAAGATATAATTGGATAAATTTGCAAACAAAGATCTCAGGATTTCTGGGTCACAGACCTCATAGTTGGGCTTTTTTTTTTTTCCACTGCTACCTTAATCCCATTTGTGGAATCATGAAACACTGTGCCAAGGTCTTCACACAATGATATCTACAAATCATCAGAATTTTTTTTAGTAGATCCCTCCTTCCATGTTAATTTTATTATTAGAATGGGAAAATATAATAATGCAAAAAATGGAAAGTGTAAATGTTCCATCTGTGAAACCATAGTGACAGCAAATTAAATAAGTTAATAAAAATTATACAATAGAAGAGCTGCAGTAAAGCGCAGTTTCTAAAAGATAGGGGATAAATTACTTAAATGTAACTAAAATATGAAATTCCCCTTCCCCCAAAATATTTGGTGAAAAATATCTCATTTTTCACAGATATAAAGTGAGACTTAGAGAAGTCTTATACTATGACCTAATTTCCCTACAGAGCTGAAAGCATTAATCATCTTCAGGAAAGAAGATACACTATGGCAGTTCCCAGTCACAAGGAAGTTGATCATGTCTAGCCTAAATCATTCTTGCTTTAAGAAAGGTCTAAACCTTTTATTCTTCCGTGAAGAGAGAAAACTGACAAGTTTACTTAGTGCAAGACCATCAGCTGTACGGGCAATTTGCAGTACTTGAAGAAAAGAGAAGCAAAGTTCTATTCAGCTAAACTTGAACTTGACAAGGCATCTGTCAGAATATTTGTCATGCAGATGTCTTGTGTTAGTAAAATTTTCCTGGGTGGTTACCACATGCATGCCACAAACTGTACTAAGTTTTGGAGGTAAAATGAGAATGAGACCCAATTATATATTAAGTCATGTCAACTGGGGTCCCACCTTCTGAACATTCATCTCCTGTTGATGCAGGATGTGTGGATAGAACAACTTTTCTTCCCCCTTCCTACTTATACTTAGACATATGCCTATAAACCTGCAGGCAGATACACACACACCTCTGCGCACACACCTCTCTTTCCTCCCCTACACCTTAGTGTCCCACACATCCTAAGGTCAGCATGCACCCACCTATATGTACATGTGTTTTGTCTGTGTTTTCAGTTGGACAGGCCTGCAAGGCTCTGATGTAATGTGGACCATATCAGACACAGGTTGGATACTGAACATTATAACCTCACTTTTGGAAACTTGGGCATTAGGAGCATGCACATTTGTTCATCTCTTGCCAACGTTTGACCCACTGATTATTCTAAAGGTAAGAGAGGATCCTGTTTGCACCAGTTATTCAGAGTGAGCCCGAGGTTTGCACACTTCAATTTATTGTAGTTTGTTTCAACTTATTTCATTTTTGCTAAACCCCTGCCATGCGGTGAACAGTGTTCAGTAAGCAAGATGGAAATGATCGCTGACCTCATGGAGCTCATGTTCTGGGGAAGGAGACAGACACATATATAGATGAAAGCAGTATGTTCAGGAGAAAGACATTGTAGGTCATTTGTTCACTTAACAACTGCAATGGGCTCGTCTGCTGGTGTCACCTATCAGATAGATGCTGATGAACCACATGTAAAAGGGAAAGCTGGAGTACTGGAGAGGATGCCATCTCCCTCGTGTGTGTGTGCGCGCACGCACATTTCATTTCCTTTTTTATTTGCAGCATAAAATACAAACTGAAGGTAAAGTACATAGAGTGCCACCATCCTAAGTGTACAGTTTGAAAATAATTTACCTATGTTAAGATACTGTCTCAGTCAGCTTGGGCTACTATAATAAAATACCATAATTTAGGTGGCTTAAATAACAGACATTTACTTATTATAGCTCTGGAGGCTGTAAGTCTGAGATCAGGGTGCCAGCATAATTGGATTCCTGGGGAGGCCCTCTTTCTGGCTTGTTATGGCTGCCTTATTGCTCTATTCTCACATGGTTGAGAAAGACAGTGCTGGCATCTCTTCCTTTTTAAAAATAAAGACATTCATGCTATCATTGGGGCACCTGTTTCTTTACCTTGTATAATTACCCCTAAAAGCCCCGCCTCCAAATACCATCAAGTTGAGGGTTAGAACTTTAATATAGGGATTTAGGTGGGGACACAGCATCCAATTCATATCAGACTCCCATGTAAACACCACTAGATCAAGACATGAAACATTCCCACCACTGCAGGTGTTCATACTCCTTCTCTGACAGTGTCTACAACCCATAACTTAATCATTCGTTTGATCTCTATCACTATAGATTAATTTTATCTCTTCTTGCATTTCATGTAAATGGAAACACTTTATATATAATCTTTTGCATTTGGCTTCTTTTACTCAAAATATTATCTGTGAGATTAGTCCACGTGTTGCGTGTATCAGATGTTTGTTCTTTAACTGGCTGCGTAGTATTCCATTCTGTGAATCTATCAAAAATTTCCCCCATCCTATTGTTAATGACCATTGGGTTATTTCCAATTTAAGATGATTTTCTAGAAGCAACTCAGAAGAATAAATGGAATTTTTTCCTATAGAACTTGATGGTACAGCCATTAGGTAAGACCCACAAACTGCAGCTATGCATTATCCTGTAGCAACAAAGCAATAAAAATGACCTCACTTTGCTTACAAAGATACACCCTATGTTGGACTCTATGATAGAGGGATTGGGTTATTTCCCTGCCATGCCCCCAGATCTCTGATGGCCCATCCAGACATCTATTTGGCTGCAACAAAGATTCAGGCTAAGGCATAGATGACATCTTCAAAAGTCAAAAAGTCAGGTGTGGTCTGAATTTTCTTAGGAAATTATCTTCAAATGATACTGTCATTCTCTGTTTTAAACAAATTCTTACTCTGTGTCCTTCCCAAAAGGATTTGAACTGGCTCTTATTAAGTTTCATCATCAAAAAAAAAAAAAATGAAAACAGAAGCAAAATTATAAAGTCCATTAGGAAAATATAAGTTGGAGGTGTAGGGGGGGAAAGGAAATTAAGGAGAAATATAGCAAATGAGTATGTAGTTGCAAGTTGAGCTTCTAGTAAGGCAAAGCAATAAGGAATATGGCATCATTTTCATAGCTTATATCTGTTTACCAAGAGCATCTGAAGGAAATGATTGCATGATATTCACATTTGTCATTTTTTCTAGACATTTTGCTTAAACCATTGCCATGGTTTGAATATTTGTGCCCTTCAAAACTCATGATGAAACTTGTAAACCAAAAATAAAATCCTAAAGTCCTACCACCCCCAACCATCTGAATGACCTTCCTCCTCAGCCAGGGTTCTTTTAAAAATTTAACCTGAGAGACTGTTTCAGGCCATGACAGGAAGTGAGAGTGGGACATGCCTCATTATACCTCTCTGGTATTAACATCAATACAGACTTTAAGTCTGAATAAAAAAAAAAAAAAGCAACCCATTTTACAACCTATTCTCTCTAACGCCTAGTGCCAGTACCTAAAAGCTTCCTCTGCAAATAAGAACTTGGGTCTCTGTAATTCTTTATTTTAACCAAGGCATTCCTTTCTATTGATCCCAGGTCTTGAGATAAACTCAACCAATTGTCAATCAGAAAAAATTTAAATCTACCTATAAGCTGGAAGACCCCGCTTCAAGTTGTCCCACCCTTCTGGGCCAAACCAATGTATTTTTTAAATGTGCTTGATTGAAGTCTCATATCTCCCTAAAATGTATAAAACCAAGGTGCACCCTGACCACCTTGGGCACGTGTTCTCAGGACGTCCTGAGGGCTGTGTCACGGCCATGGTCACTCATGTTTGGCTCAGAATAAATCTCTTCAAATATTTTACAGAGTTTGGCTCCTTTTATCAACAAACTCAATCCCCAGTGGCACAGTATTAAGAGGTAGGGCCTTTAAGAGATGATTGGGTCTCATGAGGGATTAATAGATTAATGGGTTATCATGTTAGTGGGTTAGTTTTGAAGAGTAGGTCTGTTATATAAAAAGCCAGTTTTGCTCTGTCTCATGAGCCCCTTTGCCATGTGATGCCCTGAGTCCCCATCAGCAAGAAGGCTCTCACCAGATGCAGCTTCTTGACCTTGGACTCTCCAGCCCCTAGAATTGCAAGAAATAACTATCTTTTCTTCATAAGTTACTCAGTCTTGGGTACTCAGTTATGGCAACAGAAAACAGACTAAGACAATACTCTATTACATTCTGCATAAAGAAAAGCATGGGATGGAGGTGGTATTGTATGACAGGAATACATGCTGCAAATAATGATCCCACTACTTGCTGACTAGGTGACCTTGGAGCAGCTACTTAACCTTGTACATCATGGGTTTCCCCTCTGAATCATGAGGATGATAGTACACACTCTATGAGGTTATTGTGAAAATTAAATGAGATAACACAGGACAAGGCAAGTATTCAGTACTAGGTCTTTTTGTAGCACTTGTTTTGAAATGTCTATAGATATAAATGTCTAACGTCTTTAGCTTTTCAAAGACCTTTTATAGCTAAAATATATCCCAAAAATATTTTTGGGAAAATAAGGTTGGAAACAAACTATTATAAAGTTGGCTACAGAAGGTTAAGGGACTTAACCAAGACAGCTGCTGTGCTCAGGCAGCTGATCTTCCCTTAGTTGCTAGGGGGTGATATACTCCTAGGGTTGTGTTAATGAGGGCAAGTCTTAAACTGGCAGGAACAGACATCCAGGATTTGACAAAAAGGTTTCAAAATAGTCTTAGACTTTTTCACTACCATAATATGTATTCATTTCCCTCTTATTTGTGTTTTCAGGGTGCATAAGAATTGTGGGGCTCATTTGACCTGAAATAGACATAGTAAACAAGCTAGCATTTTAATCCAGACCTCTACAACTCCATAGCTCACAACTGTAACCACTGTGCATAGCCATAAGTTGGCATCTGACCTGGTGACCAATGTCTCACCTGGTTCTCTTCTTCCAGACGCTCTCCAGCTACCCAATCAAGAACATGATTGGTGCCCCCCTTGTTTACCGGATGTTGCTACAGCAGGATCTTTCCAGGTGATGGGGCTTTGAGGATTGGTAAGAGAGTCTGGCCCCATCCCCCTGACTCCCTCACATACATGCATGCCTATCTATCTGAATCTCTTGCACACAGATAACCCCATGAAGCCATTTGCATCATCAAAGCACCCAGAAACCAGGTCTAGGCCTGGGTGGACTTTGGTTACAGGGAGACTGAGGGGAAACTGTTATTTCTCTTCTTCAGTTACAAGTTCCCCCATCTACAGAACTGCCTCACTGGAGGGGAGTCCCTTCTTCCAGAAACTCTGGAGAACTGGAGGGCCCAGACTGGACTGGACATCCGAGAATTCTATGGCCAGACAGAAACGGTATCTGCTCCCAGGGGAACCATGGGCTGGATGCACTTTTTGGGCTTCAAAAGTCTCTTTGACACTGAAAAATGTTAGCCACCATTTATCATTCATGTATTTGAGAAATATTTATTGAGCCTCCATGAAGGGACAGGTACTGGGGATTGAAAATTCAGCACAGAAAAAAACAGGCAAAGCTCCTGTTTTCTGGGAGATTACATTCCAGTGAGATTTGGGGAGAGAGACAATAAAGTAAGAACTATCTAGCACAGCAGGTGGTGAGAAATGCGATGGAAAAAGTAAAGTAGATGAGATGGGGTGAGAAGTTGGTAAATCAGATATGGTAGTCAGAAAGGTCCTCTGTGATAGGGAAACATTTTAGCAGAGACCAAAGTTTATCAAACATGTCAAGCACTGTACAAAGCTGCTTAGACTGAAGTGAGGAATGGGAAGAAGAACCCACCATGGCTTTACTGTACTTCCTGAGATATCTTCTTGGAACTCTTGAGGTCTCATGTGCACAATATGAATTTATGCTACTCTATACTGTTTTACTTATCCAAACTACATGGGGACTACTTTCCCTCAACTCTTTCTCTCCTTTTTCCAGTGCCTCTTACTTGTAACTCTCAGCACTTCTTGCCTTTTCCCCACCACTCTCTTACCCTGCATCCTTCTTTGGCTAATGAGTACCCTTGGAAGAACTTCTGCAGAGGGTTGATGGCAGCTCTGTGGTATGAAAGAGCCAGGAAAAGTTCTGCAAATATGAATAAGGACAATGGAGTTGTGGCAAGCAAACCCTGGCAGGGGCCTCCAACCATTCAGAGGAGGACATGTTTAGGATATGCTTACAAGGACACTCAGACTCCCATATCTTAATCACTCAGCAGCCTCTCTTCTGAGGTGGGTCGATCAACTTGCCCTTTTCAGCACAGTGGGTGGTGGGAAAAGATGGATCACTGTGATATCTGGTGTCCAGACTAGATCTGAGAAAATGACAATCTGTGTCTCTGTCAGTGAGGCATCCACCACTCATCTCTTATTCTGTTGGGAACGTTCATTTCAGGGTTCAAGCAGAACTGGTGCTGCCATGGGAGATAATTTAAAAAGTATATTTTACTGCTTGAGGAAATGGATACCTCATTCTTCATGATGTGATTATTTTAAATTGCATGCCTGTATCAAAGCATCTCATATATCCCATAAATACATACACCTATATACCCATGCAAATTCAAAACAAAAACAAAAGTCAGTATATTTCAGGCCTTACAAATTGCATATTGGTGATTCATAGTTTGAAAGGACTTTGGGTATCCATAGTGTCATATAAAAATGTGGCTCCCCCTAAAAGAGATTATAATGTTACTGTTAGGTCCTCTTCCTGGGGAGTGGTAGTTGGATTGCTTACTGAACAAACAGTTTGGCAAAGCCCCTAGGATTGTGGTTCCAGTAATGGGGAGACAGCCAGGGAATGAGGAGCGGGACGAGCCCCCAAGTATAGGCCAAGTTCAGGACCTGCTCTACAGAAACTTTTTCTTTTTGTATGACCTTGTACCTCCTCCTGAGGTTTGCTGATCTGTCTGCTTCTTTCCACAGGGATTAACTTGCGTAGTTTCCAAGACGATGAAAATCAAACCAGGATACATGGGAATAGCTGCTCGCCATTATGATGTACAGGTTTGCTCGGGACACTAAGGAGGGAGGAAGTTAGGGGAAACACTGATTTTCAGTAATTTATGTATTCCATTGTTTACTGAGTCAAAATAATAGAAAGTACTGATATTAAGATAATACAAGGAAAAAGGGAGGGAGGGAGGGAGGTTGGGGGAAGGAGAGAGTGAGGGAAGGAAGGAGGAAAAGGGGAAATGATTTATATTGTTACCATCCAGAAGGACCCACTTTGAATATCTAGCAAATTAGCTAGACAGTAAGCAAGTATATATGCTTTAAAAACAAAACTAGGGGTGAATCTTGACATAACATTTTGTAACTTGCTTTTATCATTTAACAATTTAGGTAATGATCTTTTCAGTTCAATTAATGCCAATCTACAGCATGATTTTTAATGATGATATAGTAGTAAATAGTGGGTATCCACCGCTGTTTATGCCTTTTATTGGACCGAGGGATGACGTCCCAGTTTTCACTAGTAAAAATACACTATAATGAATGTGTTGTAGCTAAAGTTTTATTGTTTTTTGAGAACTAGAATTTGTGTTTGTGTATCTGTGTTATGTGAATAGTTTTGTATATCTAAAGTGTAACTTAGACTGTATTCAGTGTCATATCCAGTTACTTGCCATGATATTCACTATGATAACCATTTGCTAAGCCCCTTTCTTAGTATCTTAATTCATTCCTATAAAAATCCTGTGCAATAAGCTGTCAGTATCCGTTGTATGGGTGAAAGCACTGAAGCACAGAGTTTAAGTAGTTCAAAGTCAGCTAGTAAGGTAGCAGAGTAAATGTAAGTTTTGATCTGCCTGATTTCTAAGTCCACAGGTGAGGTAGGTCTCAAAGATAAGGGGAGGCTATTATTTTATCTGAGCTCCTAAAGCCAAAAGTATCTCCCCAGGCTCATCTGGGCCAGTCTCAACCAAAGGATTCACCTAAACTATTCCAGGTAGATGGATCAGAGATCTGAGTTTAAGACTCTTGGGTTCCCTTGGTTTCTGGTTGTTGTTTTCAGTCTCCACTAGAGCAAGAGGGTCTTTCATTTGACCAACTCAGTAATCTCATGCTGCCATTGAAGCCATCTCCTGCTCTGTGCATCATTCTTCCAACCTGCTTCTTTCTCCAGGTCATAGATGATAAGGGCAACGTTCTGCCCCCTGGCACAGAAGGAGACATTGGCGTCAGGGTCAAACCCATCAAGCCTATAGGCATTTTCTCTGGCTATGTGGTGAGAAACTGTGCTCCTCCTCCTCTGTTCCTCAATGAGGGTGGGGAGCACTAAATGGGGTGAGGAAAGCCAAATGTTCTGAAACTTCCAAGAGGCATTAGATGTGAAGACAAAGAGTGTCCAGTTTTCAAGAATGTATGCTTTGCTAGTGGAAGAAAAGACTGTCTATTCAGCCTTGCCTTCCTCAGCCTATCACTGTGACCTCATTGGAAGACTTATTTTTCTTCAATTAGCCGTCAGACTTCTCAAGAACTCTCTGTTTCATGCCCAAAATATTATTGACCCTGAACTATACACAGCACCATTCCCCCAAGGGCCTTGCCCCCTCCCATAGGTATCATCCCCATGCTCTATGCCATTGATCTTCTTTAGAGCCTGCCAGGCACTTCACATTGAGACTTTGCCATCCAGCTGGAAGAATCCCTATCTTCAGATCTTGGGAAGGTAAAGACAGATAATCCTTGAATCTGGCCACCTCACTTGACAGGTGAGGATGTTGGAGCCAGAGATTACAAGACTTGCTGAAGCTCACAACCATTAGAAACTGGACAGAGAAGACCCCAAGGGCATGACTTCTGATCCCTGAGATAATTCATTAATAAAATAAATAAATAATAAATCAAATAATAGTAGTTTCCACCACTTATTGAATGCATACCATGAGGCAAGCATTGTCCTATAAACACATTTAATCTGTAAACTTTAAGCTCATTTAAACTTTAAACTCATTTAATCCTCCCAGCCACCCTATAAAGTTTTTGGACTCAGTTTGCTCTAGTTCAAAACCCTGCTCTACTATGTACTGCGTGATCTTAGGCAAGTTACTTATCTGTCATGTCTCAGTTTCCTCATCTGTAAGTTTTGTGTTGTGAGTGTGTTCAATAAAACAATTGTTGTAGATGCGAATGGTTATTCCTATTTTACAGATGAGGAAAACTGAGCCTCAGAGATCAGGGCAGAGCTACACTGTTCCCTTCTCCAAGCATTTCCTGTGTGCGGTCCCACTCTATTCTCAAATGCCAGTGAGGTACTAAGTCATGGGCTTCTCACCATTTGACAGAAAAGGAAACAGACTCAGAAGTGTCTGTTGGGCAGACTTCTGAGGCCACAGAGGCTCCGTGATGGCCATGAGAGAGTCAAGCCAGTGGCCAGTGGCTTCTGGTCTCAATTCTACCTTCTGTAATGGCTGTTTAGCTTCAGACAGCCTCTTGGTGTCTCTGATCATTAGCATCCCTCTATTCCCAATGACGGAGTGAGGCTAAGAATTCTTTATGCCACCATATCATCCAGTAACTGAATCTCCAGTCTGGAGCCCATGCCCCCATACCAGAGTCATATAGGAAGATGCCCTGACAAGGGATAAAACTCAAGCCTTTTCGTTACTCATAAGCAAGTGCCTCAGCTTAAGAGAGGGATCCAGTCATTGTAGAAACATGCACATTAGCCAGGGTCCCAGGGGGCTTCCTGGCTAATGTCCCTAGAACTTTCAAATTTAACACAGAAGCCAAGAAAAGTACCTAATCAAAATGATAGCTTTGAGTGGTGCCATGGAGTGAGCAGAGATTAGGATATCTATGAAAGGGGAGATAGAAACAATTGGGGAAAATGCCCTAAGCCTGGATGAACGAATACATCAATAATATCCATCAGACTGGACCTAGAGGAGTAGCTGAGAGACCCTGAGTGGGAAAGATCCAGTTCTACCTGCAGTCTAGGGTTGGCTGGTTCAGGGCATGTCTGCCATGGTCAAGTTATACACTGCACACCTGCAGTTTTAATAAGACTTATGACATCCGTTCATGGCAGCCCCAGGGTAGGAGATTTAGGCTTTGCAGGCACAATCACTCTGTCTTTCTGTGGTCACCAGGACAATGCTGAGAAGACAGCAGCCAACATTCGAGGGGACTTTTGGCTCCTTGGAGACCGGGGAATCAAAGATGAAGATGGGTATTTCCAGTTTATGGGACGGGCAGATGATATCATTAACTCCAGCGGGTGAGCTTGGTTTCTGGATTGGGAGGGGAAATTTGGGTCTTTACTCTGGCTGGTTCCAGACTTCTGGGATGGCCTAGAGGTTGGGTGTCCAGTCTTCTCTGAAGGACAGGTTCTTCTGCAGGTACCGGATTGGACCCTCAGAGGTAGAGAACGCGCTGATGGAGCACCCTGCTGTGGTTGAGACGGCTGTGATCAGCAGCCCAGACCCCGTCCGAGGAGAGGTAATGGGGAAGCAGCAGTCTGGGGGTGAACAGATATCAACACAAGGGCAGTGTAGTATGATGGTTTAAGAACAGGGACTGTGGGGCTAAACACTCTGAGACCCAATCTTGGCCCTGCCGCTAACTAGCTATGTGACCTTGGGCAAGCTACTTGGCCTCTCTGTTTCTCAGTTTCCCCATTTGTAAGATGAGGGATTGTTATGAGGGTTAAATGTGCTAATATTTGTAAAGTATGGTGATTTCTCAAAAAACTAAACAGAACTACCATACGATCCAGCAATCCCACTACTGGGTATTTATCCAAAGGAAGGGAAATCAGCATATCAAAAAGATGTCTACACTCCCATGTTAATTGCAGTACTATTCACAATACAAAGATATGGGATAAACCTAAGTATCCAATGAATGAATGGATAAATAATATGTGGTATATATACACGATGGAATGCTATTTGGTGTTAAAAAAGGATGAAGTCATGTCATCTGTAGCAACATGGAGAGAACTGGAGGTCATTATGTTAAGTGAAGTAAGCCAGGCACAGAAAGATAAATATCACATGTTTGCACTCATAAGTGAGAGCTAAAATAGTTGATCTCATGGAGATAAAGAGTAGAGTGATAGATACCAGAGGCTGAGAAGGATGTGTGGATGGTGAAGCAGGGGATGAAGGGAGGTGGGTGAATGGTATAAACATACAGTTAGATGGAAGCAATAAGTTCGAATGTTCAATAGCAGAGTAGGGTGACTATAGTTAACAACCATGTACTGTATATTTCAAAATAGCTAGAAGAGAGGACTTGAAATGTTCTCAACACATACAAATTATAAATACTCAAGGTGATGGACACCCCAAGTATCCTAATTTGATAATTACAATATTTGCATGTAACAAAATATCACTTGTACCCAATACATATGTACAAATATTATGAATCGATAAAAATTTTTAGAAAGTAAAGTGCTTGGTTGGGAGGCCGAGGCAGATGGATCATGAGGTCAAGAGTTCAAGACCAGCCTGGTCAAGATGGTGAAATCCTGTCTCTACTAAAAATACAAAAATTAGCCTGGCATGGTGGCAGGCACCTGTAAACCCAGCTACTCAGGAGGCTGAGGCAGGAGAATAGCATGAACCCGGGAGGCGGAGCTTGCAGTGAGCTCAGATCGCGCCATTGCACTCCAGCCTGGGCGACAGAGTGAGACTCTGTCTCAAAAAAAAAAAAAAAAAAAAAAAAAACTGAAGTGCTTGGAACAAGGCCTAGCACATAGTAAGTACTATGTAATGTCTATTTTGATGAGACTGGAAGAATTCTATCCTGCTGTTTTGTGTTTGAATCAGACTCTGATTCCTAACCAGAAGAACAGAGGAGGGATTTGAGCCAAAAGATAGAGCCCCTGTGCCACAGGGTTTGCAGTGAAAATAAAGGGAAAAAGAAAGACCCCTATAAAGTCAGGGTTATAGAAATAGGCTCAGATGGGGTCTAGTGGACTTTGATGTGTGTGTAGGAAAATATTAAGGTGGGATGTGTGGATCAATGTCCTAGTACATTCCCACAGGGTATAAGCCTGGCACTATCATACCTCCGGTAGGTACAGAACACATCGCACAGAAAATTATGGAAACCACTGAGCAGTGAGGCCAAAGGGGGATCCTCTGCTGAGAAAGCCCTGTGTGTCCAGCTCTGAGCCAGCCCTGCTGTACATGATTTCATTTTATTTACCATAAGTTAAATATGGCAGTTTTATCCCCATTTTATAGGTGGGAACACTGAAGTTTGGAGAAGTTAACACATTGTTTAGGGTTATGGTTTTCAGTCTATTTTTCTCTTTTCTCCCCCTGTATCTTCTTTCTCCTCATCTGTCTCTATTGTCCTTGGAGTGTGAGACGAGCCTGGTCTCAATCCATTGTCTACCTGCTCCTCCAATAAACAACTTCAGAGACAGCTGGAACCTCATTCTTGTCCCCAGTTTCTCCCTTTCCCTTGACCTGGATCACTGGGGATGCAAATGAGGAGATACAAGGGTGATGGAAGTCTTAATGCCAATTTCATATTATTCCAGGAGATGATTACACACTCTAATCCCTTCTCTCTTGGCCTTCATCTTTTTTGCAGGTGGTGAAAGCATTTGTGGTCCTGGCCTCACAGTTCCTGTCCCATGACCCAGAACAGCTCACCAAGGAGCTGCAGCAGCATGTGAAGTCAGTGACAGCCCCGTACAAGTACCCAAGAAAGGTAAGGCCTTTGAGATCCCAAGTCACTCAAACTTGAGAAATAGATTGTTTTCCTGTTATATTTACCTTCTTCAGGAGGAGGACAGCCCTCTAATTTTAAAAAGTCTTCCTGGGCCAGGTGCAGTGGCTCACGCCTGTAATCCCAGCACTGGGGGAGGCCAAGGCAGGTGGATCAGTTGAGGTCAGGAGTTCAAGACCAGCCTGGCCAACACGGTGAAACCTCATCTCTACTCAAAATACAAAAATTAGCCAGGCGTAGTGGCATGCGCCTATAATCCCAGCTACTCAGGAGGCTGAGGCATGAGAATTGCTTGAATCTGGGAGGTGGAGGTTACAGTGAGCCAAGATTGTGCCATTGCACTCTAGCCTGGGTGACAGAGTGAGACCCTGTCTCAAAAAAAAAAAAAAAAAAAAAAAAGTCTTTCTGACTATGATCAAGAAAGCCCAGGAAAACAATCTAGCAACTATCTTGATGCCTGAAAAATGAGCTCAGCTTTTGACTCACTCTGAATTAAAAGCCAAATGCTGTCAAGGGAATAAGTTCTAGCCACTATCTTACCTGTATTCCCATTCTCTGCACTGGGTTCTTGCTATAGTATTCAGGGTTGTGCAACGCTCAGTTGCAAGTGACAGAAATCTAGCTTGAGATTTATTGCTCATGCAATTGAAAAGTCCAGGAGTGGGGAAAGTTTTCATTATGGCTGGTCCCAGGCACTCCTAGGATGTGGTCAGGTGTATCTCTTCCACCCTTTGACTCTCCTTCCTTTGTAATGGCTTGATTTCTTGGAATACTTTTTCTTTGTGGCCCCATCAGCTCCAAACATATATTCTCAGCAGCTTAGAAAACTCCAGTAGAAAACGAGCATGTTTTTCTCTAAAGGCCTCAACAAAAGTCTCTGGGTTGACTCTCACTGGACCAACTGGGCCATGTGCCCATTATTAAATGAATCCCTGTAGCCAGGCCAATGCCACACTGATAGCCAGTTCCATGTCATCCTCAGAGAAAATGCAGGGGGATGGGGGAGAGAGAGCTGCCCTACTCCATGACATGGACTGAGACGGAGGGGAGACTCCCCATAGGAAAATGGAAGTGTTCTTATGAGAAAAGACAAAAGCATAGTTTTCAGCTTCTTTCATTCTGGGACAGAGAACTGAGGCATGGAGCTTGACATGGCAGGAAAACCCAATTATTGGATTTGGGTCCCAGATAGGAGCTTGTCCCAGAGAAAGAAAGAAAATTGAGTCTAGGGTAGAAGGTGAGAGCAACCATGCTGAGCTTAGAGTTCCTTAGATTCTTTTGTAGCCCAGATGCCACCTGCCTTTCCTCAGCACAGACTAATTGTCATAGGTCTTCTGAGAAGCAGGCACTGGGGAAAGAGGTTAACATGCAAGAGGCTTATTAGGGAGTGTTTTGGAATCAACCCCTGGGGGAAGGGAAAGAAAGGAGCAGGATTGAGCAGAGGGTGAAGTTGCACTGTGACTTAGTCTCAATGGGAACCCCGGCCAATCCCATGGGAGTTCCGAAGCTAGCATAACCTTTCAGTGTTGTCCTAAGGCAAGGTGAGTCCACAGTCACAGGTGGATCAAGTATGGATGTAGGCTGCCCTGGGAAGGAGTGTGGCCTTGGACAAGACAGCTGTCTTTGGCTGAGACAATTCCCACAGGGGTCTGGCAGTGGGGTGGGAGTTCTTTGTCCCTGGAGAGGGATCTCAGCTGCATATCAGAGTCCACTAGGTGGACTTGCAGCCTCTGAGAGTGAGGCAGCACAACACAGTCTCAGGAATCAGACTGTTGGATTCAACATTCACTTCCACCACTTACTCAATAACCTCTGTGTTCCTCAGTTTCCTTATTTGCAAAATGAAAATTATGCTGTTACCTCTTCACAGGTTGTTAAGGATGAGTTCATTTAAGAAGGCATCACTTAGAAGAGTGACTAGCACATAATAAGCATTTCATAAGTATTTACAAAGGAGGTTAGAAATCCAGGCACACCAAAATTATTATGAACGTTTAAGTGTAACTGAATATTGTAGAAGGCTGAATCAATGAGTCCTATCACACAGTGTGCAGTGTCTTACTCAAATATCTCACTAGATGTGTCTCTTTCCACAAGTATCTCCTCTAGAATTCTCAAGGCAACAGGTTATTTCCACCTTCCCCCTCCTTCCACCAACTATATCCAGTCCCTTCTGCTTCTCTCTTCATGACAAGCAGAGTAGCTTCCTTCTTAGCATTAAATCCGGATACCTCCTGTGGCCTTCATCCACTCTCTATCTACCCTTCGGGGCACAAATAGTAAATATTTTAGGCTATATGTTCTTTGTGGCTACTACTCAACTTCGCCCATGCAGTGCTAAAGGTTGACAGTTTCTAAATGAATGGGCATGACTGTTTCAATTAAACTTTATTGATAAAAACAGGACATGGGCTGTATTTTGCCTGCAGGTCATAGTTTGCTGACCTCTGCTCCATTTCATTGTGGTTTGAACAAACCCTTCTCAACAAAGTCAGTCTTGACTTATAGAAGAATTCTTATATCAGCCACTAAGAAGATACTTTTTCCATCTCAGTATCCCTATTCTTAAATTAAAGTTAAAAAAGGTTAATTTTTATTAAATTCAAAACCATGTGATGCTTAAACCAATGTCAAGGCAATTGAGCCACATCATTGGAAGCCTCAATGAGGCGTCTTCATCGTCCATGTCTTCGGATTTGGGAATATTAGAGATAGAGGATCCTCAACTTCAAACATTCCTTTTAACAAGAGCAAATAGTGAAATTGGAGAGATTTTATAGTTTTGCTTAGGGTGCATCGATAGGAAATGATTGATATGGAATTCAAAATGAAGTATCCTAATTCTTAGATGTCTTAGATATCTAAAGACCTCAGATTAATCCAGATTAATAACAATGGCTAATATTTTTCAGTGCTGACTCCATGCCAGTAACTTAGCCTGCATAATTTCCTTTTGTCCACACAATCACCCAATGAAGTTGCTATTATCCTTCAGCTTACTCAGTGGGGAAACTGAGTCTTAGCAAAGCCAAGGACCTAGTTAAAGCCAGATGATTGGTAGAGGAGGAGCTGGGGTCCAGAGAGACTGATGTCAAGGCTCAACTGGCTGGCTGCTGTGCCATGTTGTGTGTTATGCTGCTCCTCCTCTGTCTGAAAATATGTCAAAGACCTTTATACCCAATTCTAGCCAACCTCTTCTTGTCCTCATCCCAGAGCACTTTCTGAAGCTTCTTATTGCACAGAGGGGCTGCCCTGAAGTGGCTCCAGCCTGAAGGACTTCCCCTCACCCTACGGCAGTTCTGAAAAATGCAACCCACTGTGGTCACAGACCACCCACCCTGGACCGATTTTTTTTTCAACAGATAGAGTTTGTCTTGAACCTGCCCAAGACTTCCACAGGGAAAATTCAACGAACCAAGCTTCGAGACAAGGAGTGGAAGATGTCTGGGAAAGCCCGTGCGCAGTGATACGTGTAGGAGGCATTCATTTGGATTCCCCTCTTCTTTCTCTTTCTTTTCCCTTTGGACCCTCGGCCTTACTGTGATGATATGATATTCTTTATGAAAGAACATGAATGTAATTTTTGTCTTGCCTTGATTATTAGCACAAAACATTACCATGTTAAATGTTGAAAGAAGAAAGGGAAGGAATGAGAGAGAGTGAAAAAGAGAGGGTAACAGAAAAAAAGGAAAGAAAAGTAAGTCGGGGAAATATTAAAGCTGCCAGGGAAAGCAACTGAAAAAGAAATAAAGTAGGGAGGAAAGGAGAGAGGAAGCAAGGGAAGGAGGAAGAAAGGAAAGAGAAGATGGAAGGGGGAGAAAAGATAGAAGAAAAATAATTGGAGGGAGAATCAGAAAAATAAAGAGAAGAAAGAAAAGAAATAGAGAGAGAGAAAGAAGAAAGGAAAAGAACACAAGAAAGAGAGGGAGAAAGAGGGAGAAAGGAAGAGGAAAAAAATTAAAAAATGAAAATAGTCAAAGAAACTGATAAAGAAAAGTAATGGAAGACAGGAAGAATGGAAGAGAGGGAAGAAAAGAGGAAAACTTATAAATACTCCCACAGATAGACAAAGTCAAGCATAAAACTGGAGCTTGAGAAGTAAATGAAAGGCCGTGGCACCTTCTTTTACCCTAGGAGAAGACCTCTATACAGGAAGACTTGTGTGTGGGGTTGGGACATTAGAATTATCCCCAAGTCACCCCAAACCTTGCAACTGTCAGGGTCAGAGGGAAACCACCATTTACTAAGCATTTGATATGTGCCAGGCACTGACCCAGATGCATGATAAATACCACATTGTTTCACCTCTGTATGGCATCTACAGACCTCAGATCATAGCTGTGAGAACAATGTAAGCACTGCCAAAGTTATCAGCTACCCATACCTTGTTTTTGGTGTTATCTACTCTTCCTAGACTCAAATATTAAAATAATTTTAAAACCAAGATCCTGACAGTAGTCTTTGGGAAAAACAAAGAAAGGCAGGGATGAGGTACGTGTATGCTTCCAACAGTTTGTGAGTTGGGGAATCCATGGAGAGAGACTGGAGCGGTGGTTTTATTGAAGGAACAACAAGCACCTCAATTCCTGGGGCTTCTGGGACACCAGATCTATGGTCCAGGAGATTGAGAGAGGTGAGTACTATGAGGACTTCACCTACAACCCAGAGACGGAGGATGAATGCTCCTAGCAAGTTCAAGTAAGTAGGAGAAGAAAGCAAAGGTTATCTGAGAGCCTGTGACTCTCCTTAAGAAGACTTGGTAATAATAACAATAGTAATAATAATATTGATCATTCATCAAGCACTTGCCAAGAGTCAGGCACTATCCCAGGTAAATGCACATATTAATCCTACTTAAGGTTCACAATTACCCTTTGGTTCAGGCACTATTATTTTTTCCATTTTACAAAGGAGGAAATTAAGACTTAGAGAGATTAAATGACAAAGCCAGATCCTAAAAAGGCCAAGCTGCATACAACACCTATGCTTTCAATTTCTATACTCACTCCATCAATTTGCTTGTTTTGGCTTCTGGACTTTGGCAAAGCCGCTCTCTCAATCTGTACTTGTTAGGGTCCTCCAGTGAAATAGAACCAATATACACATATATGTACTCCACAACATAGGATGGGGTTACATCCCAATAAATGTGTCATAATGTCAAAAAAATTCTAAGTTGAACCATTGTAAGCCAAGAATCCTCTGTATACACAGAGAGAGAGAGAGAGAGAAAGAGGGAGAGAGAGAGAGAGAGAGAGAGAGATTGGCTCAAACAATTATGTAGTTTGAGAATTCCCAAGATCTACAGCTTGGAACCTGAAGACCCAGGAAAGCCAATGTGTATATCCAGTCTTAGTCTGAAGACCTGAGACCCAGTAGAACCAATGGTGTAAGTCCCAGTCTAAGGGCAGCAGAACACCAGTGTTCCAGCTCAAGAAGTCAGGCGGGAGGACTTCCCTTTTACTCAGCCTTTCTGTTCTATCTAGGTCTCTAATTGCTTGGATAAGTCCCCCACCCCCACACTAGGGAGAGCAATATTCTTTACCCAATCTGATTCAAATATTAATCTCATCCAGAAATACAGACATACTCAGAATAATGTTTGGCCAAAGGTCTGAGATCCCCATGGCCCAGTCAACTTGACACATAAAGTTAACCATTACACAATCGTCTTATAAAATATACACTAGAAAGCAGGTATATTGTGATATGCTCCTCCTGTAGTTCACTGAAATACTGCAGATATTTGTTTCTCATAGTAGAGTAATGCAATCTGCTAATCAAATACAAAACTTTGTTTTCCTCAATCTGAATTTATCAATGTTTGAGGGAATCTCATTTAACTGAAAGCTTCCAAGAATTTAAAATGAGGCAGATTGTTCATTCTGATACTTGGATTCACGTTTAGTTTTCTCTATCCACTGCATGCTTGCATAGGCCGCAAGAGGTCTCACCATCTTCATACTGGATGATCATCTGCTGATAAGGCCTCACATTTCATCCCCATTTTCTCAGTGTGAATAGCCCCTCAATCTCCCAATCTTAAGAGATGTGAAAAAGAATTATATTTTATAGATGCTCCTGTGGACGGCAAGGAAGAAAGGAGTATACACAGTTGGGAGATCGTGGTGCTGCCTTAGAAGCACTTGATGTGGCTTCATGAGGTGACTTCTGTCTCGGAGTTGGAGTGGAAGACAGCAGTAGTGGAAAATGATGGGCAGAGATGTGTAGGGCCGATGAGTTGGAGAAATTTTAGAGTATGCCATAACTGAGAAACTTTGGATATAGAGGGAAACTAACCAATTTTTAAAGGAAGATTTCCAATTAAAATCAGTGTGAACCCCCAATCCATTACCATGTTATCTAAATAAACTTCATT
Source organism: Piliocolobus tephrosceles (assembly GCF_002776525.5). NCBI lineage: Eukaryota > Metazoa > Chordata > Mammalia > Primates > Cercopithecidae > Piliocolobus > Piliocolobus tephrosceles. The sequence goes on from NC_045450.1 coordinate 19,341,583, forward strand.
GGTTTCTGTTTAAGCAAACATTACTGAGTTTTGAGGATTTGAACTCTAGTTTCTAAGACTGCCAAATTATGCAAAGACTAGACTACATAGGCTCCTAGTATTTATTAGAATTATACATTGATTAGCATATCATGTCAGGATCACATAAAGGTGTCGTTAGTAAGAATGGAAACTTTTAAGTAAGCAAGTGAGATTTGGGAGTAACTCCTGGCCCATTGTCTGTCTTAAATGTTGTCTTAAATAAGTTTCATTAAGTTGCAAAATGTGTAAACCTATTCAGACTAGCAAAATGTATTCTATTTCAAGGACCCATGGATAATTTCACAGGACTGAGGAAAAGGGCAATCAACCAGACCTCATAAGGGCATAACCAGCTACTAGAAAACGAAAACAAAACAGAACCATTAGGAACCCAGGAAGTCACTCTATCCAGCTTTGTGGGAACAGATTACAACATGTCTATCTCGTTCCCCCCCCCCCCAACTATGTGTATCATTTTTTTCCTTGTAAGTATTGAGACTAATGTCATAAAGTGACTTCTCCCACCCTCTGGCTTCATCATCCTCCAGCTTCAGTGCCACTAACTAAATTCTAGAGAGGATGAATCTGATTGACCCAGCTCATGTGAATTGCCCACATGTACTCTAATTATCACATAGTACAAATATGGCTACAGGGGCCCATTTTCTTTGGAGTGGGAAAAACTTTCAGAGAAAAGGGACAAAGGATGGCATGAAACACCTCCAAATTAGACTTCCCATTTAGATACAAACTAGCAAATTTTTGCAAAGATCGAGCCTACCTTCTGACATTCCTAAATGCCTCTTTCCTCCTTCTTCCTAAAAGCCTTTTTCTCCATACATAGACCTTCTGCCCATTCATTCTCATTGAAATCTTGATTAAAGGCCAAGACTTCAACTGGCTGTTCCCAGGACCCTGTCTAATGAGACCTCAGTTGCTGGAGAAAATATCTGTCTAGTAGGGCTCTCTCTCACTGTGAAAGGCACAGAGAGGATTTAATTAGTAGAGTGATTAGAATCTGATTTCCTAGATACTAATTATCTATGTGCCATTCCCCTTTAAAGAAGTTTCCTGCTAACTCTGGCTGTCTTTCCTTTTAACCTGTGGCCTGCTATTTTTATTCTGTACTGAGAAGGCTTTTGATCACATCTGCTTACTCGCCACCCAATCCACGAGTTCGTTAACTTCTCCAGGCTCAGGGATGATTGATGATGGAAACACATCACTTTTAAAGGAAAGCTATGCCCTACCCATAGTATAGAATCTGCCTCGCTTCCCTGCTCACCCCCCACTTTAATCTCCTTCTGCCTATGACTTTGACAAAGCAATCATAATATTCAGTCTGTATCTTTCACAAAGACTGCTTTGCTATGACTACTATGAAATCACCAACTCGCCTTTCTCAGGATCAGACAAAGCTAGACCACTTTATCCTTTCTGCTGGTTTTCTGGTCTTCACTTACAAACATTATCTTTTGAGTAACTCTGAAAACATAGAGTCATCCACACCTAAATACACACATACATCCACCTATTCTGATTATACACTGCTGTATAACAAGTTACACTAAAATATGGCAGCTTAAAACAACCACTTCCTTATGTTCACAAATTCTGTGTGTGAAGAATGTGGAAGGGGAACAGTGGAAATGGTTTCATTCTGCTCCAAGGTCTAGGGAATCTGCTGGGACAGCAGGCGGAGGCCACTTCCATCCTGTCAAGTTTGCATGAGGATCACTTGAAGGTGGACTGTCCCCAGAGATGTGGGTCACTGGGTCCAGGGCCAGGATCCCAAATGGGGCAGCAGTACTGATGGGGCCCAGGGCTCCTTTCCCCAGCTCTGGTAGTTCAGAACACCATTGCCCTCCAGGAGCTCCAGGTGATTCTGGGGGTCAAGGGAAAGAGGGCAGACCTTCTCCTGGACTCTGGAGTGGGCCTTTCAGTTCTCCTCTCCAATCTAGGACTCCCTCCTTTCTTGGCACGACCATGAGGGGCATCAGGTCTCCTTCCTCCACCACGTCAGGAGTCAAAATAGTCCTGTGAATACACAGAGCTTTTCTATGTGAGGGGTTCCTTTTGCAAGCAACCTTATTAGGCCAGGTGCCCAATTATTGGGACTCCCTTTCTCTCCCTTGTTTGAGGAGGACCTTCTGCTTAAGATACAGCTCCATCTGCTTAAGATAGGGAAGCAACAGAGGAGCCGCCCCCTCCAGTTGCTAGCTGCAATTTGGCGAGGGCCACCTGGAACTAATTTAATGGGTCCATACACCCTCCTGAGGCACCTTTTTTTCCCAAGCTTTGGTTTGAAGCCCTGGAATGGAACACTAGACCAAAGGTTACTTTCAGTGGGAATCGAGGGGCACAGCACTGGTGAGCATGCCTATTGCTGCTGATTAGGCCCTCCCACTCCATGGACAGAGGTCATGCTCACATCCATGACATAGATAAGAGGTAGGAAACTTAAAAGTTACTGACAGTGGGAGGCTTAGGCACCGCCCAGGTGAGTGTGAATGTTTCTGCCAGCTATGCGTCCCCATTTCATGGGTGAAGGTCACACTTGCCCCCATGGTCGGCACCTTCACAGGTCACTGGACTCAGGGATATAGGGTCAGAAGAAAGAAAAGAATGCCTTCTCTTCCCTCCTTTATGTACCCTGGGTGTTTCCTAGAAAGAGAAAGGAATAAAGGGATGCCTTTTTCCCCTCTTTCCAGACGGGTAACCAATCATCTTCAGCCTGCACTGCACTCCTCATGAGTGTATCCTAAATCACTGGAACTCCTTTGGCCCTCAGACTCTGGAGAAAGGAAAAAAATGCTTTTTTTTTCTTCCTGTGTCCTCTCTTCACAGATGGGTAATCATGTCTCTGTACCACAGGACACTCCCCTTAGATACATCCTGGGAAGAGTTTAATTTCCTCAAATCTTAAACTGCTTGGCAATCTCTTGAGGAGGGACTGCTGTTCTTTGTCTGTTCCCCTGCACAGGACTCCATGGCTCAGGGGAAGGGAACCCAGAAGCCTGACATGCAGGCAAAAGGTAAAAGTTCCTACCAGTCACACTTCTGGCCTCTCTGTCTCTCTGTGCAAAGTGGTTGCAAGAATGGGAAAAATCGCTGTGTTCTCTGCCCCTCCATGAGTTCGAAAGTCAGAAGTAGTGGCCATTTGGCATGGCTAAGGTCAGGTAATAAGAGATTTAAAAGGACTTCTTAAAAAAGGAGAGCTATGGTTAAAAGTCAGCTTAATTAAAATGGATATCCAAGCTATAGGTATATTTAAAAGGACTTGATGTCTCTTGGTGGATCTTGTTTTTCTGGAAAAAAGGTTTTTTCTTCTCAGTTGACTGAATTATTTTCCCCCATTTTGTCTTGCCACTCTTACTGCACACATGAGAGGCCCCAAGATAACTTCTGATGGCCTGGGACTCCTTGGGAAAATGGAGGAGGCACCACTGACCCTGTTTTGGGAAAAACCTATTACCCTCACAGAACCCCAGGAATTAGAGGCAGATGGATCTCTCTCAAAATCTGTGCCTATTAGGCCTTAGAAACTGCATGTTTTCCTAGTCCTGTTTTTTGAAGGGCTCTGTGTCCCCACCAAAATCTCACTGTGAATTGTAATAATCCCCATGTGCCATGGGAGAAACCTGGTGGGGGGGTAACTGAATCATGGAAACGGGTTTTTCCTGTGCTGTTCTCACGATAGTGAATAAGTTTCACAAGATCTGATGGTTTGATAAAGGGAAGTTCCCCTGAAGATGCTCTCTCCTTCCTGCCACCATGACAGATGTCCCTAAGATGTCCCTTTGCTCTTCATCTTCTGCTATGATTGTGAGGCTTCCCCAGCCATGTGGAACTCTGAGTCCATTAAACCTCTTTCCTTCATAAATTTCCCATTGTCAGGTATGTCTTTATAGCAGCATGAAAACGGACTAATACAGTAAATTGATACCAGGTAGTGGGGCACTGCTTTAAAGATACCCAAAAAGGTCAAAGCAACTTTGGAACTGAGTAACACACAGAGGTTGGAACAGTTTGGAGGTCTCAGAAGACAGGAAAATATGGGAAAGTTTGGAACTTTCTAGAAACTTGGAAGCTCTGAAGACAGGAAGATGTGAGAAAGCTTGGAACTTCCTAGAGACTTAGTGAATGGCTTTGACCAAAATGCTGATAGTATTAACAATAAGGTCCAGGCTGAGGTGGTCTCAGATGTAGATGAGGAATTTCTTGGGAACTGGAGTGAAGGTCATTCTTGCTACCCAAAGAGACTGATGGCATTTTGCCCCTGCCCTAGAGATCTGTGGAACTTTGAACTTGAGAGAGATTATTTAGGGTATCTGGTGGAAGAAATTTCTAAGCAGCAAAGCATTCAAGAAGAAGGAGAGCACAAAAGTTTGAAAAATTTGCAGCCTGATGATGCAGTAGAAAAGAAAAACCCATTTTCTGGGAGGAAATCAGTTACTTTGCAGAAGTAAAGAGGAAGCAAATGCTAATCTCCAAGACACTGGGGAAAATGTCTCCAGGGCATGTCAGACACCTTAATGGCAGCCCCTTCCACCATAAGCCTGAAAGCCTAGGAGGAAAAAATGGTTTCCTTGGCCAGATCCAGGCACCACCTGCTATGTGCAGCCTCAAGATTTGGTGCCCTGTGTCCTAGTCACTCCAGCCATGGTTAAATGGGGCCAAGGTACAGCTCAGGTCATGCTTCAGAGGGTGCAAGCCTCAAGTCTTGGCAGCTACCACATGGTGTTGGTCCTGCAGGTGCACAGAGGTCAATAATTGAGGTTTGGAAAGCTCTGCCTAGATTTCAGAGGATGTATGGAGACATCTGGATGTACAGGAAGAAATCTGCTGCAGGGGTGGAGCCCTCATGGAGAACCTCTGCTAGGGCAGTGCAGAAGGGAAATGTGGGGTAAGAGCCCCCACACAGAGTTTCCACTGTGACACTGCCTAGTGGAGCTGTGAAAAGAGGATTACCATCCTCCAGAACCCAGAATGGTAGATCCACTGACAGCTTGCACCATGTGCCTGGAAAAAACACAGACACTTAATGCCAGGCCATGAAACCAGCTGGGATGTGGGTTGCATCCTGCAAAGCCACAAGGGTAGAGCTGCCCTAGGTTGTGGGAGCCCACCTTTTGCATCAGTGTGACCTGAATGAGAGACAAGGAGTCAAAGGAGATCATTTTGACTTGGTACTTTAAGATTTAATGACTGCCTTGTTGGATTTCAGACTTGCATGGGGCTTGTAGCCCCTTCATTTTGGCCAATTTGAAATGTGTGTATTTATGCAATGCCTGTACCTTCATTGTATCTAGGAAGTAACTAACTTGCTTTTGATTTTACAGGCTCATAGGTGGAAGGGGCTCACCTTGTCTCAGATGAGACTTTGGACTTGGATTTTTTTAGTTAATGCTGAAATGAATTAAGACTTTGGGCTGTTGGGAAGGCATGATAAGTTTTGAAATGTGAGGACATGAGATTTACATGCCCAGTGGTGGGAATATATAATATTATATACCCAGTACTGGGAATAGAACTATCATATGACAATTCTATTTTTAATTTTTTGAAAAACTCTCATAATGCTTTCCATACTGGCTTACTGATTTAAATTCCTACCAACAGTGTATTCTTATACACTTTAAGTTATCCCCTTTTCTCCACATCCTCTCCAATGCTTATTATTTCTCATCTTTTTGATAATAGCCATTCTAACAGGTGTGAGGTGATAGATAGCTCAGTGTAATTTTATTTACATTTCTCTGATGATTAGTGATTTTGAGCATTTTAAATATACCTGTTGGCCATCTGTTTGTCTTCTTTTGTAAAATGTCTATTCAGATCTTTTGCTCATATTACAATCAGATTAGTTGTTTTCTTACTATTGAGTTGTTTGAGTTCTTTATATATATTGGATATTAACTTCTCATCTGATGTATAGTTTGCAAATATATCCTCTAATTCCTTAGATTGCCTCTTTGTTCTGTTGATTGTTTTCATGGTTGTACAGAAACTTTTCAGTTTGATGTAATTTCATTCATCCATTTTTGCTTTTGCTTCCTGTGCTTCTGGTTTCATATTCAAGAAATCATTGCCCAGACCAAGGTGATGGAGATTTTCTCCTATGTTTTCTTCTAATACTTTTACAGCTTCAGATATCATGTTTATAATCCATTTTGAGTCTATTTTTGTATATGGTGTGAGATAAGATATCCAATCTAATTATTCAGCATGTGGATATCCAGCTTTCCTAGTACCATTTATTAAAGAGACTGTCCTTTCTTCATTACGTTATCTGAGGAAGTTTGCCAAAAATCAGTTGGCTGTAAATGCATGAGTTTATTTCTGGGCTCTATTCTATTGCATTAATGCATGTTTCTGTTTTTAAGACAATAATATGCTGTTTTAATTACTATAATTCTGTAGTATATTGTAATATACTGAAGTCAGGGAGTGTGGTGGCTCCAGCTTCGCTCCTTTTGTTCAAGGATATTTGGAGTATTTCAGATCTCTCATGGTTCCATATGAATTTTAGAATTTTTTTTCCTATTTTTGTGAAAAATATCATTGGAATTTTGACAAGGATTACATTGAGTCCATAGATCATGTTGAATAATATGGACACCTTAACAATATTAATTTTTTCAATCCATGAACACAGGATATCTTTCCATTTATTTGTGTCTTCTTCAATTTTTTCATCAGTGTTTTATAGTTTCCAGTGTACAGATATTTTACTTTCCTTAGTTAAATTTATTTCTAAGTGTTTTATTTTTTCACTATTATAAATGGAATTATTTTCTTGATTACTTTTTTAGATAGTTCATTGTTAATGTATAGAAACACTATTAATTTTTGTATGTTGGTTTTGTGTCCTGCAAAGTTACTGAATTTATTAGTTCTGTTTGCAGATGACAGGATCTTATATGTAGAAAAATTCTAAAGATTCTATTAAAAAATAATAATTGTACACTGCCAAAAGGTGTCATTGTTGTTGTTGTTTTTGAGATAGGCTTTTACTCTGTCACCCAGGCTGGAGTGCAGTGGCAGGATCTCGGCTCACTGCAACCTCCACCTCCTGGGTTCAAGCAATTCTCCTATCTCAGCCTCCCAAGTAGCTGGGATTACAGGCTTGTGCCATCACACCTGGCTAATTTTTGTATGTTTAGTTGAGTTGAGGTTTCACCATGTTGGCCAGCCTAGTCTCGAACTTCTGACCTCAAGTGATCCACCCGCCTTGGCCTCCCAAAGTGCTGGAACTACAGGCATGAGCCACCTTGCCCTGCAAGAAAAACTTTTATGCGTTGTTGTTTTTTTAAATTTCATTTAGTTGTTTAGGAGTGTTTTCTTGCATCTCATTGACCTTCTTTAAAATAATTATTTTGAATGTTTTTCACACAGTTCATAGATATCCAATTTTTTGTGGTAGGTTGCTAGGGCTTTGTTAATTTTTTTGGTGGTTTCATGTTTGTCTGATTTCTTGTTATTCATGTAACCTTTGCATCTGTGCATTTGAAAGAGCAAATGCTTCTTCCAGGCCTTAGAAACTGGTTTTGGCTGATTTGTGTTCTGTTAGATTCCCAGGCAGATGAGTTTGCCTATGGGATTGTAGCCAAATGCTTTTGGAGCCAGGTAACATGACTGCTGCTGGGTCCACATGGAGTCCACAGTTGGTGAGCCTACTACCAGGGACTCTAGCAGGCATGGATCCTGTCTGGGCCCAGGGTGGTCTCTACTGTCTCCAGGACCTCAGTCCAAAGGGCTGGTACTGGGCTGATGGTCTACTTCAAATGCACAGGAACAGGCCTGTTACCCAGTTTGTGAATGGATATGACTCCTCCAGGTCCCCAGGGGGGCTTTTGCTGAACCACTGGGTGAGACCTTGGACAGGCAGTACTGCTCCAGTCTGCAGCTGAGAGGGGCTGAAACCAAGTTTCAGGGCTGCTTCAAGGTCTACAACTGAGACTGAAATCTTCAGGCCTGTCTCTGGTGTCACTGATGGGCATGTCTCACAGTGGGTCCCTGGGCAGGCAGCCATGCTCTCGATCTCTAGCTAAGTGAAGTTGGAGCTGAGATTCAGGGCCTTTCAAGATCTGCTATGGGGACTGAGGTTGGCAGGTATGACCCTGGGGACTCACATGGGTTTGTCTCCCAGCTATTCCCTGATTGGGCAGAACTGCTCTTAGATCTCAGCTGAGGGAGCTTTGGGCTGAAATTCAGGGTCATTTCAGGATTTGCAATGCGACTGAAGTTGGCAAGGCTGTCCCAGTGGCACAGACGGGCAAGTCTCTCAGCAGTTCCATGTACAGGCAAAATTGCTCTTGGGCTGCTGCTAAGAGGGTTTGGAGGCAAGATTGAGGGCCCTTTCTGGTCTGCTTGGGGACTAAAATCTAAAATCCTGCCCTAGGGACTCATATGGACATGTCTTTCTCTGGGTCCTTATGCAAGCAGGATTGATTGCATACTGCAGCTGAGATAGGCTGGAGTTGAGTTAGAGGGTTGTTTCAAGGCCTCAGTTGAGGCCAAGTTCAGTGAGCCTGTTTCCTGATGTACTACTGTGCATGGCTCCCTCCTGTCAGACCCCTACGCAGATGGTTTTGGTAGCAGGATCAAGTCCAAATAGGGCTTTCACCAAACATGAGGCAGATGGAGCCATTTCCAAATCCAGAGTTAGGACCACAGTCAATGAGTTTGTCACCCATGTGTGGGTCTACCCTCTCAAAACAACTCTTGTAGGTCTCGGACTCCACTGGGGTTTTACAAATCCTGCCTAAATCCTCAGGTTCTCACAAAGGCACTTTTGCCTGTGAATGGATGAGCAATTACTGTTGCTATTGGGGAATGTGAGTGGGGAACTAACTACTCTGCCATCTTGCTGACATCACTTCCTAGCTTCCTTTGTTTCTGTGGAGAAGTCAGTGGTAATTTGAACAATTGTCCCACATGTGTAATGTATGATTTTCTTCTGTCTTCTTTCAAAATGTTATCTTCTTTTTGATTTTAAGAAGTTTGATTATGACATGCCTAAGTATTGTTCTTTTTTGTATTTCTCCCATTTTAGATTTTTCTAATATTCTTGGATCTGTAAATTTATATTTTTCACCAAGATCTGGAAAACTTTTGGTCATTATTTTGTTTAAATATTTTTTCTGTCTTTTTCTGGAACTCCATATATATATACACACACACATACACACACACACATTCATTGTTCCACGATTCACTGAGGCTCCACTTTTTATAAAAATATTTTTCTCTCTGTTCTTTAGATTGTTCATTTCTTTTGAACTAATTTCAAGTATGCTAAATTTCTTAGATCTCCAATATGCTATAAGATCCATTAAGTTCATTTTTAATTTAGAGTAATACATTCTTAAACAGTCTTAATTTTAAAATCATTTCTATTTGTCCACTAACTTTTTTATTGTTCATACTGAACGTATTTTTTTTTAGTCCTTGAGCATAATCATTACAGCTATAGCACTGTTATTGAAATCCTTCCCTACTAATTCCAACATCTGAGTCTTTAGTTTTCTCCATTGATGTTCTTTTTCTCTTGCAGATGAGTCATGTGTTCCTGTGTCTTTGTGTATCTAGTAATTTTAGATTTTATATTGAACATTGTCATTAATATACTGTAGAGATTCTGGATTTTGTTTTGTTTATTCATTTCTTTTGGCAGGTGGTTAACTTGACTATACTCAAACTCCAAACTCTTTTCCCTCCATAGTGCCCAGCATCTGAAAATTCCATTCATTTCTGTTCGCCTGAGGCTGCATGGATTCTGTGTATTTCAGGGATCAACCATGGATTTGGGCGGAATTTATACACAAAATTTGAAGTTCCTCTTCTCTGACTCTCTCTTGAAATTTTTCCATTAAAAAAAAACTCACTCAATGCCATTTATTTATTCAAGGGTAGACTTTTCCTAATTTATTTTTGTGTTGCCTGATCTCTAATACATTCTGAAGTTGTTATTTATATTTTGTCCAGGGCTTATAGTTGGTACCTATCAAAAAACTATCAAAAAGTTGATCCTATGTAAAATACTACATAGTACATTTCACTTCAAGACACTTAAAGATCATGATACCTGAAACAAAAGCCCTACAATTATAATTCCAGTTGTAAATTATTTGATTTATCTGTGCCACCAATACTCATTGTGAGCATGTGAATTTTATCTTACCTAGAAAAATCAACTCCAAAATCATCCTCTTTTATGATAACTCATCTATACTTTTACGATAACTTGGCTTTAGTTGGCTATACTTTCATATTCTATACTTTTATACTCCAAAATCATCCTCTTTAATGAAGACATCCTGTTTTATAACTTGGCTATACTTTTATACTCTCCTACATTGTCTTAGGAACTCCTAATGTGTCTTCTATATGTGTCTTCTTTTTTTGTCCTTAATAAGACATTTTAAGAGTTCTCAGGACAATGTAGGAGAGCATTTTTTATTGGAATCAGTATTCAAGATTCAAGTTAAGCTTTATTCTGCCTCAGAGCATTTTCATTTCCTGGAATTCTGACGTGTTAACTCTAGAAATCAAAACAAAATATGATTTATAAGGGACTGTGTGTTCTTTTGAAACAGATTTATAAGAATAAAAACAACCCCATCATAAAGTAGGCAAAGAATATGAACAAACAGTTCTCAAAAGGAGACATTTATTCAGCCAACAAACATATGAAGAAAAAAGCTTATCATCACTGGTCATTAGATAAATGCAAATCAAAATCACACTGAGATACCATCTCACGTCAGTCAGAATGGTGATTATTAAAAAGTCAGGAAACATTTGGGAGGCCAAGGTGGGCACATCACGAGGTCAGGAGTTTGAGACTAGCCTGGCTAACATGGTGAAGCCCCATCTCTACTAAAGATACAAAAAATTAGCTGAGCAGGGTGGCACATGCCTGTAATCCCAGCTACTTGGGAAGCTGAGGCAGGAGAATCATTTGAACCTGGGAGGTGGAGGTTGCAGTGAGTCGAGATTGCACCATTGCACTCCAGCCTGGGCAACAGGGCAAGACTCTGTCTTACAAAAAAAGAAAAGTGAGGAAACAATAGATGCTGGCAAAGCTGTGGAGAAATGGGAACACTTTTACAACATTGGTGGGAGTGTAAATTAGTTCATTTATTGTGGAAGACAGTGTGGGGATTCCTCAAGGACCTAGAACCAGAAATACTATTTGACCCAGCAATCCCATTACTGGGTATATACCTAAAGAATTATAAATCTTTCTACTATAAAGATACATGCACATGTATGTTTTTTGCAGCACTATTTACAACAGCAAAGACTTGGAACCAACCCAAATACCCATGCATGATAGACTGGATGAAGAAAATGTGGCACATATACACCATGCAATACAATGCAACCATAAAAAAGAATGAGTTCATGTCCTTTGCAGGAACATGGATGAAGTTGGAAGCCATCATTGTCAGCAAACTAACACAAGAACAGAAAACCAAACACTGCATATTCTCACTGATAAGTGGGAGTTAAAAAATGAGAACACATGGACACAGGGAAGGGAACATCGTACACCAGTGCCTGTCAAGGGGTTGGGGGGAAGGGTAGGGAGAGCATTAGGACAAATACTTAATGCACGTCTGGCTTAAAACCTAGATGATGGGTTGATAGGTGCAGCAAGCCACCATGGCACATGTGTACCTATATAACAAGCCTGCACATTCTGCACATGTATCCCAGACTTAAAGTAAAATTTTTTTTAAAAAGATTCTAGTTGGGTCTATTTGGCTGTGAAGTTTCTTTTTAAAAAATTATAACAGCCACCCTTTGAAAAGCACTTGCTGTATGGTAGACATTGTCAAGTGTCTTCCGAACATTATTTCAAATCACTCCTTCCACAGTATGTAAGTCCATGCAAAACTCAATCTGAGATGAGTGGGGAAGTCATTGGTCAATTTATATGGCATGGTTGAACAAAAATAAAACCACACTGGAATTTTCTATTGTCATCAATTCCAGAGTGTGGAGAAGCATGGCAGAAGGATAGAGACAGCCTATAAGCAGGAAAAACTAGCTTAAATAAAATCAGGATTCAAGTCCTATTCCTGTCTTCTACAGTGTCTGTGACTTTGTACATGCTATATAATCTTTTCAGCTTTCTTTTTTTCATATATAAATTAGGACCTACCATTTATATTATTGAAGAAGTCAAAGGCTGAGATTCATCCTTGATTCTTTCTATTCATTCTCTATCAAAACCATCAACAAGTCCTCCTAAGGTTATCTTAAAGATCTATCCCACATCCGTCTGCTTACCTCCATCTCCAGTGCCATAACTTTTGTCTGAGCCACCATCATTACTTGTTTAGTCTATTGCAGTGCCTCCCAACTGGCATCCCCACATCCATTCTTGCCTCCTTAAAATATCTTCTCCACAGAATTGCCACAGCGGGCTTTCTAAATGCAAATCTGACCTCTTTTTCTGAATGTTTTACTTTCCTGTATTACTTTATTTCAAAATCAAGTCACCAAGAAAATGAGTCACTTAATAGGATCATGTCTCTTTCCTCTCATATCTTCACAAGATTCCCATGCACTCACTGATTGCACTTAGAATAGAATCCAAACTCCTTATTATGCCCATAAAGATTCTTACTGGCGTGTGTCCTGTTTGTGTCTCTGATCTCACACTTTATCACACTTCTCCTCACTCAGTAATCTGCCATTCCAGCCCCCCACCTATGCCTTGAAAATGTCAGCCTCAGGCTTTGCACTTCCTGTGCCTTTTACCTGGAGTTCTTTTTCCCTAGCTGGCTGCTTCTCCTTCTTCAGGTCTCAAAATGTCACCTCTTAAGGGAGAACATCCTTAGCCACCTCCCCACACTTGCTCCATCATATTGCCCTGTTCTGTTTTCTTTTTGGCAGTATCACCATTTGAAATCCTCTTGCTTAATTAATTGACTTTTTGCTTATTGGTTTTTGCCTTTCTATCATAGGCATGTAAATGTCTTGACAGCCCCAACCTTGTCTTATATGTTCAAAGCATATCTAGAAGATGTTCCTTAAATATCCGCTGAATGAATGAATGTATTATAGGTTTTCTATAATAACCAGAGGATAGCAAGTGCAAAAAGCTGAAGTTGGTAGGATATTTAGCTACATGAAGTCACTCAGAGAACAAGGCTGATAGAGACTTTGCCATTTTATGATGTCACTGTCTCCATATATGGTTTCCAGGAGCATTGAATAGGGAAAGAGAGTACAGAAAACTCATACTTGCTCTTAAATAAATGCCCTAGACCAGAAGTGACTTGTATCACCTCCACATGGAGTTTATTGTTTAGAACTAGAGTTTAATGGCCTCACTCTAGCTTTAAGAGAGGTTGGGAAATGAAAGAGGAGCATGCATAGAATGTTTGGAGAGTTCTCCTTTGTCTGCTGTATACCGCTTGCTAAAGATGAGAAAATTGAGGAAAAGAGGGATAAGAAATCTGCTCAATGACACAGAGCTGGTAACTGGTAAAAGCTGGACTCAAGCCCAGGCTGCCTGGTGCCACAGCCTGTCTTCTTGTCCATACCCTCATGTTGCAGTTCCACAGGGGAGACCTACTGAGATGCAGACAGTGTGTCAAGGGCTTTTCCTCCTGTCTCCATTCTTTTCTGAAAAGTGACTGCTCCTTTTGCTTCAGTAACAGAGGTTTTTTGTTTGTTTGTTTGTTTTTTGTTTTTGTTTTTGTTCCAGTACTTTGATGCTTTGGGTGTTTAAAGTTTAGCTTACCACAGCCAGTCAACTAGCCCTGCCTTCTCACCTCTCCAGTGACTGGCCACAGAAAGCTAAACATTAAACACCTGAAGTATCATAGCTTGCCACACGGTCCTGTCAGGGATGTCCTGGGTGTCTCCAGAAATCTTTAGCCATGACTTTGATCAGAAATAATTTCTTCCCAGATTCAATGAAAATACTGGAGATCCCTCATTCTCCAACAATACCCCAAAAATGGCTCCAGTAGAAAAGTCATAGTACAAGCCGCTACCTATTATTACCTCGGTTTATCTAGTGCAATATCACTATCAACCCTCCATCTAAATGCCTGCTCCAGGTGCTTTACAGACTTGGTGTCACATAATCCTTTCAATGATCCTATGCAACAAATCTTATTGACAAATCCCACTTCATTTTACAAATGACAAGACCAAACTTTGAAAGGAAAATGGTTCACCCAAGAGCTTTCTTGTAAGTGCCTGAGGTTGGACTTCAACTCAAGACTTTGGGATTCCAAAGACCCTGCATTTTACCAGGATACCAAATTGTTCCTCTGAGAATCCCAAGTGAACAAAACGAGCTAACATCAATTATGCCCAGCACTGTGTGCTACATGCTTTTTATAAATTATTTCATCTAGTTCTTTTCATCTAGTTCAAACAAACGAAGAAGTAAAGAAAACACCCTGGAGGTAGGTATTGTTGTTACCATTCCTATTTTACAAATAAGGTAGGTGCCGGGTGCTGTGACTCATGCTTGTAATCCCAGCACTTTGGGAGGCTGAGGGGGGCAGATCACCTGAGGTCAAGAGTTTGAGACCACCCTGGCCAACATGATTTTGAAGGCACAGCTGATTGATTTTGGTGGGGATTTATCTTCCCAGCTGAAGAACCACATGGCAGAAAGAGAGAGAGAAACTGTCCTTCACCTCTGTCTCACCTGGTACTGTTTAGGACACAGCTGAGCTAGGTTTCTATTTTTAATAGAAACCCAGTCTCTACTAAAAATACAAAAATTAACTGGGTGTGGTAGCAGGCACCTATAATCCCAGCTACTTGGGAGGCTGAGGCAACAGAATCACTTAAAACCAGGAGGCGGAGGTTGCAGTGAGCCAAGACCATGCCATTGCACTCCAGCCTGAGTGACAACAATAGATTCCGTCTCAAAAGCAACCAAAAACCAATTAAGGAAGGTGAGGACAAGAGCAAGGAGGTCCACAAAGATCACATGGAGGTTAAGTGGCAGACCTAAGCTCAAACTCAGACCTTTCTGTCTCAGACCTCCAGAGCCCAGGCTCTTATCTATTAGGCTACGCTGCCTCTCAGCTGTCATTTAAGGGAGACTATGGGGATGTAGGGCTGAGAAGGGGGAGCAGGTTAGCCATAGAGAACTAGTGAAAATGCACCATAGGACCTGGTTCATTCACACCCCTAGCCATGCCACAGGAATTGGAGGTGACTTCGTATACATGGTTTGTTTTTCTTTTTTGTTTCTTTTTTTTC
This sequence comes from Piliocolobus tephrosceles, assembly GCF_002776525.5. Classification (NCBI taxonomy): domain Eukaryota; kingdom Metazoa; phylum Chordata; class Mammalia; order Primates; family Cercopithecidae; genus Piliocolobus; species Piliocolobus tephrosceles. The sequence continues at coordinate 19,356,856 of NC_045450.1, forward strand.
TTTTTTTTGAGGTGGAGTCTCATTCTGTCGCCCAGGCTGGAGTACAGTGGCATGATCTTAGCTCACTGCAAGCTCCACCTCCCGGGTTCACACCATTCTCCCACCTCAGCCTCCAGAGTAGCTGGGACTACAGGCGCCCGCCAACCACGCCTGGTTAATTTTTTGTATTTTTAGTAGAGGCGGGGTTTCACCATGTTAGCCAGGATGGCCCGCCTCGGCCTCACAAAGTGCTGGGATTACAGGTGTGAGCCACCGCTCCTGGCCCACATGGTTTGCTTTTCTAACTGATTATCTCTCTGTGGAGGCCTGTAATTATTTCTGTAATATTTTACTGAGCATCTCCTCCCCCTACTGAATTACCCAATTCCTGACAAGTTCTCTGTTCAAGGTCCCACTCCGCTGTGGCCAGAAGCCAAGTTCTGCTGGGTGCACATTCCTGTGGATCACCTGATCAGAGAGAACTGAACCTACAAAAGAGAGCTCAACCTCCTTTTCCATACCTACCCAGGACCTAGCTCAGCTGTGTCCTAAACAGTACCAGGTAAGACAGAGGTGAAGGACAGCTTCTCTCTCTCTTTCTGCCATGTGGTTCCTCAGCTGGGAAGATAAATCCCCACCAAAATCAATCAGTTGCCTTCCAAATTCTGGTGACCTGAAGCAAAGCTATAATTCTAGCAATTAACCAAAAACATGCATCCGTTTCAGGGAGAAAATTTTGGATACACAACCAATCTATTAGCTATCTCTTCCCAAGGCAGGTGGTGACTTGAGAACTCTGTGCCCGGTTTCTGAGGACTGTTTCACCATGCAGTGGCTGATGAGGTTCCGGATCCTCTGGGGCATCCACAAATCCTTCCACAACATCCACCCTGCCCCTTCGCAGCTGTGCTGCCGGTCTTTATCAGAAGTTGGAGCCCCAAGATGGAATGACTATGAAGTACCGGAGGAATTTAATTTTGCAAGCTGTGTTCTGGACTACTGGGCTCAGATGGAGAAGGTAAGAGGACTGCCGTGATGGTGATACAAGAACAAGGGTGGCCTCACTTTCCTTATCTTGCTCCTGCTAGGTTGAAAGGTACAGAAGCAAAATTGCTTCTGCCTCAAATTATCAGTACTGTGGAAGAAGCTTATACTTCAAGTTTCTATTCCCAGCATGGCCATTTCCTTACTTCACTGAGCCTCAGTGGTTTCATCTATGAAATGGGGAATTAACTCCTTTAAAAACAAAAAAATAGGTAAATGTATCTTTTGTTCAATCAGGGTATTAAAATTGTGACCTATTGTGGGATCTGGCCAGCAGCCCGCAATGCAGCGGGGCTGTCTCTTTGTTCCCAGGTGGATCAGCAGGTTGAGAAATAATAGATAAGTGAAATCTTTCACTATCACAAGATAGTGAAAGCTGGGTCCAGGGGGGTCACCACCTTCTGGTCCCACGGTGCCAACAATGCACTGGATATGCCAGCATTTATTATTAAGTTTAGTGAGAGCAGGGGTAGGTTAGTGAGGGATTTAGGGTCATTTGATTATGAGGTGAGATGGTCACATGGGGATGAAGTAATTCTTTAACATAATATCTGTATGCAGAAGTACAGTGTATAGAGAAAAGAATTTACAATATAGTGTGTGCATCAGTAATTTCTAACAGAGCCTTAAAACAGGAACAGCAGTAACAGTTACAGCAAAAGTTGGTTACAAACAATTCATAGGAACAGGATGTGAAGTTAGACCAGAAATTCTCAGAAGGGAGCATGCCTTAACCCTAAAGAGGCCTAGAAGAGCCGTGGCAAGATGAGGGCATTTATAGCCCTATCTTCCATATGGACAGGCGCCCCCCATGCATCCATTTATAGGCTCTCCACAAGGGTCACATTCCATTCCCAGAGCTATGAACATCTGCTTTTCTGGGATAGGAATCTTGGTGACGTGAAACCTCCCTGACTGCACGTCCATTCATAGGCTCTCTGCAGGGGGAAGCACATCACGCGCTGTTGGCTCATTCTGGCAGGTCCAACCTGGCATTGTCTTTACACAATCCTGCATGCAATTTTGTATTTAAAATAATCAGGAGCATTTCATCTTTTATTCCATAGCAATAGTTTCAAGGGGTCTCCCTATAGTGACCAAGTGCAAAGTTCTGATCACAAGGTCAGCAAATTCATATTAGTCTGAGTTCTCATCTTCAGTGAATGGGACAGTGTGTCTTAACTGGTATTCATGTCATCAAACTTGGGCTTGACGTGAGACTGCACCCAGAGGAGGGGATAGACCACCTGAATGTGCATATGAGTGTCTGACACATTTACCTATATTAGGCCATCCATCTTCCCATGAGGGTGGCAAGTCTAATTAGATTCCTCTTTGTCAACTACCTACTTGACTGTGGCTTTAAGGTATGTCAAGAAAAACCAAGCTCTGTGTCTTCCAGAGGCTTTGTGTTTCTGCAGAAAACCCCAAGTGCTTGGTTTGTCTTCTCACAGGACACAGACCAAGAGAGAAGCCGTAGTGACATAATGAGTCAGGGTAGACAATGGATGGTGTTTCCAGCTACTAACTCCCAGATGCCAATATGGTAGTATAAAAAGTCACCCAGCACTGTCTTTGAACCAAAGAGAGAATCCCCCTGAAATGGAATTGGAGAGTTTATAAAATTTTTAAGTGTTCCATGAACATGTGTTCATGTATTACTATCCAAAGCCTATATGTCTTTATGACATCTTCCTCCCCACTCCCTTCTTTTTCTTTCTCTGAATTTGCATAGTAACCTCAAGAAAAATAAAACCCTCAGTTACAGAGAGCATTTTTATGTGCCTTGACAATCACCTTGCATTTAATCATCTGATTCGATGAATACTGTTATTGTCTCTATTTCCCTGATGAAGAAACTGAAGATCAAAGGATGTAACTAACATGCTGAAATCACATGTCTAATAACTGGAACAACAGGGTTTGGGTCCAGGCTGTCTGATTTCACAATCTCTTATTTAACCTAGTCTCACAGTCTAATGATGCCAAAATATCTCTGCCTTAAGAGTATAAATTGATTTTTTTCATTGCCCAGACTGGAAATCTGGTTGAGAATTTTTGAAACATGACATGGGTTGGAGAGGAAGGAGGTAAAAGGAGGAGGTGAATATTACTATATAAATTTGAATAATATGAACACAATTTTGCTTTTTAAAATTAATATTATACTATAAGCATTTTATTGTAGAAACAATTCTAAAAGTTTTTCATTGATTTTATCATATTCAATCCCATAGAAGTAGCTTAATTTTTGCAGACAGCATGTAGTTGGATTTTTTTTTTTTTTAATCCATTCTGTCTTCTGGTTGGGGAGTTTAGTCTACTTACATTTAAAGTAATTACTGATAGACAAGGATTTACTGTTGCCATTTTGTTAATTGTTTTCTTGATGTCTCATAGCTTTTTTGTCTCTCATTTCCTCTCTTACTGATATCCTTTGTGTTTAGTTGAGTTTTTGTAGTGATACACTTTGATTTTCTTCTCATTTCCTTTTGTGTATATTCAATAAATATTTGCTTTGTGGTTACCATGGGAATTAAATATGATATCTTGTAGTTCTAGCAATCTATTTAATACTGATAACAACTTAAATTTAATCACATACAAACACCCTACTCCTGTGACATTATAAGGCCAATAATGAAAATTAAATGTAAAAATCCTTCTCCTTTACAGTTCTATCTCAGCCAGCCCCCACACACACTTTATGTTATTGATGTCATCAATAACATTTTTGTATATTGCTTAAGTAACATTTATTTAATATGTATTATAAATGTATGTTAATAAATTAACATATTTATAATTATTTTATGATTTATTTTTTAAATACTATAACAGATAACAAGTGGAGTTATAAACCAAACTTACAATAATGTTGATTTTTATATTTGTTCATGAATTTATATTTACAAGAGAACTTTATATTTTCATATTTGAGTTCCTCTTCAACATCCTTTTATTTCACCTTGAGGACTTCCTTTAGCATTTCTTGTAGGGCAAGTCTAGTGATAGTGAACTTTGACTTTTGTTTATCTGGGAGTACCCTACTTTCCCCCTCACTTTTGAAGAACAGTCTTTCTGGATGTAAAATTCTTGGTTGGCTTTTTTTTTCTTTAAGCACTTTAAATGTTTTAAAATGGGATCTCAGTCCTTAAGCTGTGTTCACATCAGAACGTGACTATGGCTGTGGATTAGTTTAATAAGTGCTCCTTTTCTTTGAAGTAGAAAATAACACATAATGTATGGTCTTGACCAGGAGGGCAAGAGAGGTCCAAATCCAGCCTTTTGGTGGGTGAATGGCCAAGGGGATGAAGTAAAGTGGAGCTACAGAGAGGTTGCAGACCTAACCCGCCGCACAGCCAACATCTTCACACAGACCTGTGGCCTGCAACAGGGAGACCTTCTGGCCTTGATTCTGCCTCGAGTGCCTGAGTGGTGGCTGGTGGCTGTGGGCTGCATGCGAACAGGTCAGTGATGCAAGAGGGACCTGGTGGACCTCAGGGCTGTTCAAGAGCCAATGTTTCCTGAGATATTAGGTACTGTGCACCCAGCCTGGCACTGACACAGCTTTGAAGCCCTAGCCCCAGTTTCTGTGCTGGGACCACAAAACAAGGCTTCCTGCCCTCTGGGAATTAACAGTTTAGTTGGAGACAAAACAGTTTCTCTTCTCTGTACCTCCTTTCTTCTTCACAGTCTTTGTCTTTCTCATACTCCCTCACAAACTCTCTTATTCTTTCTTATTCTCTCCCTCACACTCTTACATTCATACACTCTCAAGTGCAGTGCCAAACTTTCTCTCATACACACACACACAAACACACATACACTTTCTCTTGCACAGTCTCAGGTACTCTTACCTTTTTAAAGATTCATTGTTTGTTAACATTTTTCCCATATTTGAGCACTCTCTCCCTCTTTCTTTCTCTCCCTTTCTCACTGAATTATTTAAGAATCATTTGTGAGCATTGTGACACCTATGAACACCAGGTAAACACTCATAAACACAAAAGCAGTCATCTGATAAGATCCGGAATATTCCACAGCCTTTTCTGCATGACAGTGACATTTTTGAAGAATACAAGTTATATTATAGAATATATCTCCAAATTTGTATTTCTGACTCCTTCTTCGTGATTATATTCAGATTAGACATGCTCGGCAGGAGAATTACAAGGACAAAGTTGTGTTTTCCTCCGTGCGTCACATCAGGGGGTATATTCTGAAGTCAGTTTGTTCCCTTTTCATTTATACTGTTTCATCACTTGAGTAAGGTGGTTTTCACAGAAAACCTTTATCCTTTACAAAGGCACAATTTTTCCTTGTACTTAATAAATAATTCATGGTGTGGTGTGATCCTTAAGCGATTGTGTGAATATTCCTGTTTCCTAACAGTCTTCCACATTATGGTTTGGTTATCTAGTGATGATTCTTTACTGAATTGAATATTACCATATTGGTTTTACCTGGAAATTTTCTATTTCTGTCAGTTTCTCTACATTTATTAGTTAGAATTCTTATGTAGCGATTTCCCTTCCCCTTTTAATGACCTATTTTTTATCTATATAAATTAGAGTCAGTGACTCATAGATTCTTTCTTGAATCACTTATCTCATTTTATCGTGTGTACAGCACTCTGCCACACTCTTGATCATATTTTCTCTCTCTCCATCTCATATTCTCTCACAAATAAAATAGGTGATTCATTCAGCCAGATCATGTGAAATTAAGAAGTAATAAAACTGGTGGAAGGAGTCTAGAGATGAAAAGCCATGTCATCTGTGGACCTGTAAAATGGTCCATGGGAAATCTAAGACTTGGCCAGGGGTGGTGCCTTAGGCCTATAATCCCAGCACTTTGGGAGGCCAAGGTGGGCAGATCACGAGGTCAGCAGATCAAGACCATCCTGGCCAACATTGTGAAACCCCATGTCTACTAAAATCCAAAAAAAAAAATTAGCCGGGAGTGGTGGCAAGACTCCATCAAAAATAAAATAAAATAAAATAAAATACTTGAGCTGAGCCCTCCGGGATAAGAAAAATTAAAGAGGATTAGAAACAAAAGAAGGGCATTCCAAGCACGGGGTGAGGAGTGGCCATTTTGAAATAGAAAATAAGTTGTGGGAGAGAAAGATGGAAAGAAAGCAGCATCTTCAAAGTCAGGATGAGAAGTGTGGTGTTTTCCTGGAGAGAGGGCACAGGTGTTAGTGCAGAGGAGAAATGCAGAGAGGCCAGGCATGGTGGCTCACACCTGTAATCCAGCACTTTGAGAGGCTAAAGCAGACAGATCACTTGTGGTCAGGAGTTCGAGACCAGCCTGGCCAACCTGGTGAAACCCCATCTCTACTAAAAATAAAAATTAAAAAAATTAGCTGGGTGTGGTGGTGGACACCTATAATCCCAGCCACTGGAGAGGCTGAGACAGGAGAATTGCTTGAACCCAGGAGGCTGAGGTTGCAGTGAGCTGAGATTGCACCACTGCACTCCAGCCTGAGTGACAGAGGAAGACTCCATCGAGAGAAAACAAAAAGAAAGAAAGAAAGAAAAAGAAAAAAAGGAAGAAAGGAAAAAAGAAAGAAAGAAAGAGAGAAAGAAAGAGAAAGAAAGAAAGAGAAAAAGAAAGAGAAAGAAAGAAAGAGAAAAAGAAAGAAAGAGAGAGAGAAAGAAAGAAAAAGAAAGAAAGAAAGAAAGAAAGAAAGAAAGAAAGAAAGAAAGAAAGAAAGAAAGAAAGAAAGAGGAAGAAAAATTTAGAGGGGAAAAAAAGTCAATGTTTATGGAACTAAGCAAGTAATAATATAGAAGATGGGTAGCAGAAAGATTCAAAACTGCTAGAGGGGTGAGAATCCAAAAGGAAAACACAAAGACTTGAGCTCACTGTTGGCGATGTACATAGAAGGGAACACAAAAAAATTCAAAGGACAATGTGGTGAAATGCAGAATGAAGGAAAGAGGGGACATTCAAGATGACATCCAAGGAATGACAGAAAGGGGAATAAGAAGGGAAAGATTGGGGAGAGATGCAGCTATTCTTAATGTCAGAGACATTGTCCTGTTTACATCTATGCTTCCAGATCCTGTGTAAACATGTGTAAAGCAGTGTCCACCCATTTTTTGGCTAGATCCATTTACAGTAGAAAAGGTTAGGACAGGACTTTCAAATTTTAATGTGCAAAAGAATCACTTGGAAAACTTGTTAAGATACAGATTCTAATTCTGTAGGTTTGAAACAGGGTTAGAGATTCTGCACCTGGATACTGCTGCTGCTGTTGTTCTGTGGTCCATACTTTGCATAACAAGAGGTTAGGGGATTTCAATGCAGACAAGCCAAGCCTAAAGTCCATGGTTGTGAAAAAGAAACCAAAACAATCAGTTCGTTTCTTATCCCCAGGGATCATTTTCATGCCTGCGACCATCATGTTGAAGGCCAAAGACATTCTCTATCGACTACAAATGTCTAAAGCCAAGGGCATTGTGACCACAGATACCATTGCCTCAGATGTGGACTCCATGGCTTCTGAGTGCCCTTCTCTGAAAACCAAGCTCCTAGTATCTGATCACAGCCGTGAAGGGTGGCTGGACTTCCGATCGCTGATTAAGTGAGTTTCCAGTCTGATGAATATGGTCTCTGAGTACAGGTGTTGTGGGATAATTTAGGAATCAGAGAGACTGATGGATTGAGGAGGATATATTCATTTAGGTGCACCGGCCCAGTCAGATTAACATCCAAAGGACTGAGCCCCGAACGAAGAGTCAGGTTACCTTTTAAGCATTTAGTGGGGTCAGGGGGAGATCTGTGCAGGAGGAAGCATATTACAGAAGCAAGAATCAAAGACAGTTATTCAATTGAGACATGCATTACCTCATTTCTTACTTTTCAAGGAAAAACATGTTTTACAACTTGAGTTTATATGTCTAGTGACCTTACAGCTGCACAGCTAGAGAAAGAGGGTCTTCACAATGCCTGGGAAAGGGAGAGATAAGGCTCACTAGCTACAGACAGAAAAACAGGCAGTTAATTTTTAAAGGACTCCACCTCTTTCTCTTCCTCAGGGGGAATTGGGTTTTCTTACATACAACTGAGTTTTTGCTTACACATTCTTTAATTTCTTTTAATTCCTATTCCATTTCCACCCTTTGGTGCTTTTTATAACAAAGGTGTTAATAGAAAGCACCACTATTTGCCACCTCTTTGCTGAGCTGAGCTTCTACTGGCAGTGGCTGATATTTGGTTAATGCCATCAACTGTGCAGTAGTGTGTTGAGTTATTACTGCCTCTATAGTTGATCGAATGCCCCTAATAAACAGGGGTAAAAGACAAGGGAGAATGAGGCAGATGCCAAGAATAAACAAAAACCCACCAATGAGGGTTTTGAATCCTCCAAAGGTTGGGAACCATCTTCCAAACAAAGAATCCAGGGACCATCTGGACCAACTCAGAACTGGACCATGGGCCAACTTGTTCATTCTAGCTCTGATTTCCATGACAGCCCGGCCATTATTATCAAATTCTAGGCAACAGTTGGTTAAATTAAATTTTCCACATACTCCTCCTTCTGAGACTAAGCAATAATCTAAAGTCAATCTATTTTGATATATAGCATTTCTCATTTGTGTTGCTTGTATTGCCAGTAAATCTAGTGCCCTTGATGTTTCATTGGTTATAATTTCAAGGACTGTCTGCAATCTTATGATGCAGTTGAGCATATAGATTGGGGTGTGGTACCCTCGTGACCCATCTTGCACCCAGTTAGCTGGCCTATAATATTTAATGATTCTTTCAGGAGACCATTCATTATCTTTCCAGTCTCCTATGTCCACATCTTTTTTGCCATTTGTGTCTATTTTTGTGATTATGCTCTTTTAGTTCTTCTTTTATTTTCTTCATTGACTAGATACCCTAAGAGTTCCCCTTGCTTTAGAGGAATTAGAAAGAAAGATGGCTTGATTGTTCCTACACACATGCCCCTGTCCATTTAGCTGGCAGTTGCCCATACGCCCATGCTCCACAGAACCAATATAGGCCAGAGGGTGCTTTCCAAGCGTTTGGAGCCTGTAGCTGATGCCAAGTGTTGATTAAGGTAGCGAATCGAGAGAAAGGATTTGGATCTGGTAAGCAGGAGTCATTCTGGGCATTTCTCCATAGAGTTTTGTTTTTAGCCTCATCATGATACTGTTGCCCTAGGCAGGTTGTTTCTCCTACTGCCTCTGTGAAAGCCTTTCCCCATTGGGCAATACAGTACTTTCCAATTTTGGAGGTTTTAAACAACCAAACACTGGCTGAGGCTGTTGGTTCACTGGCAGGGTTAGGTGAAGTGAAATTATCTTGTGGCATTAATTCCTTTGACTTCCCATGGCCACTGCTTCCCCATATTAGTTCCTCCACATACCTAGCATGAGGAAATTCCTAAGCTGCCTGCTATGTTTTCAGCTAGTTGAGCAAATAAGTTTTGGTTGGTGGGGGAAGCTCAGGCACTGACTGATCCAAATGCTTATAGAATGACTTATAGACCTGGAATTGTGGGGTTGGATGCATTTGAGTCCTTCTAGTCTTTTTGACAAGTAGTATGTAGCAGGACGAGCCACAGACAAAACCTCTCAGACACCGAGTTGTAGAAGGAAGGGCTCTATTCAGCTGGGAGCATCATCAAGCTACTGCCTTAAAATCTGAGCTCCCTGAGTGCACAATTTCTGTCCCTTTTAAGGGCTCACAACACTAAAGATTTCACATGAAAAGGTCATGATTGATTTGAGCAAGCAGCGGGTACGTGACAGGGGCTACACGCACCTGCGGTCAGAGTGAAACAGACAGGACAGGGAGTTTCACAATGTTCTTCTATACAATGTCAGGAACATCGGTTTCTAAGTCATGAGCTGATTTTTAACTACTAGGTTTAGGCCAGGCAGACCTGGGCCTGGTTCCGGGCCTGGCGCTGGGCTGCCTGTCTTTGGTTTTACTTCATTGTTTTTTCTTAAAACAGATACTGAGTATAAAACAATATAAGACAATATGAGAGGGTCTCTCTCTTTCCTCATTCCTCCCGTTTGAGACTCTCACTTTTTATTAGTGGGAGTTCTCACTCTTATTTTTGCTGTTTATGTCTTTTTGTGCAATAGATTGATAGTGATTCATATAGTACACTTGTGCTGAAGCATTTTGGTGAACTAAGGTAGTGATGAAGTTTTTTATCATTTGAAGAAGTACAGGTAGCAAACAAGGGAGCAGTAAGTAGGTTTTTATTACAATTGTAACTTTTTTTATAAGAGTTTTAAATCCTTCTACTGCTAGGAACTAATTTTTAAACATGGCTTCAGGGTCGAATTTGTGCTACACTTGTACGGGCACGTGTGACTATGTCTTTACTTGCCTTTGATTATTTATGTGTAGACAGTAATTAGTAAGGTTAAATTTCTTATAGACCTCTCTTTCTGCTGCTAGCACGTAGTTGAGAGACAATCTATTTTGATAGATAGCATTTCTTATCTGAGTTTCTTGCCAGGCCAGAATAGTCAAGGCATGACCAGTTTTATTAGTGATGATTTTTAAAACAGCTTGCAACCGTATGATTCAGTTGAGCATGTAAATGGGGGTCCAGTATTCTCATGAGCTGTCTTGTGTCTAAGTGGCAGGCCTATAGTATTATATAATTTTTTAGGAGGTCATTTATCATTTTTTTAATTACCTATGGCTATGCTTCATTTTCCACAGGAAGCATAGACAGGGAAGCCCAGAAGTTCACCTGTTTTTATGGTCAGTAAGAAGAAAGATGGTTTAATAGTGCCAATAATACAACCACCTGTCTACTGGTCAGGCAGCTTAGCATAGGCTCTGTGTCTATATATCCAGTATAACCCGGTGGGGGCAGTCTAGTCCTGGTGGAATTCTGGGGTGGGACTGCTTTTGCGGTACTATTATACAGCTTTTGCCTAAGACAACTAAGCCGCCCTACAGGATGAGTGAATCCTTTTTCTTTTCTAGCTGTGCAATACTGTCTAATAATTGAGACTTTTAGAACCTAGAGATGATCAGGATGATTCTCTTGGGCCAGGAATTCATCAGGAACTGGGTCCATAGGCACGAATTCTCGGGCTTCTTATGGCCATTGATCTCTTATTACAGTTTTTTAATAAACATAACATGAAGTAACATTTAGAGATGGGCTACATGCTCGGCTAATTGCAAAAACAAATTTCTGTTTTTTCCTGGAGTCTCTGGTACTGGCACATTTAGTTTATCATAGAAAGTCTGCAATATTCAGTCTGGAGAGTGTCTTTGAATCTCTCTTTTTATCAGGATGCTTACGCTAGGATCTAGTCTTTTTTAATCAATGCTTTACACTACATTTTTTGTGTTTTTTTTTTTTTTAATTCCATTTTGGGTCTGAGTGTTTTGTGATTACTAATTTTAAAGGATTACAGCTCCCACTCATGCAGGAGGGGCTGACTTTTTCTTTTTGGAGCTAAACAGGATCTTTTTTTCATTTAATTTTTTTTCAAGTAGCCCAAATGACACAAGACCATTGTGTATTGACACATTTCACATAAATACGATTCTTGACAGACATACTTACTTTCTGCTGTGTAACTGTTTTTTCAATCTAGAGAACCGCATCCCATCCCATGCTGCTTACTATTAATAGTGGCACAGGTGTCAAATTTTAAGGTTACATTTTAGGGGACCCCTCTTTCTTCTGTTCTAGCTATTACTTTACTTGTGTCACTTAGAAAAGGACCAGAACTTAATTTTATTTTAAAAACTGTGATCATGGGAGGCTTAAAATGGGTCATAACATGCATCAGGTTGGTTATTTCCTGGGTTACATACTTTGGATAGAACAGCATTATACAAACAAGTTTCTTTTAGAGTCCTGGGACACTTATAACAACCGTAAAATAATAGGACTGTAGCAATCTTTTGTCTTACCTCAGTGACTTGAGGTATATACTGGGAACAGCCCTTAGTCTGAGGAAGGTCAGTTGAAATCTTTACTGTACAAGTCCAAATTTTAAGGAAAATGAGTCCCACGATGAGTTTCCTCATGCTTCGGCCATGGGTGGACCAGTCAGCTTCCAGGTGTGACTGGAGCAGGGCTTGTCGTCTTTTTCAGAGTCACTTTGCAGGGGTTAGCAAAGCTGTTCCCATCCACGTACAGCTCCCAGTCTACAGATGTTTAAGGTTGGTCTCAGAGGTTAGGCCCACTAGAATAAACTGAGTCCAATACTTTTACACAGTTATGTTTTACTGGGATCTTTGATACCAGGAGCAAGGTGGAAGGTTTAGGGTGTTGCAAACTTTAAAGGTTATGCGGGGATTTTTTACAGAGCAAGCTTTGGTATCTAGTTAGTCTAGCATTGATTAGCTAATGGTGTCCTTTGGTATTTATTAAAATCACCACAGCATGGGGAGACTTTATATTTAGGTTTTGCCTAAGAGTTAGCTTATCTGCTTCTTGTGCTAACAGGGCCATTGCTGCCAGGGCCCTTGGACATGGGGGCCAGGCTTTGGAAACCCCATCTAGTTGTTTTGAGATGGGCCACTGGCCTTGGCCAGGGCCCTACAGTCTGGGTTAAAACTCCAACTGCCATTTTTTTTTTTTTTTTTTTTTTTGACACATAGAGTGTAAAGAGTTTTATCAGGTCAGGTAGCCTCAGGGCTGGGACTGACATGAGTTTTTCTTTTTAACTTATGAGAAGTTCATTGCTGTTGGTTGTAATAGATGTAGTTTATTTAATTTATATTTTTATTGACTGTCACTTACCAAAATATTGATTTAAATCCTATAACTATTTGATCTTAAGCTTTAAATTGATCTGGTATTTCTTGTGGTTAATTTCAAGGTAAAATTGATCTGGTATTTCTCCAATTGCATCTAAATAGATGTCAGAGTTGAAAGACCTATAAGGGGCTTCTCTCACTTTACGATGTCTTATTATTATCATTATTATTATTATTATTATTATTATTATTATTATTATTATTATTTCTGATTGACAAAATGCCAGGGTGAAAGGGATAGCCAAATGGACTAAAGCACAAGTGCCACTCCAGTTATTCGGCAGAGTGTCCAGTAAAGGTCCACCACAATACCACCACACATCCACTCGGGGATGAACAAGGGCTGACTGATTGACAAGCTCTTGAAAATTCTTAAGCTCATCACATCTCTTCAGGTCTCCAAGGAATACTAAGTTTCCTCCTTGCCATGAGAGACACGAAGTGAACTTAGTGTTAGGGGATGGAAGCTGGACGGCCCTCGGGGGCTGACCCGCAGGGACTTCGGGATATAGCAGAAAGGGCTTGACATGACTTATTCTCCAGGATGTAGAATCCTGGAAAAGAGCTACCATGCAGCCCACCTGTGGTTGACTGGAGGGCCACCTTAGTGGAAGGGGGACAACTAGGGCCTCTGGCCTGCCATGTGCACAAGCATAACAATTACTTTTGTTTAACGTGTAGATGGAATATTTGATCCATTTCAACCAGGCATTTGCATCTTGGTATGCTGTCTTAATTGCCAAAGTTCGTTTTAAGTCTTTAACTTCTATGATCTTCTAGTAAAATGAATGTTTTCTTTGGCACCTATTTTTATTAGTTTTTAGACCAAACAAAAGCTAAACACTATTTTATATTTAATAATGCTGTTTGTATGACTTTTTTACCAGCTAAGCTAAATTTTACCTTTATATTAGTGTGTTATTAATTTTAATAAAACCTTGTAAACATATTTATCCGATTTTTCATGTTTGACCATAAGGTAAGATTTTATAGACTCTTTAATGTTTTATAATTTTTGTTAAAGAGTAGGCTGATGCTTTAAGAAAAACCTATTGTATCCCTTTAATGTCTAGTTTACAGAAAAACTGGATGATACCTTTTTAACTTTAGCTAATATGTTTACACACAGAATTTTCTTTACAATTAACGTTTTAAAACTTGCTTAAACTTTCAAAACAATAATTTTTTAACCTTTTAATGTAGGTAAAAATCTACATTCTTATACCTCCTTATAATCTTTTTACCAAAGGTACATTTTACTTTTCTTATACACCTTGCACATAAACTGTTTCTTCAGTAGTACTCAGGAGGCCTTATTACTTTTAAATTACATATAAATTACATGATATTTTTGGCATGAAGTTTTTTTATAACATTTTTTTCCTTTATGACTTTCGCAGACAGTATTTTTTTTTTGACATGTCTCAACTTTTTGACTTATTACGAACTTTTTTTTTTTTAAATAACCAGTTAATTTATTTCAGGACAAGAATTTACTATTTAACATTCTTTTTTTTTTTTTTTTTTTTTTTTTTTTTTTTTTT
>NC_045450.1:19371294-19425889 GCF_002776525.5 Piliocolobus tephrosceles
TTTTTTTTTTTTTTTTTTTTTTTTTTTTTTTGAGGCAGAGTTTTGCTCTGTCACCCAGGCTGGAGTGCAGTGGCGCAATCTCCGCTCACTGCAAGCTCTGCCACCTCCCAAGTTAACACCATTCTCCTGCCTCAGCCTCCCTAGAAGCTGGGACTACAGGCGCCTGCCACCACGCCCGGCTAATTTTTTTGTATTTTCAGTAGAGACGGAGTTTCACCGTGTTCTCCAGGATGGTCTCGATCTCCTGACCTCGTGATCCACCCGCCTCGGCCTCCTAAAGTGCTGGGATTACAGGCGTGAGCCACCACGCCCAGCCTATAACATTCTTTTTATATAAATCCTGCCTCCCCTCTTTTTTCTTTTCTGAAATTTTTTAAAATAGTTCCCAATGGGGTGGCCTTACTTTGTGCCTGACCCATGTTGTCCCAAGAGAAAATACCATGCTCACACCACACACACTCACCACAAAACAAAGAACGGGTAAAGAGAGCACACACACACTTTTATCGTGTACCACGAAATCAGAATACCACGAAATTCAAAATCTGAGTACCAAGAAATTTAAGCCAAGTCAAAACCAAAACCAAAGTATCCAGCAATTCAAGTCAAGTCAAAACCAGAACAAAAGTGCCAATCCAGGCACACCATGGGTAATCAGGCCACGCTTCCACTCAAATGGAGTGGGGCAAGTTCCAAAGACAAGTCTTACCAAGTCAAGCCAAGTCAAAACCAGAAAAAAAGTGCCAATCCAGGCACACACCGTGGGTGATGAGGCCATGCTTCCACTCAGATGGAGTGCAGCAAGTTCCAAAGACTAGTCTTACCAAGTTTCAGATGTCGGGACTCTAAGTGCCAGTTCCTTCCCGGTGTTCAGCCACTGTGTTAATCCTCCATGGGGACCTGCTACGCGCTGCTCTGGTGAGGCGTTCCACTGCGACAATTGCCTACCCAGAAGTGCCTTTCGGATCGCGTGACTGAGGCTGACCGGAGTTCCCCACAGGAATGCTCCACAGGGCAGGCCGAGGCCACCTAAGGGGCTGCCTTGGCCATCCATCAGCTACCTCGCTTCCCGGTCAGGGAACCAAGAAATGTAGCAGGACGAGCCGCAGACAAAACCTCTCAGACACTGAGTTGTAGAAGGAAGGGCTCTATTCAGCTGGGAGCATCATCAAGCTACTGCCTTAAAATCTGAGCTCCCTGAGTGCACAATTTCTGTCCCTTTTAAGGGCTCACAACGCTA
The DNA here is from genome assembly GCF_002776525.5 of Piliocolobus tephrosceles. NCBI lineage: Eukaryota > Metazoa > Chordata > Mammalia > Primates > Cercopithecidae > Piliocolobus > Piliocolobus tephrosceles. Next base: position 19,372,535 of record NC_045450.1, read on the forward strand.
AAGATTTCATGTGAAAGGGTCGTGATTGATTTGAGCAAGCAGCGGGTATGTGACAGGGGCTACACGCACTGGCGGTCAGAGTAAAACAGAACAGGACAGGGAGTTTCACAATGTTCTTTTATACAATGTCAGGAACATCGGTTTCTAAGTCATGAGTTGATTTTTAACTACTGGGGTTAGGCCAGGCAGACCCGGGCCTGGTTCTGGGCCTGGCACCGGGCTGCCTGTCTTTAGCTTTACTTTCTTGTTTCTTTCTTAAAACAGGTACTAAGCATAAGACAATATAAAACAATATGAGAGGGTCTCTTTCTTTCCTCATCTAGACAGATAAACTCAAGTTGTAAAACATGTTTTTCCTTGAAAAGTAAGAAATGATGTAATGCATATCTTAATTGAATAACTGTCTTTGTTTCTCACTTCTGTAATACGCTTCCCCCTGCACAGATCTCTCCCTCCCCACCCCCCACAAAATGCTTAAAGGGGCTCAGTCCTTTGGATGTTAATCTGATTGGGCTGGTGTATCTAAATAATAAATATATCCTCCTCAACCCCATCAGTCCCTCTGATTCCTAAATTATCCGAAAACATTTCTGGTGGCCCACATGGGGATTGGAGATAACAGATTTACTGTCTCCTTTGCCTGTGGGACTAGGGCCCTGGGGCCGGGGGAGACCCGGCGTCCAAGGCACGCCATAGGGGAGCTTCACCCAGTTGGAGACTGGCTCTCCCTGCATCCGGGGACCCTGCCCGGCAGCGCAATGGAACCGGAGATGGGGCTGCAGGATGATACCAGAACTTCAGGAACGGTGGTAAGGAGAAAGGGCCCAAGGCAGGAAAGCTCATCCGATAGGGATAAAGGGTGCTATTTAAATGTTCATTAAATTACTTAAAGATTCGTTGTATTTTACCAACTTTTCAAATAAAAAAATGCTGGTCCACATGTCCAAATCACCCATCAAGTCAGTGTGATGCCTAACACCGCGAGAGCCAGTTTTCCTCTAGTGTTGCAAACTCCCAGTTTCCTGTCCATGCCTTATGTTTCTTTTGCTTCCCCAGAAGATGAAGAAACAGCAATAATGACTTTTTTTCCTTTTGTCTTGAACCCCTTTGCAGATCAGCATCCCCAGAACACACCTGTATTAAGTCAAAGACCGTGGACCCAATGGTCATCTTCTTCACCAGTGGGACCACAGGCTTCCCGAAGATGGCAAAACACTGTCATGGGTTGGCCTTACAAGCCTCCTTCCCTACAAGGTAGGAAAGAGGGCACCAACATAGAGGCTGGATCCCAGATGTGGGATAAGTGTGTGTGTGTGTGTTTGTGTGTGTGTGTGTGTGTGTCTTGGGAAAGGAGCTGTAAGTAGAAGTGACTCCATGCTCCTTTTCCCTTTCACTCTCTTTGGTTCAGACCTCTCAGGGTCTGAGAGGTGAAGGCTGGGAGTCCTAAATGTTTGCTGACAGAGGCCTCAGAGCGACAAAGGAGGCACATTTAGGTTCTATCAGAGCACCTTCATAGGAGGTGTGAGGAAATGTGGGTAGAGACAGCACACATTCCACAAGCCACACACATGACAAACCTGACAGGGCTTGCAGACCTTGTAGTAGATTTTGGACTTTATTAGGAAAACAATGGGAAGATACTGAAGGTTTTTTAGGGAGGAGGAGATCTGATCAAATCTGTATTTTGATAAGATCACCATGGCTACAGGATGAAGGATGGATTGGAGAAAGTCAGAATAGAGTTAGGGAAGAGCAGTTAAAGGCTCCTAGTCTAATCCAGGTGCAAGCTAGTAGGGCATGGACCAGGTGCTGGAGATATGATGGAAATTAACACAGTTGAGATTTCAGGAAGTAGAGTGGACCAGATCTGCTGGCTAAACATGGGAGATGGAAGGAGGTCAAGGACGATGCCAAAGTTTGGGGCTTGGACAACTTCATGGACAGGGATGACATGTCTGGATACAGAGAACACTGGAGGAGAATCAGTTCAAGAGAGGTAGTATGACTGAACCGGTTTCAGTTGTACGTAATCAGGAAATATTTAGCAGTACACCTTTGAGACCTGGCCTGAGGGTGGTGTGGAGCCCCACACAAATCACGTGAACTGAGAGTGAGAGGGGTGGGTTCATAGCTAAAAACCAGAGTGCATAGCCCTTCATTGCATCGGCCATGATCACACAGCTGAAGCCACTGCATTTTGGAGTTAGCAGGAAAATACGGAGCCTGAAGACATCTGATGTCTCCTGGTGCCTGTCAGACCCAGGATGGATTCTGGCTACCATGGGGGCCCTGGTGGAGCCATGGACAGCGGGGTGTACAGCCTTTATCCACCATCTGCCACGGTTTGACACCAAGGTCATCATACAGGTAAGAAGACTCAACTTCCACTATCAGCAAAATTCCAGAAAAAATCCATGTTTCCAGGCCAAAAGCTGGACCTTGCTAAAAAATATATATATATATTTTATTAAGCAAAGAAGCCTATGAGCCTAAGATGATCCTGTGCCTGGGCTTCTCAAAGTGTGAAGCACTGAATCTGAGTCACTATACCCGAGTGACATCAAATCGTGACCTTGAAGAAAGTGCATATTACCGGGCCATCCTCCAGACCTGTAGATCAGCCTTTGTGGACTTGGGACCCAGGATGTGCATTCTGAAAAATTAAAGCAAGCACAAGTCCAAGTCTCCCAGATCCTGGACCATGATGCTGCCAGGGACAAGCAGCTGGTGTGTGTGTGTGTGTGTGTGTGTGTGTGTGTGTGTGTGTGTTCTTACTCAATATGATGAAATGTTTAAAAACAGACCTTGGAATATGACAGATCTAGTTTCTTATCCCACCTTTGAAATTAACTAGCAGGTTACATACCACTCTGAGCATCAGTTTCCTTATCTGCAAAACAGGACTTTTAATAATTACTACCTCATTGGTTGAACTAGTTTACAGTCCCACCAACAGTGTAAAAATGTTCCTATTTCTCCACATCCTCTCCAGCACCTGTTGTTTCCTGACTTTTTAATGATCACCATTCTAACTGGTGTGAGATGGTATCTCATTGTGGTTTTGATTTGCATTTCTCTGATGGCCAGTGACAACGAGCATTTTTTCATGTGTCTGTTGGCTGCATACATGTCTTCTTTTGAGAAGTGTCTGTTAATATCCTGGCGATTCCTCAAGGATCTAGAACTATAAATACCATTTGACCCAGCCATCCCATTACTGGATATATACCCAAAGGATTATAAATCATGTCGCTATAAAGACACATGCCCATGTATGTTTATTGCAGCACTATTCACAATAGCACAGACTTGGAACCAACCCAAATGTCCGTCAATGATATACTGGATTAAGAAATGTGGCACATATACACCATGGAATACTATGCAGCCATAAAAAAGGATGAGTTCATGTCCTTTATACGGACATAGATGAAGCTGGAAACCATCATTCTGAGCAAACTATTGCAAGGACAGAAATCCAAACACCACATGTTCTCACTCATAGGTGGGAATTGAACAGTGAGAACACTTGGACACAGCAAGGGGAACGTCACACACCGGGGCCTGTCATGGGGTGGGGGGAGCAGGGACGGATAGCATTAGGAGATATACCTAATGTAAATGACCAGTTAATGGGTGCAGCACACCAACATGGTACATGTATACAAGTGTAACATACCTGCACGTTGTGCACATGTACCCTAGAACTTAAAGTATAATTTTTAAAAAATTAAATAAATTAAATAACAAAACAATGATTACTACCTCATAAAATCTTAGGTAATATTAATGAGATGATAGAGGCAATATGTGTAAAGTACTTAACCCTGACATCAGCATATAGAAACCACTCTATCAGTGGGAACTGCCGCTGCTATTTTTAAGATGAGTACATCATGATGACAATTCAAGTCACCTGCATGAACTCCTTCTCTGTATGTCCCTTCACCCCAAAATTTTCCTTATGTCTCTGCTCACATCCTTGCTTTCCCTCTCAGAGGCAGACCTTGCCCTCCACCTCTCAAAATCCACCCGTTCTGCACAACCACTGCAGAGTTCTATCTCCTGGCCTTGGAGAAACAGCATTTCTTTATTAATCTTTAATCTACTACTCATTTTCTCCTGTATTTTCAGTCTCTCACTTTTTGCTAGTTTTACACCCTCAGTCCATAAACATATTCAGTGTACTTATCCTAAAATTCCTCCCTTTGAACCTGCTATACACTGGGTCAACCCATCTTTTCCACCTTAATACCAAACTTCACCAAAGAACATTCTCCATTTGCTGCAGCCACCTCTGCTTCACCTAGCCTGCTCCTGAATACTGTAGTCCTCCCCAATGGTCTGCCCTTACTGTTCCTCTTCTTTCTAAGCAATTTCCTTCACCTCCATTTTCCTCAGCAAGCACATCAATGAAGGTGGCTGTCAGGACTGTACCTAGGGTCTAGTCTCCCCGGTTCAAGCTGATTCTCTCAGGCTAGCAAAACATTTCCAACCTGCTAGTTGGTAAAGACCATCTGATCATTCCTCCAGAACTTCAAACTGCACTTCCCATATCTCATTCCCTGCCTCTATATCAATGCCTCCTCCTGTGTCACCATCATTATTTTCTGTACCACATTCTGCATCTGAGACTTAAAGCACCACAAACAAGACTGACCGCCCTTCCCACCCTCATGCCTAATTCTCCTGCTACTATAGAGAGTGTCTCAAAAGGTCTTTATGTATTTTAAACCTTAGTAAATGCTTAAAGTTTAAAATGCTACAAATTTACCAAAACAGCATTTGCATTACTATTTCCCACTTACTATTTTTATGAATTACTCATGATAATTTTTAATTTATATATTGTATTAGTCCATCTTACTGAAGACTAAGACAAAAAGTTTTTTAAATTTTTTATTCAGAGGGTGCATGTGCAGATTCATTACATTAGTACATTGCATGATTCTGAGGTTTGGAGTAAGAATATTCTCATGACTCAGGTAGTGCATAGAGTACCCAATAAGTTTTTCAGCCCATGACCCCCTCCCTCTCCCTCCCTTCTCATAGTGCCTATTGTTATCTCCAGCATCTATTGTTTCCAACTTTGTGTCCATGTGTACTCAATGTTCAGCTCCCACTTGTAAGTGAGAAAAAGTGATGTTTGGTTTTTTACTCCTGCATACATTTACTTAGGATAACAGCCTCCAGCTTCATCCATGTTGCTACCAAGGACATGATTTCATTCTTCTTTATGGCTGCATAGTATTCCATGGCGCGTATGTAGCACATTTTCTTTATACCAATCCACCATTGATGGGGACATAGGTCATTCGATGTCTTTGCTATTGTGAATACCACTGCCAATAACATATGAGCCTATGTGTCTTTTTGGTAGAACCATTTATTTTCCTTTGGATATATACCCAGTAATGGGATTGCTGGGTCAAATGGTAGTTCTAAGTTTGTTGAGGAATTTCCAAATTACTTTCCACAGTGCCTAAACTAATTTGCATTTCTATCAATAGTATATAAGCATTCCATTTTCTCCAAAGCCTCACCAGCATTTATTTTTGACCTTTTAATAATCACCATTCTGATAGGTGTGAGATAGTATCTCACTATGGTTTTAATTTGCATTTATCTGATTAATGACATTGAGCATTTCTTCATATGTTTGTTGGATGCTTGCATGTCTTCTTTTGAGAAGTGTCTGCTTATGTCCTTTGCCCATTTTTTAAATTGGATTATTTGGGTTTTACTTATTGATTTATGTTCTTTGAAGATTCTAGATATTAGTTCTAATTAGACATTATGTATTAGAATCTACAAAGAACTTAAATTCTTTGTAGAATCTGGATATTTGATTCTGGATATTGTCAGATGCATAGTTTGAAAATATTTTCTCCCACTCTATAAGCTATTTACTCTCTTGGTAGTTTCTTTTGCTTTGCTGAAGCTCTTTAGTTTAATTGGGTCCCACTTGTTAATTTTTTATTTTGGTGCAATTGCTTCTGGGGACTTAGCCATAAATTCTTTGCCAAAGCTAATATCCAGAAGAGTATTTCCTAGATTTTCTTCTAGGATATTTACAGTGTAAGGTTTTATATTTAAATCCTTACTCCATCTTGAGTTGATTTTTGTATATGGTGAAAGGTAGGAGCCAAGGTTTATTCTGCTACATATGGCTAGCCAGTTTTCCCAGCACCATTTATTGAATAGGAAGTCCTTTCTCCTTTGCTTATTTTTGTTCACTTTATTGAAGACCACATGACTAACAGCTGTGAGTTCTCTATTGTGTTCCATTGGTCTATGTGTCTGTCTTTGTACCAGTAATGCTGCTTTGGTTATTGTAGCCATATGGTATAGTTTGAAGTTGGGCAACATGACGCCTCTGGCTTTGTTTTCACCATTCAAGCTCTTTTTGGTTCTATATGAGTTTTAGAGTCATTTTTTTCTAATTCTGTGAAAACGACATTGGCATTTTAATAAGGATAACATTGAATCTGTAAATTGCTTTAGGCAATATGGTCATGTTAACAATATTGGTTTTTCCAATATATGAGCATGGAATATTTTTCCATTTATTTGTGTCATCTCTGCTTTCTTTCAGCAGTGTTTTGTAGTTCTCCTTGTAGCCATCTTTCACCTCCTTGGTTAGATGTATTCTTAGATATTTCATTTTTAGAGGTTGTTGTAAATCGGATTGCATTCTTGATTTGGCTGTCAGCTAGAACATTGTTGATGTATGGAAATGCTAATTTTTGTACATTGATTTTATATCCTGGAACTTTACTGAAGTTGTTTATCAGTTCCAGGAGCCTTCTGGTAGAGTTTTTAGGGTTTTTTATGTATATAATCATATCATCAGCAAAAAGAGATAGTTGGACTTTTTTTCTATTTGAATATCTTTTATTTCTTACTCTTGCCTAATTGCTTTGGCTAGGACTTCCAATCCTTTGTTGAATAGGAGTGGTGAGAGTGGGCATCCTACTCTTTTTCCAGTTCTCAAGGGGAATGATTCCAGCTTTTGCCTGGTCAGTGTGATGTTGGCTGTGGGCTTGTCATAGATGGCTATTATATAGAGGTATGTTCCTTCAATGCCTCATTTATTGAGGGGTTTTATCATGAAGAGATATTAGATTTTTTGAAAGCTTTTTCTGCACCTACTAAGAGGATCATATGACTTTTGTTTTTACTTCTGTTTATGAGGTGAATCATATTTATTGATCTGCATATGTTGACCCAACCTTGCATCCTAGGAATAAAGCCTACTTGATCATGGTGAATTAACTTTTTGATATGCTACAGGATTCAGTTTACTAATATTTTGTTGAGGATTTTTGCATTTATGTTCATCAGGAATATTGACTTGGAGTTTTCTTTTGTCATTGTATGTCTGCCAGATTTTGGTTCCACAATGATTCTGGCTTCATAGAATGAGTTAGAGAGGAGCCCCTTCTCCTCAATCTTTTGGATTAGTTATGGAGGGATTGGTACCAGTTCTTTGTATATCTGTTAGAATTCAGCTGTGAATGTATCTTGTCCAGGGTTTTGGGGAGTTAGTAGTTACTGATTCAATTTCAGAACTTGTTATTTGTCTGTTCAGGTTTTCACTTTCTTTCTGGTTCAATCTTGAGAGGTTGTGTGTTTCCAAGAATTTATCCATTTCCTGTAGATTTTCTAATTTATGTGCATCGATGTGTTCATAATAGTCTATTAAGATCTTTTATATTTCTGTGGGACCATTTATAGCATCATCTATGTCATTTCTGATTGGGCTTATTTTGATCTTCTCATTTTTTTTCTTTGTTAATCTAGCTATTGTCTATCAATATTGTTTATTCTTTTGAAAAACAAGCTCTCAGTTTCATTGATATTTTGTATAAACTTTTGCATCTTAATTCCAATCGGTTCTTTAATTCTAATTATTTATTTTCTTCTGATAGCTTTGGTGTTTGTTGGTTGTTCTTTTTTTCCCTAGTTCCTCTAGAAGTGATGTTAGATTCTTAATTTGAGATCTCTCTAACTTCTTAATGAAGGCATTTAGTGCTATAAACTTTCCTCATAACATTGCTTCAGGTGCATCTCAAATATTTTGGTAGATGGTATCTCTATTTTCATTTTCATTAATTTCAGATACTTTTTTGATTTCTTGTTCACCCAAGAGTTATTTAGGAAAAAATTGTTTAATTTCCATGTTTTTGTATAGTTTTCGGTGATCTTCTTGGCATTGATTTCTGTTTTTATTGCACTGTGGTCTAAGAATGTACTTGGTATGATTTTGATTTTTTTAATTTATTGAGACTTGCTTTATAACTGAATGTGCAGTGAATTTTAGAATATGTTCCATGTGGGAACAAGAAGAATGTATATTCTGTGGTTGTTAGATAAATTATTCTGTAGATGTCTATTAGGTCCAATCGGTCAAATGTTGAGTTTAAGTCCATAATTTCTTTGTTAGTTTAGTTTTCTGCCTGAATCATGTGTCTAACATTTTCAGTGTGTTGTTGAAGTCCCCCACTATTTTTGTTTGGCAAAGCCTTTTTTTTTTTTTTTTTTTTTGAGATGGAGTCTCGCTCTGTCACCCAGGCTGGAGTGCAGTGGCTGGATCTCAGCTCACTGCAAGCTCTGCCTCCCAGGTTCATGCCATTCTCCGGCCTTAGTCTCCCAAGTAGCTGGGACTACAGGTGCCCACCACCTCACCTGGCCAGTTTTTTGTATTTTTTAGTAGAGACAGGGTTTCACCATGTTAGCCAGGATGGTCTCGATCTCCTGACCTCGTGATCCGCCTGTCTCGGCCTCCCAAAGTGCTGGGACTACAGGCTTGAGCCACCGCGCCCAGCCGGCAAAGTCTTTTTATAGGTCAAGAAGAACTCATCTTATGAATCTAGGTGTTCCAATGTTTGGTGTGCATATATTCAGGATAGTTAAGTCTTCTTGTTGAATTGAACCCTTTATCATTATATAATGCCCTCCTTTGTCCTTCCTAATCATTGCTGGCTTAAAGTCTGTTTTATCTGATATAAGAATAATGACTTCTGCTCTTTTGTGTTTTTCATTTGCATGGCAGGTATTTCTCCATTTCTGTGCTTTGAGCCTGTGGATGTCATTACATGTGAGATGGGCCTCTTGAAGACAGAAGACAGTTGGGTCTTTTATTTTTATCCATCTTGTCACTCTGACTTTTAAAGGGAGCATTTAGACCAAAAATAAATAAGTAAATACTATTCAAATTAGTAAAACAAAACATTCCTTCTATTTCCTCTCTGCCCACCCCTGTCAACTTAGTCCTTCTTGCCAAATCTATTGCAAGAGTCTCCTGCTGTCTGTTCCACACCCCTACTGAAAGCTGCAAAGCACCAAGAGGAGTCATAGATTATGACTTACATGATAATAGGCAGAGCCCACATTTGGTGAACACCTACCAAGTTCTGGGAAAGGCCCCAGACACCTATGATGTCTGATTCTTACCTACTAAGCAGAGCTCCCTTGGCTGCCAGTAACAGAAGCCTACTTCAAAGTAGCTTAGCGGAAAAAGAAATACATGGAAGGGGGAATTAGAATAGCTCATTATTCTGTAGAAGAGCAATATGAGCTTGATAAAGATCTAAAACAGAAACTAGAAAGATACTAAGAATCAAGGCAGCTTCAGTGTCTCCTCTGCTTTTCTCTATAGGTTTGCTTCCTTCTTTCTGTTTGTAGAACTACTTTTGCTACTTTAGATGCATAGAGTAAAACATAGCAATCACAGCATTTCAGGGCTGACATTCCCCCTTCCCAGAAAACCAGTCCAGGTCAATTAGAGGCTGAGTGGTCTGAATGTTGGGGTGATCAAACCCAACATGAGGCTGTGGGGGCTACAAAGTCCGGTAGAGTCAAAGGAATGAGAAAAGACAAGAGTGCATAAGGTGGGTCCAGGGGGCCAACACTGATATGGAGGCTGTGAAGGCCAAGCTCTGGGAGCCCACACTATTTATTGGTGATCAAACAAAGAAGCAGGTGGTGAGGACATGCGGATGTGGTGGCAAAGAGGTGAGGATGTGAGGACGTGGGGGTAGAAAGGTAGCAGTGCATCAAGTGTAACTGTGACAGTTTAGCATTTTCTTTGATGCATATGTAACATGCTCTGCTACCTGGGATAATGGAGAACATGTTTACAAGCCTGGGAGAGTAACCAACAAATCTGTGCATGAGGGGTTTTATGCCCTGAGCCCTGGATTCCATCCAAGCTACAAGGGGTTTTATGCCCTGGGCTTAGATTATGGTGCAGCAGGGCAGCCTTCCACCCTTTGGCACAGAGCTTGGTGCTCAAAGGCCATGAGGGGGTTTAGGCCCTGGACCCAGGACATGTTCCAAGACTCTTTTACGTCATGACAGACAAGCCAGCCCTGCCTCAGCTCTTCTACCAACACAGCCTAAGGCAATTGTCTGTCACCAAGTCACCAATCCAACTCTCTGTGCCTGGAGTGAGGTTACTGACACAGACATTGCTGGCATGGGCTTGAGACCTTCACAGACATGGAAAGACACCTGTTGGGGTAGGAGCAGTGGGCCAAGGGTGAGAGTAGGACAAAAATTTTAAAAGCATGTGTAAATGTGAGATATTAAAGAGGTAGAGGCTAGAGATTGAAAGCTGATTGGGTCTATGAAGAGGTACTGGAAGTAGAGCCAGATTTGTCCACAAATGACAATTATATTTAATCATGATTCTACATGGAATATATGGACATTCCCATTTTACAGATAAGGAAATAGAATTATGGACAAATTAAGGAAGAGGATTTAAATTAAGACACCCAAACCCACTTTCTCTTCTCTTTACTGTTCTTCACTCTCTTAGTGTATCTCCACGCTGATCTGAAACTTGAAAAGAGAATACATCCAACTAATTAATCATGAATACCAAACATTTTGTAGTCTAAATAACCTGACTCCAACTTACCTTATCTTCCTAAATTTAATTATTGCTCCTCTCCAGTGGAACTAAATAAATCATATTATTTGACTTGACTTAAATGTTTCTTTAGCTCCCGAGACCCTATTTCTTGTTATTTCATCTATCTCCAAGGTAGTCCCTGTTTCTCTGCCTGTAGATACCATATGTATTTGCTAATGTCCTGACTAAATTCCACCTCTTCCATCAAGCCCCCTGGGACACACAACTAGGAGTATTTCCCTCTCCTGTGTTCTTATAGAACTTTTGTACTTCAAATATTTCTTACAACATCTACCAACTTCTGCCTTATCATTCAAGTCCTGTTTTATCCTATTAGCACCTACTCACCATAGGAGTTGGAATAGTATCTCACTTTTTGTATTTCCCCAACAGTACCTGATGCATACCATGTATAAAATCCATGCTCAATATATGTGTATTTAAATGATTAAGAAATTAATAAATGGGCTCTTCTAGAGGGAAGGTCAGAGCTAGACTGCTAATAATTGGCTGTTAGTTTAATCTTAACTGTAAAAATAAAATTTCTTCTCTCTTCCCTTTCCAGGTATTGTTGAAATACCCCATCAACCAGTTTTTTGGGGCACCATCTGTATTTCGAATGATTCTGCGGCAAGATTTCACCAGGTATGGTAGAAGTGGCTTGTAACAACATCTTTGCATAGGATTTTAAGTAATCTGATACGTTATGGTCTGTTTTTCCTCTGGTTCTTTGAGGAGTGTGTGTGTGTGTTTGTGTTAAGTATTGGTGGTGATAATGATCGAAAGTTAATTAGTTAAAGCAGATCCAGAGATCCAAAGGAAACTCAGTGAGCCCTGCATGATTGTGGGTTGATTCCTTTTTAAATATTTGAATTGTGAAATAACAATTATACAGAAAATGCATAAGACAGAAATTTACAGATTAATGAATTATTAAAAAGAAAATACCTGTGTAACCACTCACCCAAGTCAAAAAAACATAACATTGCCAGCACCTCAGAGACTTCCATCTCCCTTAAAGGAAGCAACTATCTTGACTTTTATGTTGTTAATTCCTTACTTGCCTTTATAATTTTACCTCCTAAGGAACTATCCCTAACCAAAATTTTATTTTACATGTGTTTGAACTTCACACATGTAATGCTACATTATTACATAATAATTATGCTTCTAAGATGTGTCCCTGTTGTTGCATATTACTGTAGTTTATCTTCATTTTGTGTAGCATCCTATTTTATGAAAATACCACAATTTCTTATACCAGTCCTACTATTAATGGATATTTCTGTAGTTTTCACTTTGAGGCTATTGATGATTAATGCTGCATAGAATCCTAGGACACGCACCCTGGCGTGTCCTAGGATTTATTTGATCATGCATTTCTGTAGAGTTTTTCAAGGAAAGGAATTACGGGTCACACTGATACAACACAATACCACACGATCTTCCAAATCAATTTATGCTTCCTTATATAAGCAGGGCAGGAGAATTTCCATTGTTCCATGTTCTTGCCAACATTTGGTATTGTAAGACTTATTAATTTTTGCCAGGCTGTTGGGTGTGTGGTGTTATCTTAATACAACTTTATTTTTCATCTTCCTATGTTTGAGAGTTAATTTTAAGCTAAACCAAAATACACTCTTTGAAACTTATGGGAATTTATGTATCTTTTAGGGACTCTGAAATTGAAATGGCTGCTTCAAAAATCAGAGCTAACATGTTTTAGACATAAAAGTTAAAATATCAGAGTTTAATGATTGCCCTTACAGAGCTAACTCTGAATTATAATTTGATTTTACTCATGAAGCTTCAGTCTGGCTGTATTCTGTTTCCATCTGTATTTCAAAGCTCTTATGACAGCCAAGTTTTGCCACATTCCTCAGATGATGGCCTTGGTCCAAACTCGGTACACATCTTATCAGGGCATAACTAATGACTCCATCTGAGACTCTGCCCACTTTGTGTACTTTGGTCCTCTGATTTGATGGCAATAGTTTTAAATATTAGCGTTTTGGGTAATGGGGGGGGGAAGACATGGAGTTTAAGGGACGAGATGGAGTCAGGCTTAGGGTTCAGTCTTTTTTTAAAAAAAAATCCCAGATCAGATCTATGTTCTGAGCTATCATGATCCGGGTCTTTAATTGTGCCTTTCCCTTTTGCTGTATCTGGCATAACATTTACAAGAAAATGTCTATCATAAAGATAGTGAAGATTTGGGCATCCAAGGTTATAGGTGGCATCAGAGAGCAGTAAACAAATCCATCAGCCAGAATAAACACTGCATGAATCATCATATTCTTTGATCAGACTCACAATGTGGTTACCTTACTTATTAAGAGTTATTTGAACCCTATGATAAATCTTATTTGGAAATTGGGGACCAACATTAAATCAGAATTTAATAAATTGAATATCTTTTCTGGTCAATGTGTTTCCATAGATAAAGCATCCTGAGGAGGGTGTAAATTAAATGCAAGAAACATCTGTCCCTCGGTATCTAAATTGTTATAGACTTGTTAACAGTAGACGAATCTATTTTTCCCACCACTTTTGAATTGGACCATATACTGGTATCTGGGAGAGAAAAAATTTTGTCACAGGAGAAGTCAATTCTGCACTGTCATTTTTTCCTTGGCAGGACTGCCCATGGCTGAGGACCTTAGGAGTCAAAAGACTTATAGCCAATTAATTGTTCTAGGCCAGATAGGAATGGATGCGGACAGGCATTCCTTACTTCTTAAAATTATTTTAAGTTTAAAAAAAAAGCTAGGTGTGGTGGTTGACACCTGTAATCCCAGCACTTTGGGAGGCCAAGGTGGATGGATCACCTGAGGTCGGGAGTTCGAGACCAGTCTGGCCAACATGGTGAAACCCTTTGTCTACCAAAAGTACAAAAATTAGCTGAGCATGGTGGTGGGCTCCTATAATCCCAGCTACTCAGGAGGCTGAGGCAGGAGAATTGCTTGAACCCAGGAGGCAGAGGTTGCAGTGAGCCGAGATCGTGTCACTGCACTCCAGCCTGGGTGAAAAGAGAGAGACTCTGTCTGAAAAAACAAACAAACAAACAAAAAACCTGACAATAAATCAAAACCTGACAATAAACCAAAAGACAAAGTTACAAGACTGGCTTCTTTTTAACTTTTATGTGTTGAGTTACTGTAAGCTTGGTTTCTGTTACAGACTTATAGCAATTAGCTATTCAAAATATAAACATTGTTCTGAAAAATAATTTAAAATATGTATATATGTATAGACGTATTTATCTTCACAACTTATAACTGGCAGTATTATACCCAGGAGGGTTTGTTACAAGGTACTTTATCCTGTTAGTAAATATATATATATTTAAATTTTACAGTAAGCAGAAAAGTTTTGTGGTTGGGATGTATGCAAAAGTGACACATAATCGTTTAGAAGACAACTAAATTTGTTTTACCAGCTGTTTAGGCATTTTTTTTTGTACCCTCTTCTTGATTTGAAGGGTTTGGTCTTGTCCTAATTTTAGCCCTCAAAGCTGGCCCTTACAATCTTACATTCCCACCTCTTCCATGATAGTTCCTGGGCCCAGAAGAAGGCAACTTGTATAATTTTAGAAGCAGAGCATTAGCAGTGAAATAGATCCAGGCCCAATGGGATGTCAAATGAGAGAGATTCATATGGTCTTCAGAATACCATGATACTGGCTTCCTTGAAGCAAATAAGGAGAGATAAATAACATTTGTAGTTTGACAGTTACGAGAGTTACTATCCTTCATTATAAAGCAACTCTTAAATGTTTCTTAACCAAAAATAAACTTACATTTTTTTGAGAATTAACATCTTTGTGTTTATAAAATGTTAACAAATGCATATTTTGTGCTTCTAGTATTTTAACTTTTTAGTCACTCAAATTTTCATTTTGGGAGGTTTGGGTGGGGGCAAAACCCGAGGGTTAAAACATGACTTTAAGATTTTTAAATTACTGGAGAGTTTTGAGATGAAATTCACCAAATTAAATTTTTAGCACAGATTATCAAGGTTATGTAAATTAAAAGGGCATCTGAGCTAGCTTTTGCCAATCTGATAGGCACTTACATCTTTAAAGTTAGTTGATTAGAACTCTTTCATGTAGTTTTGAAGTGAAATATCACTTCCACATGACACATACAAATATGGAGATATAACAGGCATGCAGAATAAAAGACATGCTCAAAAGTTACTTTATTTGCCTGTTTTCAAAAACAATTTTTCTCCCTTACTTTACATAACTAGTAAAAGTTACAGGAGCCAACAAAAGGTGAAAGAGAGAGCCATCCTTCAAGGCCTTTTCAAGAGAAAGAATAGCACTTTTAAGATATCAATCTGAAGAATGTTTGAGAAACAATTAAAAATGTAAAAACTTCTTACATTAAAAATAAGTCAGCCAGGCACGGTGACTCACACCTATAATCTCAGCACTTTGGGAGGCCGAGTTGGGCAGATCACAAGGTCAGGAGTTCGAGACCAGCCTGGCCAATATGGTGAAACTCTGTCTCTACTAAAAATAGAAAAATTAGCCAGGGGTGGTGGTGCACACCTATAGTCCCAGCTACTCAGAAGGCTGAGGCAGGAAAATTGCTAGAACCCAGGAGGTGGAGGCTGCAGTGAGCTGAGATCATGCCACTGCACTTCAACCTGGGTGATAGAGTGAGACTCCGTCTCAAAAAAAAAAAAAAAGTCAATATTTCTAATAAAGTCTTGTTTTAACCAATTACTTAGTTTTGTACTAGTGCGTTTTTTAAAATATTAAAGACCCATCTCTAGAAAGATTATTATGATTATTTTTAGTTATAGAAGACTGAATTACATAACTCCTTTAAAAATTTATTTTATTAATGTTATTATGACTTACATAGTTCATTCACAAGTGTTCAGACTGTTTTATATTAAATACCCCTCTTTCTTGTACAATCCCATCATTTTTATTTTGGACAAAAATTTACCACACAAGATTCTTTCTTATATAAAATATCTTTTCTTTAAGCCTTTTTAAATTTTTTTGTCAAAAATACTTGTTTATTTTTATAACTTTCTTTATATCGCCCTTATTACCTGGTTTACCTTGTTTCATATATAACCCTTAAATAAGGTTTGAATTAGACAAAGGTATTTTACCTTCAATAAAAACGTTAAAAAATTCTTAAATTGGAAATTACCCAGATACTTAATATCAAATAATAACCTTAGATCCTAAATTATGACAAGTTTGTTTACCAGCATTTATTCCATTACATTTACCTGATTAATTTAGTAGTTTACCTAGATTATTTGCAAAAAAGTGATAGCCAATATTTTTAAAGTTATTTTTCTATTAACCATTTTTATAGCTGTGAATTTCAGGTGTTTACTTAAGTAATAAAACTTATGGTTACTTTTAAGGATATTTATACCAATAACTCAGTATTTAGCTGTTTTCATTTAAACCAACAATATTTCATAAGCATATACAATCAAAGATCACTCTGTCTTGGGCTGGGTTTTATAGTTTATAACACAGCAAATCTTATAATATTCTGCGGGAATAAACATGAAACGACTTGATCAATAGGTGCAAACAAAATGCTAACAATTCTAAAGATATTGCTGGTATTTGACCAATAATTTTAAAGCCAGCTAAATCTTTACTAAAATAAAATCTTATTTAAGTAAAGATTTTACTTAAGTCACGTGAACTTGAAAAAGCATTTAAATAGTCTTTTTTTTTTTTTTTAGTATCTGATTTAAGCACTTTTTAAAAGCCAGTTAATCAGAGCTCTTCATATATGTATGTGTGTATATATATTATGTTATTTTATTATGTTTTTTTTTTTTTTTTTTTTTGAGACAGAATCTTGCTTAGTCAGCCAGGCTGGAGTGGCACAATCTCAGCTCACTGCAACCCCCATCTCCCGGGCTCAAGCACTTCTCCTGCCTCAGCCTCCCGAGTAGCTGGGATTACAGGCATGTGCCACCATGCCCAACTAATTTTTGTACTTTTAGTACAGATGGGGTTTCACCACGTTGACCAGGCTGGTCTCGAACTCCTGACCTCAGGTAATTTGCCCGCCTCAGCCTCCCAAAATGCTGGGATTACAGGCATGAGCCACTGGGCCCAACCTCTTCATATATTTTTAGTCGTGAAAATATTGTATACACACACATAAATATATGATGTATTAGGCATGCTGGTAGAAGCACATTGTATAGACTCATAAAGACCTTTTTCTTTTTGCCATTTTAAAAAATCTTACCCTAGGCAGTTGTCAGCTAAATAGCCTTAAATTTGCATATTAAAGGCAACTCAGGTGAAATCAGATAGTAAAATTTACATCATAAGGTACAAAGAGAAAGTCTGGTATGCTAGAGGGAAATTAAAATGGATTCAATTGCCAGTTGAACATAAAATTATAGAAGCCTATGATAAAGGCCTTTAAATGCACACACACACACACACACACACACACACACAGTTCCCATAGCTATTTCTTCAGTACTTTAGCCATGGGATAAATACAACTTTGCCAGCTTGCAAAAAACAGTTAGATCCAAATGGTGGTTTTTATCTCAGTAGAAAAGTAACAGCAGATTTAAAGCAGGCAGAAGAGAAAATAGAACCTAGGTACTCTATAGTTTGCAGGTCGACCTTAGGAATCTTTTTCCTTAATGTAAATGTGTACAAAGACCATATTACGTCTATTTTATATAAACTCTGGCAAGTAGAGGTGCCATAAAACCTACAGAGTGCCCAGAAAAGGATCATTCTCCTTGTTTTCTCCTTATTCTTAGATTTGTTTCTCACCTTTTTTTTTTTTTTTTTTTTTTTTTTTTTAATTAAAAGGAGGAACTGAGCTGTAGCCCTGGGTTTTTGTGTGATGGATCAATGTGTGCTGCTTGTGGGCAGGACTCCACAGTGTATCACCACTGAGTCATTCCTGCCCTCCCAGGTGTCTGGGTTTCTCTCTCCAGAGGTCTATGACCTCTGAGAGGGCTCAAAACCCTGGGTGATCAGCCCTTACATGCATTTCCTGGATGAGCAATTTTAAATTAATTTTTGTTGGGGATTTCCCTGTAGGGCTGCTGCACGTTGGGGAGGGTCAACACCCCAGACACTCCCATGAGGCCCTTGGTCACCCAGGGCACATTTTTCAGTTCCTTATGCAAATGCACACAGATGAACCAAATCAAGATAAATTTTAGGAGAAAAAGCAAGAGAGAATTCCATGTAAAATGCAGTTCTGAACTAGAATAAGGATCCTGAAACAACAACTTCCTAGGAGAAAACCAACTCAGAATAAATCAAGGGCCATCAACCAAAGGAAGGTTTGGGGTTCAGGAGGACTTACCAGTTCCACCAGAGGAGAAGCTCAAAGTCAAGTAGGCTTCAGTGGGCCCTGCTGGTACCTTAGCTCTGAGTTTGGGCAACTCCTTCAGGGTCCTGAGTCTTCTCTGAGGCCCCATGTGTTTGGGCACCAAACTATTGTTGACAAAGAGTGAAACTCTGTAAAATATGTTTAGAGATTTATTCTCAGCTAAATGTAAGCAACCATGGCCTGTGACACAGCCCTCAGGAAGTCCTGAGAACATGTGTCCAAGGTGGTCAGGGTGTAACTTGGTTTTATATATTTGAGAGATACATGAGACATCAATCAAATACATGTAAAAAATACATTGATTTGGTTCAGAAAGGCAAGACAACTCAAAGTGGAAGCTTCCAGGCTATAGGTAAATTTAAACATTTTCTCACTGACAATTGATTAAGTTTATCTGAAGACCTGGGATCAAAGGAAATGTTCAGGTTAAGATAAAGGATTGTGGAGACCAAGTTTTATTGTGCAGAGGAATCTCTCAGATAGCAGACTTCAGAGAGAGAGAGAGCAGGTTGTAAAATGCTTCTTACTGGACTTAAAAGGATGCCTGGCTCTTAGTTGATTATCTCATATGGAAAGGAAAGAAGGAAAACAAAGGAGAAATGGGATTCCCTATAGAATGTGGACTTTTCCCACAAGAGACTTTGCTGGGCAATTTCAAGATATGGCAGAGAAATATGTTCCAGGGTAAAATATTTTGATTTTTTTCCTTGTCTCATAATGCTATGCCAGAGTCAGATTGGAAAGTAAGTCATGATATAAAGGGTTAAATAAAACCCATCTGGTGAGAATTTATGGTTTGTAGAGCATGACTCCCCTAAGGAATTTGGCCAAGATTAAAAAATAAAATAAAAAAGACAAAAAAAAAAAAAAAAAAAACAGAGCTTAGTCCTCACTACCAACATTCTGTTAGGGCCATAAGCTCTTGGACCCCTAAAGTTTCACTATAAAATCACTGACATGAGCCAGATTGACTAACAGGAGACAAATATTGCAAATTTATTTAACATGTATGCATGGGAGCCTTCAGAATGAAAACCCAGCTTCTCAATGATTTACAGAAATTTTTATACTGTAAACCAATACTAAGATAGGCCTCAATCAATTTAGAGGTTATTTTGCCATGGTTAAGGACATGCCTGTGACACAGCCTCAGGAGATCTTGAGAACATGTGCCCAAGGTGATTGGTTTACAGCTTGGTTTTATATGTTTTAGGGAAACATAAGACATCAGTTAATATACATAAGGTGTATATTGGTTTGGTCCAGAAAGGTGGAACAACTCAAAGCAGGGGCTTCCAGGTCATAGAAGGATTTTCTGATTGGCAATTGGTTGAGTTTATCTCAAGACCTGGGATCAATACAAGAGAGAGTTAGGATAAGGGATTGTGGAGGTAAAAGTTTTTATTATGCAGATGAAGCTTCCAGGTAGCAGGCTTCAGAGAGAATAAATTATCTTAAGGTCTCTGTTTTAATGTTAATGCTGGTTAGTTGTGCCTGAATTCCAAAGAGAGGAGGGTATAGTGAGGTACATCCAATCACCCATTTCCATCATGGCCTGACCTCCTGTCTCAGGTTAACGTTAGAATGCCATTGACTGAGAGGAGGGGTCCATTCAGTTGGCTGGGGGTGCTTAAAATTTCAGTTTTGGTTTACAGTACCATCCTGAGGCTACAGAAAAGAATGCAGACTGAGAGCATGGCCAGAAACAGGTTATATTGGTAAATCAGGTTGAGTGGCAAGAAAGGTTGAGAGAGAGAGAAAAGAAGGACATTAGCTAGCAAAGCTGGCCTTGTTAGATACATGAAGACTCCTTCAGAGAGAATAGATGGTAAATGTTTCTTTTCAGACTTTTAAAGCTATCAGATTCTCAGTCTCTCCTGGATGTGAGAAAGGCATAGAAATGTTGGGGTTATTAGACCCAACACCAGGTGGTGGGGGCAATGAAGTCTGGCGGAGTCAAAGGATTGAGAAAAAGACAGTTTGAGAAGTAAAGTGGGACCAGGGGGCCATCGCGACTGTGGAGGTTGCAAAGGCCCTGAGCTCTGGGAGCCCATGCTATTTATGGGTAATCCAACAAAGAAACAGGTGGTGAGAATGAGGAGGTCAAAAGGGCAAGCACATGATCTACAGCTGTAATGGTTTAGCATTTATAAGGAATATGTTCTGCTACTTGAGATAATGGGAATACAATCAATCTAGGAGCCTAGGAAGGCTAGAAGCAAGGAGTCAGCAAGTCTAGACACATTCCAGAGGACTTTATGTCAGACATGCAAGCCCTGCCTCAGCTTTCTTCCCAACACTCAGCTTTTTCCCAACATGCCCCCTTTCTCTTTTTTGAAAAGAGAAGGTATAATTATTACTATCATTATTACTAGCATAAAAGGTGACCTCTTTTAATTGAGCAAGTCAATTATAGGCTGTGAAGCCTTTAATTGCCAGTTGGTGATCCAGCTTCATTTTTCTTAGCCCTTATTCAAACTGGAGTTACTCTGGTTTGAATGCTTCCCACATATCTCCCCTTTTCCTTTTACAAGAGGACCCTTAATCCTAGGGGTTGCAGAAGGATGAAGGTCCATCTTCTGTAACTTCATGCTGAATAGAGGTGATGATATTCCTGCCTAACTATTAGGGTCTCTTGTATTCAGGGTAGAAAGGAACTGAGTCAGAAAGCATTGGTCCATTAAGCATCCATGACTCTGGTCAGTCTTCGTTCCTTCTTCACATTCAGATTCAACTGGCTCATGGCTCATACTGGGGGAACCCGGTCCATGGTTGGAATCCATGGGTCCCTCCAGTCTCCCATTCCATGGTCGCACACATCTTGAGGGCATCCACATGGTTCATTCATCTACTGCAAAAACACAAGCATACCCTCACCCCCATGTTAGTAAATCTACTGAAACAGAAGCAAAAACTTTTGTGGCTATAGCTGGGAGGCCACTGATAATGAGAAACAGGCCCCTTGTAACAGAAGGCACAGGGAAAGCAAATCGAGGCTTTTCAAACCTTCAATTTGCACTGTACAGGTGGGTCCACTAGATGCTGTGGCTTATGATAGATCTTCAGATGTTTGGTGGGCACCCACACAGGCGCCTGATTGTCACCTGGAGAGACACAAGCAAATTCTCTTCCCCATAAAATTATCTTTAGGCAGGGATCGGAGGAAGTAGATTCAGAGGTAAGGAGAATTTGGCGGCCTAATTGCTTCCTGATGTTTGATAGGTGTTCCCTCGGAAGTTAGGAATTCCCTTTCACTCCATATTGCTGTGTGGGCATAGAGGACTAGGTAAGCATACCTATATATGTATATATATTTACCCTTTTTGCTTCTCCTAATTCTAGCATATAATGGCACCTGCTTTTGCTAGGATGTCTCTCCCTAACAAAGGAGTGGAGCCTTCAGGTATTATTAGAAAAGCATGCAAAAAGAGTAAAGTTCCCCAGTCACAACTTAGGGGCTGGGAGAAGTATCTAGTGACTTCCTGTCCTAGGACTCCTCGGATAGTGACAGATCTGGAGGACACTTGTCTGAGACAGGAGGGTAAGACTGAGAAGGCTGCACCAGTGTCCAGGAAACAGTTAACCTCCTGGCCCTCAATGGTCAAACATACCTGGGGAGGGTGATGGCATGGGCTGGCGCTTGCCCCAGGCACCCTCAGTCCTGCTGCTGGATCATCTGGTCAGTGGCTTCTGACTCAGATGACCTTCGTCCCCTAGAGCAGTGGGCCTTCCAGTGATTCCCTTGACATAAGGGGCATGGACAAGGGGGTGGTTTATTTCTAGTCAGACAATCTTTTTTAAAGTGTCCTTGTAGACCGCACTGGAAACAAACCCTATTAGGCATTCGATTTGCCCAGTCTTTCCCTTTTTCGGAGCCTCCAAAGTCCACTTGCCTGAAGGCCATGACTAAAGTGGTGGCCTTTTCTTTTTTTTTTTTAATCCTGTTTGTCCCATTCTACCTGCTCCTGATCTCTATTATAAAAAACCAAGGTTGCCAAGTTCAATAGGGTTTCTAAGTTTTGCTCTGGGCCTAAGGCAGACTTTTTAAGTTTTTTCTAATGTCTGCAGCTGACTGAGTGATAAACTTATCCTTTAAGATTTAGTTGGCCTTTAATAGAGTCAGGTGACAGAGAGGTATGCCTCCTCAATGCCTCCCTTTGTCTCTCCAGAAAAGCAGTAGGATTTTCTTCCTTTCCTTGTATTATAGTGAACATCATTGAATATTTCATAGGCTTCTTCCTAGTTTTCCTTAGTCCTTCCAGGACGCAAGTTAGCAAATGTCTGTGGCACCAATCTCCATGTTCCGATTCTGTGTCCCGGTGAGGGTCTACACTGGGAACTGCCTGCTGGCCTGTGGGGAATTTTTCTCTTTCCTCTGTTGTCATCCTATCATTGACCTGACTGAGATACCAGAGATCATCAAACTCTCAGGCTGCAGTTATGGAGACACTTCTCTCATTTGGAGTTAGTGTCTCATCTAGCAGTAACTTTATATCTCTCCATGTCAGATCAAAGGATTGTCCTAACCCTTGTAAAACATCAATATAGCCATCAGGGTTATCTGATAATTTACCTAGGTCTATTTTAATTTGTTTCAAGTCTGAGAGGGAAAAAGGTACATACACTCTGACTGGCCCAAATTCTCCAGAATACATCTTAGGGGTGTTTTTGCCTTGTGGGAAAGTTTTCCGTCTGAAAAAAGAACATAGGGATGACAGCACCCCTAGTCATTTTCTGATAAGCATTAGTCCTAGAGCATCCTCTATGGTCATAATACTTATTCCTTTCCAAGATGCATAACCACCCATGGACCTCTGCTTATCAGATTAGTTATGCTCACCGATGTAGCAGTCCTGCACCTGTTTTCCTGCCTTTCTTGACAACAAAGAAAGGGGTCTGGGCTGCTGGATTCTAGTGGTCCTTTACCAGTATGCCCAACATTGCCTTTGCACTCAGAGGTGAGTTCTAGAGCTGGGCTAGGTTCCTGAGTATTTCATAATAACCCAGCTATCCCATCAAGATGCACTCCCATAAACAACCGTTCTTAGGCAAATTCATTTCAGAGAGGGTGTAGGTAACCTTTTGAGTCAGGATTGAGATAGAGTTTTTTTTTTTTTTTTTTTTTTTTTAGATAACCACTTTTCCAAAGTGAACTTCCTTTGTGTCTGTGGACTAAACTATCTAAGGCCACAAGACTAGAAGTTAGGATAATACATGTTACACCGTTAACTTTTAGCAAACTTTACTTCTGTTTAAACCCTTGTAAGTTTGGAATTTCAATTATCCTTTGCTGTCTATAAGACCTTGTTTAGTCTAAATTAACTTAGAATTGGTATAGATGGTTCCTTCCTGATTCTGTACTTTAAGGCTTGGTGGAGTGCAAACAGCTCGCATGTTTGAGCAGACCAATTATTAGGCAATTTTTCTAACTCTACTTCTACAAGAGTTTCCCTATCAATTACTGAATACTCATTGTGTGTGTGTGTGTGTGTGTGTTTCCTCAATCACATGGGAGGAGCCATCTATTGTCCTGTCCTGAATGCAGTTCCTGCTAGGTCTGATTAGTCCTCTGTATGGTAATTAAGATTTAATTCCCTCATTAGGAAATCTGCTGGGTTAAGGGAATTTTCAGTGGTTAATGTTAAATCGCCTTTTCCTCACAGAATAGCCCCAAACTTTAAGATTTTTGAGTTAGTAAGCTACATTTTTGCTTTTTTTTTTCTTAGGATAGCTCTGAACTAGTGAGGTGTGCCCACAATGAGGTTTCTTCTAAAAGAAAGTTATTTGTCTACTTTCTTCTGCTAGGAAAGCAGTTGCCGCTACAGATTGAATGCACTTGGGCCATCCATGGGTTACTGGGTTAGGATTTTTGATAGGAATGCTACTGGTTGTCAATGGTCTTGAGAGGTGAACCCAGCTGGACTCCTGCATTGGGTGGGGACTTGGAGAACTTTTGTGTCTAAAGGATTTTGTGTCTAAAGGATTGTAAATGCACCAATTAGTGCTCTGTGTCTAGCTAAAGGATTGTAAATGCACCAATCAGCTCTCTGTAAAATGGACAAATCAGTGCTCTGTAAAATGGACCAATCAGCAGGATGTGGGCAGGGCCAAATAAGGGAATAAAAGCTACCGGAGCCAGCCAGGCAACCCGCTCGGGTCCCCTTCCATGCTGTGGAAGCTTTGGGCTTTTGCTCTTCACAATAAATCTTACTGCTGCTCACCCTTTGGGTCCACACTACCTTTATGAGCTGTAACACTCTCCACGAGGGTCTGTGGCTTCATTCCTGAAGTCAGTGAGACCACGAACACACCAGGAGGAACAAACAACTCCAGATGCACCACCTTTAAGAGCTGTAACACTCACTATAAAGGTCTGCAGCCTCACTCCTGAAGTCAGCAAGACCACAAAGCCACTGGAAGGAAGAAACTCTGGACACATCTGAACATCTGAAGGAACAAACTCCAGACACACCATCTTTAAGAGCTGTAACACTCACTGTGAGGGTCCGCGGCTTCATTCTTGAGGTCAGCAAGACCAAGAACCCACTGGAAGGAATAAATTCCAGACACATTTTGGTGACTATGATACTACGATAGGTGCTCACCTATCGCCAAGTGGTGAGCACCATTGAACCCCTTTTGCTTGCTATTCTGTCCTATATTTCTTTAGAATTTGGGGGCTAAATACCAGGCACCTGCCAGCCAGTTAAAAGCAACTGGCGTGGCTGCCAGACTAAAGACACAGGTGTCAGGCTTTCTGGGAAAGGGCTCTCTAACAACCCCCAATTCTTCGGAGTTGGGAGCATTGGTTTGCCTGGAACCACCTTCCACTTTTCCTGTACTTCTGGGCTGAGCCAAGTGTCGACAGAGAGGAAAGCTATTCAGCTCCGGGGTTCCAACAACAGGTTGGTTGACCCTGGGGCCATGAGCAGAACTCTCAAAGTCATGTGCTTTTGGACTACACCCTTGTTTACACTGACAACAAGGTAGTATTGTAGTGTTATAGGGTCACAGAGAAGACCTTCAATTATCAATTATAGGTTTTAAATTTATCCTGGTTTTAAAGGAATAAGGTACACTGCTTTTTCTGTAATTACTCATATATCTCTTTCTCTTTCTCTCCTTTGTAGGTGGATTTTGGAAACACAGTGGAAGGATATCCCCATTTCCACTATAGGAATATGTGCCTCCCTTTAACTTACTTAATTCGTTTTCATCCTGATTTGTTATGTTGTCATAGACCCAGTTCCAGTTGTTAAAGTACTGGGTTATCAATTCTAAGGCCCTGGACAAGGATCCAAGGCTTGGAGATTGTATTGCAGGGGGGATAAGCTGGGTAGAAATTGGAGAGGAGAACATCTTAAAAGGAAAGGTGGTCCAATTAGCTATATTCTGTCCTCCCTGCTGGATTGTAGTTATAGGAAATTGCCATGCTTCAAGGTCTCCCCTTGGCTCTAGCCTTTTGAATAGAATTTTGTATAGAACCACCAATTGCTCCAGGTTTTAATGTTGCAACTACAGGAGCAGTAAGTTTTGTAGCTACTTCATCTTCTCACCCATTAAGAGGAGAGAGAGGAGGTGGCTCTTCACTTAATTCAGCAGGTGGAGCTGATGGGCTGGTAAAACATACTTTTTTCAGTTTCCCTTTCTTTTCTTTAATTTCCTCCATTTCCTGTTCCTCACATTCAGAATCTGAAGTTAGATTTTACACTTGTCCTCCTCTTCCTCATCTGAATCTGCCTCATCATCTGTTTGAAATGATTCGAGAGCTGCTTTTATTAGCGCCCACAATGACTAAACCAAGACTGGAATTTTTGCTCCGTCTTTATATACTTTTAAAAAATCTCTGCCAATTCTCTCCCATTCATCCAACTCCATAATCCCTCGTTCTGGGAACCATGGGCAAAACTGCTTTCGTGCACTAAAGAGTGATAACAAATTCTGAGTACTGACTTTCACTCCCCCTCTTTGTAATAAATGCCTTGAGAAATTTAAATAAGCAGAACGTCTGCTTTCACTTTGTCCCATTGTTACACTGGTTCTTCTGAGCGCTCAGCTTTCCTGCCGAGTTTCTTTTAGATGTCCTTGGGTGTCCTTTGACGATGTGTCCTCCTATTTCACGTGCTCTAGCGTTCCTTCACCAGGGTCTTCATTGCCCCATGTTGGGCAGCCAGGAATGTTGGGGTGATCAGGCCCAACACCAGGTTGTGGGGGCAATGAAGTCTGACAGTGTCAAAGGACTGAGAAAAAGACAGTTTGAGAAGTAAAGTGGGACCAGGGGGCCATTGTGACTGTGGAGGCTGTGAAGGCCCCAAGCCCTGGGAGCCCATGCTATTTATTGGTAATCCAACAAAGAAACAGGTGGTGAGAATGTGGAGGTCAAAGGGCAGGTGCATGATCTACAGTTGTGATGGTTTAGAATTTATAAGGAACATGCTCTGCTACTTGAGATAATGGGAATACAATCAATCTAGGAGCCTAGGAAGGCTAGAAGCAAGGAGCCAGCAAGTCTAGACACATTCCAGAGGACATTATGTCAGACATGCAAGTCCTGCCTCTGCTTTCTTCCCAACACTCAGCTTTTTCCCAACAGAAAGAGGGCAGGGCATTGCTGCATTAATAGATATTCTCTACAGATGTACATTTTCCTCCATAAAAGATGGTTTTGCCAGGGCACCTCTATTTGCTAGCCAAGTGGCAGCCATTTCAAAATATGTCAAAGAAATATATTTTGGGGTAAAATATTTTAATTTTTTCTGTTCACATCAGCCTTTTCTCTTTTTTCTGAAATTTCTTCTGTCAGGGCTGTTCTCTGTAACACTTCTCTCTGTCTCTTTCCCTACACTCAGCTCAATCTGCTCTGATGTCCTGAGCAATTCATTTCCAACCCCTAACATGCATTCCCCATTCAGAAATACAAAAGCCCTTTAGTTAGCACAGTGTAGGCTCCATAAAAGAATGTATGGTTCTATTATCACCCTAGCATGTCCTTAAGATCTCATCCTTTACCCCATTATGATTATAAAAATTTCCTTCTTAGCTATACAGAATGCTTCCCCAAGATGAGTTCTGATAAACACACAGTTCTCCCTTGTTACATTAATATTCAAATTTAACCCAAACATTCCCAATTGAACACAATAGCCTCACCACCACCCAACCACCTTCTGCCAGAATAGTTCACAGGGACTGCAGGAAGTGAGTGACGTCCATTTGGCGATGGTCATCTGTAAAATGACCAAAAGGCAAATAAGAAAGTGAGGAACTAGAAGGATGAATGATCTGGGTGATAGATCTAAGAGCTCTGAATGCACAGAGCCGGGGTGGCTCACCAATGCCTGGCACCTTGTCTTCCTCTAAGTATCAGGTTCCCTGCCCTGGAGCACTGCTGTACTGCTGGGGAGGTCCTGTGGCCCAAGGATCAGGAGGAGTGGAAAAGACGGACAGGCCTTCCGCTCTACGACATCTATGGGCAGTCAGAAACGGTAGGTGGTGCAAACCAGGAAGTATCTGAGACAGGTCTCAATTAATTTAAAAGTTTATTTTGCTAAGGTTAAGGACACGTGCCTGGGAAACAGGTTTGTGCCTTTCTCCAAAGATGATTTTGAGGGTTTCAATATTTAAAGGGGAAAGGGCAGATTTGGAGGAAAAGGAAGAAATTTTTTAAAGGTGTGGGTAGATACAAGGCAAATGGTTGCATTCTTGTGAGTCTTTGATCAGCTGTTTACATGTGAGAGAAGGGTAGAGGAAAAGTCACTTGTGCATTCATCTAGATCAGTGAATCTGCACTTTTACATAAGATAAACGTAAGTCAGAGAAAGCAATTGGGTACACATTTGTCTCAGGAGAGCAGAGGGATGATTTTGAGTTCTGTTCTTTGTCCTATACCTGTGAAGATGAGCTATCAATGTCAGGGTGAAATTTAACAGAACTGTTTTACAGTAATGATCTTTGGGGCCCACAAGGAATTTCTTAGTGGGAAAATTGCAGGGGAGGCATATGGTTTTGTTTTGTTTTTTTATCTTTTTAGCTCTTATTTAGGAATAAAATGGGAGGCAGTTTCAACTGATGCAGTTCCCAACTTGAGTTTTCCCTTTGGCTTAGTGATTTTGGGGTCCTGGGATTCATTTTCCTTTCAAAGTGGACAGGTCCCTTCTGGATAGTCATGATATGCTCAGCAACTGAGCCCAGCAGATGTGCTGAATTATGCCACATGTGCGGGACACAGCCCCATTGCATGCACAGCATTGTTTGGTGCCAATCGGAGGCTCTAGAGTTCTAGGCTAATTTGTCCCAAATCTATCTGCAGAAAGAAAATGTATAACTCATCATCTTACCACGGGACCAATGTGCTGACAATTCTTGGACAAAACCTTAAAAAGGGGTCTAAGGCTGTTTTAATACTGTCCCTGTGGTCATCAGCTCAAAGGAGCCCCAGAAGGTGGGTGGGATAGGAGACTCTCTCTAGCAACATGGAGACCACCTCCTCCAGCAAGTACTGTCAGCTCCACTAACCCTCCCTAGGGCTGCAAAGGCAAGTGGAAGCTGGCTCCAAAAGTTCATTGCTTGGTGTTTAGGAAGACAACTCACACGTTTGACTGTGGAATACTAGCAGGGTGGATAAGGGAGCAGATACTTTCTGTATATACCAAACACATATACACACAAACAGTGTCATTCCAGAGTATCACTGAGCTGCCAGGTGGGTGGGACATTTAGAGTATTATGCATGTCTGGAAGTTCAAGGACCTCATCAGTTACAGCGTGGGTGAGCATCTCTTGCAATCCATTTGCAATCCATTTCCAATGTTGGACAGAGCCACTTTCCCCCTCTGCCTCCATTATCCCTCTAGCACATAGAGGATGACTGCTATCCCAGGCCCTGTGCAAAATTATTATTTTAGTGCCAACTCACATACTCAACTGACATTATTTTGCAAAAAAATATAATAGCAATTCAGTTAATTTGTCTGCTTCCAGACCTGAAAAATGGTGACACTTTGGGCCTATGTTTGAATGGCTCACAGGTCATATTTGGACAAGGAGGATGGTGGGCCAAGACAACACACAACATCCATGATTCCAATATTTGCAGCACTAGATGGTACTTAATTTCTCAAAACACTTTCACATCTGTTCACTCATGTGTGCAACGTTTTTCACATGCCTACACTGTGAGCAGTGATGTGGCAGTGGGCAAAGATCTTCCTATCCCAGGAGCACAGACTTGGGTCCAAGTCTCAGCTCTGCCAATTATAGCTTTTTTTTTTTTTTGAGATGGAGTCTCGCTCTGTTGCCCAGCTGGAGTGCAGTGGCCGGATCTCAGCTCACTGCAAGCCCCGCCTCCCGGGTTTATGCCATTCTCCTGCCTCAGCCTCCCGAGTAGCTGGGACCACAGGCGCCCGCCACCTCGCCCAGCTAGTTTTTTGTATTTTTTAGTAGAGACGGGTTTCACCGTGTTAGCCAGGATGGTCTCCATCACCTGACCTCGTGATCCGCCCGTCTCGGCCTCCCAAAGTGCTGGGATTACAGGCTTGAGCCACCGCGCACGGCCATAGCTTTAAGACCATCGGGATACTAGGTATGCTTTCTCACCTCAGCTTCCCCACCTTTAAATGGAAATTATAGTGCCAATCTTAACAGATTGTGATAAGGTAAATAAAAAGAAGTATATAATGCTCTGGCTGGTGTCTAACCTGTAGTATATGCTCACATTGCAGCTGCTGTGGTCCTTGCTATTTTTGATGGGTATTGTTCCAGATGTTGGAAGCTCAGGGATGAATAGGGCAATCTCTATTCTTGGGATGCTCATTATCTACTGAAGGAAACAGACAAGCAAAAATAATTATAATGCCCTGTGGGCTGCAATGGAAGTATGGGAGAAATGCTTCAGAAAGAGAATCTTTCCCTTGACTCCTCTTGGAGCTTGAGTAATAGCCAGTAGTCATCATTCATTGAACACATGATGTGTGCCTTGTATTATGCAGAATTTTCCATATGCTTACAAGCACTCTGGGAGGTAAGTGTTATTATTATTGCCCTTTGATGGAGGAGATCAAGAGGGATTAATGCGCATGCAGTTAGTGTGTGGTGGAGTCAAGATTCAAACCCTCATTGGTCTGAACATAAAGCATGCAGCTATAGAAATAAATATATTTATGAGAACAATAAAGGAGGAATCAAGTTCATCAGGAAGACAGATGAAGATAGGGCAGTGCTAACAGAGAGAACAGCACAAGCAATCCAGACAACCTCCACACACACTGAGGCATCCTGCAGGGTGAAATTCACAGGCCTCTTCCTACAGGTCATGGACGACAAAGGCAACATCCTGCCACCCAGCACAGAAGGAAAATTTGGCATCAGGATCAGTCAAGAAGTTGTGGCAGAATCCCTATCACTACTTAACAGCCCCACGTAAATGTTTGTTACATAGACTAGTGCCCTTCCCATAGCAAACTGACACATGCCTGTTCAATGGTGGGCATGCCCCACATTATATGCCCACAGCCAGGGGAATACCCTGTTTCTTCTTTCTTTGCTTCCCCATTGGATTCTGTAGACTCTGCACTTAGTACAGAGCCAGACCACACTGGTTGCAGAAAATGACTGTGGAATAGAGTTGGGTCAACACCTTGAGCCTAGACCCAGGCCTTCCAGCTTCCCTACAAGGGCTCTTTGTGCAGCGTCCGTTGAGCGGAATACTACATCTCTGAGCAGGGGGTGCTGTGTATGATTCTGGCTGCTTTGTGATCAGCCTGACCTCTCTGATCAACCCCAATCTTCTTTCTTTTGTGAACAGGGAATGGTTTGTGCCACCCTCCGGGAAATGAAGATCAAGCCAGGTTTCCTGGGGAAGGCCAGTCCACCCTACGACGTCCAGGTCTGGTTCTAAGGGCATTGGCAGGGAGCAGTTAGGGCTCAGTGGGGGTTGGACAATTTGACACCAGGTGACAACACCAGCCACACTTCTCTGCCCCAGTCATCCTTCCTCCTGTCTTCTCATTTTTCCCTTCAGTTTCCTATGGAGGTCTCAGTTGAAAACTGCATTATTGTGGGCATGAACAGCACTCACCCTAGCAGCGAGGGCATCACACACAGTGGGGAGGAAAGAATACCTAGAAGCTGCACTGGCAGCCCTCTCTAGCAACTGGTGCTTTTCATTTTTCTTGATCAGTGTTTTCCAACTTGAAGACACATTGGTGACATCTACTAACCCATGAAACATAGACCCCGGGTTTGAGTTTCACATTTGCTTATTTGAAAGGCTTTTGACAGTTTTATTCCATTTTCTGATGTTTCTTCCATTATTTTATCCACACTGGTGTTCCATGCGTAAGCCAGACAGTGCTTGGGTGGGACAGAAGGGCTGGGGCCTCCTGCAGGGTACGATTCACAGGCCTCTTGCTACAGGTCATTGATGACAAGGGCAACATCCTGCCACCCAACACAGAAGGAAACATTGGCATCAGAATCAAACCTGCCAGGCCTGTAACCCTCTTCATGGGCTATGAGGTAATGACCCCCCATCTGCCACCATCATGACCCCAAGGATCCTGACAGGGAACTCTGCATCCTGAGGCTTCTTCAAGTCTTCTTTTATTTGCTCCAACTCAATGAAATGAATGAGTTTTCATTCAACTTGAAGCTCACAGTGCATTTCCCCATCCTTTCCTGTCCTAACCCACCTGGGACTTTTGGGCTGACGGGGTAGAATGAAGACTGGCTTCAGAACCATCAGACTTGCGTTCCAATGATCTACTGTAGTCGAGAATATAGGCTTTGACTGGATTCAAATAATATCATCTCACTTACCAACAACATGGTGTAAACAAATCACTTATCCTTGCTGAGTCTCCAGGGAACTCTATTATCCAATTTTACAGAGAGAAAAGCTGTAGATAAAAAGCATCGCACTTTCTCTGCACATCAAATACATAGTAGGTTTAGAATTTTAAAAAATTAGTAACCCAGAGATTATAGAAAACTGAGATGGATTATAAGGAAACCTGCTGAAACTCCTGATCAAATAAGTAATGGCCCTCCCAGGATAGGAATGGCCACAAAGAGGGAAATCTTAGCTTCCAATATTGGCCATGGAAGGATGACCAGACCCTGAAATTGATTTCAGACTTCATCTCCTTTCTCCAAAGACACTTCACTGGCAGCTGTCCTGGTGTCACTGCCATCCTCACACTGCAGTTTCAAGGCAGCGATGGTTCCTTTTTGATGCTGTTGACCAAAGGGGAACATACAGGCCTTAATTAGCCTTGATTCTCAGCAGCACAACTTAAAGGTTGGATAAAAGAAAAATTAGACCAGGCGGGATGGCTCACGCTATAATGCCAGCACTTTGGGAGGCCTAGGCAGGTGGATCACAAGGTCAGGAGTTCGAGACCAGCCTGGGTGACACAGTGAAACCCCATCTCTACTAAAAATACAAAAGATTAGCTAGGCATGGTGGCATGCACCTGTACTCCCAGTTACTTGGGAGGCTGAGGCAGGAAAATCACTTGAACCTGGGAGGCAGAGGTTGCAGTGAGTCAAGATTGCACGACTGCACTCCAGCCTGAGCGACAGAGCTAGACACCAGAAAGAAAGAAAGAGAGAAAGAGAGAAAGAGAGAGAAAGAAAGAAAGAAAGAAAGAAAGAAAGAAAGAAAGAAAGAAAGAAAGAAAGAAAGAAAGAAAAGAAAGAAAGAAAGAGAAAGAAAGAAAGAAAGAAAGATTAAACATGGGGTAACACATATATATTATACAATGTCTAGGCAACTTTGAGAACCACAGATATATATCTGCTTATTACAATAATTCCAGGAGATTTTTTAAAATAGTAGTACTTGGATCCAACCAGAGATTATGGTTGAACTGAAATGGGGATAATCCAAAGCAATATTTAGAGGAAAAAAAAAAAAAAAAACAAGGTCTTGCTCTGTCACCCGAGCTGGAGTGCAGGAGCGTGATTAAAGTTCACTGTAGCCTGGACCTCCTGAACTCAAGTGATATTCCCAGCTCAGCCTCCCAATTAGCTGGGACCACGGGCAGGTACCACCATGTCCAGTTAATTTTTTGATTTTTTGTAGAGATAAGGTCTCACTATGTTGCCCAGACTAGTTTCAAACTCCTGGGCACAAGTAAACCCCCTGCCTCAGCCTCCCAAAGTTCTGGGATTACAAGCATGAGCTATTGCACCCAGCTAATGTTTTTTTTTTTTTTTTTGATTGAGCATGACATATTTTATTTTCCAAAGGTGTCCTAACATATACCACACCTACATGACCATGAAATGTTAGGGTTCCTCCATTGAGACTTCTTTGGGTTTTTATCCCTTGTTATTTATGTAAAAGTATTACAGAATTACCATGAGACCCAGCAATTCCATTTCTAAGGCTATATATTCCCAAGAAGTGGAAGCAGGAACTTGAACAGATACTTTATTTTTTACTTTATATTTTATTTATGTAAAATATAACATAAAATTACTCTTTTCACCATTTTTGAGTGTATAATTCAGTAGTATCAAATAAAGTCACAGTGTTGTACAGCCATCACAATTACCCATCTCCAGAAAATATTTACCATCCTAAACAGAAATTCTGCTCAATAAACAACATCTCACTGCCCCAGTCTCCAGTATGTGATAACCTCTAACCTACTTTTTAAAATATATGAATTTGCCTATTTTAGGTTCCTCATATAAGTGAAATTATACATCATTTGCCCTTTTGCGTCTGGCTTATTTCACTTAGCATAATGTTTTCAAGTTTCATCTATGTCTTAGCATGTAACAAAATATCATTCCCCTATAAGTCTGAATAAAAGTCCACTGCATGTATACAATACATTTTGTGTACCCAGTCGTCTCCTAATGGGCATTTTGGTTATTTCCATATTTTGTTTATTGAGAGTATTGCTGCTATGAACGCTATTAAGTATCTATTCAAGTTCCTTCTTCCATTTCTTGGGAGTATAGACCTAGACGTGGAATTGCTGGGTTCCATGGTAATTCTATGTTGAACTTTTTGAAAAAAATTACCAAACCACTTTCACAATGGCTCCACCATTTTACATTCCCACCAGAAAATTTTTTATCCATTTTGAGTTAACTTTCGTATGTGTTGTAAGGTAGCTTCATTATTTTGCAAGTGGACATTGAAGTTTCCCAACACTATTTGTTGACGACTGACTTTTCTCCATGGACTGGTTTTGGCACGTATACTTAAATCAATTGACGATATATGGGAAATTTTCTTTCAGGACTCTCTATTCTATTGCAATGGTCTGTCTATCTTTATGCCAATACTACACAGTTTTTATTACTGTAGTTTTATAGTAAGTTTTGAGATCAGTGTGAGTTTTCCAACTTTATTATCCTTTTTTAAAATTTTTTATTTACTTATTTTTTTGAGACCAGATTATCAGACTGGCTAATTTTGTATTTTTAGTAGAGATAGGTTTCTCCATATTGCCCAGGCTGGTCTTGAACTCCTGGCCTCCAGTGATTCACCTGCCTTAGGCTTCCCAAAGTGCTGGAATTATAGATGTGAGTCACCACACCTGGCCTTTATTCACCTTTTTAAAGATTGTTTTGACTGTTTGGGGTCCTTTGAGATTCTCTATGCATTTTAGGATAGGTATTTCTAGTTCTGCAACAACAACAAAAAAAGCCATTGGGATTTTGATAGGAATTGTGTTGAATCTGTAGATAGCTTTAGGCAGTATTGACATCTTAATATTAAGTCTCCAATAAATGGGTATCATATGTCTTTTCGTTTGCTTATCTGTTCTTTAATTTTCTGTAGTAACGTTTTGTAGTTTTCAAGGTACAAGTCTTTTTTTTTTTTTTTTTTTTTTTTTTTGAGACGGAGTCTCGCTCTGTCGCCCAGGCTGGAGTACAGTGGTGCGATCTGGGCTCACTGCAAGCTCCACCTCCCGGGTTCACGCCATTCTCCTGCCTCAGCCTCCCGAGTAGCTGGGACTACAGGCGCCCGTCACCTCGCCCGGCTAGTTTTTTGTATTTTTTTTAGTAGAGACAGGGTTTCACAGTGTTAGCCAGGATGGTCTCGATCTCCTGACCTCGTGATCCGCCCATCTCGGCCCCCCAAAGTGCTGGGATTACAGGCTTGAGCCACCGCACCCAGTGGAATTCGTGTCTTTAAATCTAAAATGAGTCTCTTGTAGATAGTGTATATTTGGATCGTGTTTTATTATCCATTTAGCCAGTTCCTTCCTCTGGATTGGAAAGTTTACTCCACTTACATTTAAAGTAATTACTGATAAGGAAGGA
Source organism: Piliocolobus tephrosceles (assembly GCF_002776525.5). NCBI lineage: Eukaryota > Metazoa > Chordata > Mammalia > Primates > Cercopithecidae > Piliocolobus > Piliocolobus tephrosceles. The sequence continues at coordinate 19,408,109 of NC_045450.1, forward strand.
CTTCTACCATTTTGCTATTTGTCTTCTGTGTGGCTTAATAGTTTCTGGCCCTCATTTCCTTTATAACTGCCTTCTTTTACGTTTAGTTTCCTTTTTGTAGTGACACATTTTTTTCCCTTCTGATTTTCTTTTGTTTATATTCTATAGATATTTTCTTTATGATTACTATATTACATACAACATCCTAAGGTTGTAAAAATCTAATTTGAATTAACACCTGCTTAACTTCAATTGCATTTAAAAAAACCTCTACTCCTGTACGGTTCTGTCTTCCATTTATGTTGTTGATGTCACCTTGTACCTCTCAGCTCAGTCCACAAAGGCACTCACATTGATCTAATATCACAAGTGGAAAACAGTATTACTTGTCATAAACAGAAGGCATTTATAACCATAACTATACACTTAAAAAAAAAAACAATTTTCTCATAGTCTACCTAAATCCAATTCTCATTGAAAGCTCTGATTCTGAAGCATGTCTTCCTCTTGAGACTTCCAGAGAGTTCAAAGCGTATCAGCACTAAAGTAAGAATCAACTTGATATACTCAGAACAATCAGAAGTGAATCCAAAAAGGGATGTAATTTGTTGTTTTTAAAATGTTTTTTTCAGGTAGCTCTTAAGATCATTTCATGTTCCACAAGAGGTATTGCTTAGGGATCAAGTGAATCGGTCATGAAGCAAGAATTAAATTCAAATATCAACCCTCTCAGTGAGCAGCTGAGTGACTTTGAGCAGGCAAAGGTGCCTCCCTCAAGCCTAGGTTTTTTTCTTATTTAAAATGGGCTACAAAGAAAGTGCAAGCTTCACACAAAAACAGGTATGTAAATGTACATAGCAGCTTTACTCAAAATCATCAAAACCTGAAGACAACAACCCAGATGCCTTTCAGCAGGTAAATGGTTAAACAAAAACTGAGCTACATCCATAACATGGAATATACTGTTCAGCAATAAAAAGGGTCAAACCACCTGTGCACACAACTTGGATGAATCTCTAGGGAATTATGCTGAGAAAAAAAAAAAAACCGGCCCAAACAGTTATATGCTATATGAGTCTATTTATATAACATGCTTGAAACAACAAAATTATAAAAATGGAGAACAAATTAGTTGTTAGCAAAGGGTCAGGGACGTGGAGAGGAGAGGAAGAGGGAATGAGAGGGAGGTGGATATGGTTTTAAAAGAGCAACATCAGAGACCTTCCTGATGAGGTGGGGAAGGCACAGTCCTACATATGCGATAAAGCTGCATAAAACTAAATACACACACACACAAGCGAAATGGGAGATCTGAAGGCTGGTGGATTGTATCAAGGTCAGTATTCTGCCTGAGATACTCATCTATAGTTTTGTAAGATGGTACCACTGCGGAAAACTAGTGACGAGTACAGAGCATCCATCCATATTATTTTTTATAACTATATGCCAGTCCACATTTATCTTAAAACGAAAAGTTAACTTAAAAACATACTAGACCCATAGGCTTTCTGTGAGGATCAAATGAGATAGTATTTAGGGAGGAAAATTCACTCAGCAAATGTTTATTGACCCCTCTCATCTGTCCAGACTCTGTGAATGCTGAGCTTATAGCAGTAAACAAGGTTCACACTATAATGGAAATTTTATTCTAGTGCAGTGTCACACTATATATATATGGAGAGAGAGAGAGAGAGAGAGAGAGATGAAGTCTCACTGTGTTGCCCAAGCTGGATTGCAGTGGTGCGATCTTGGCTTACTGCAACCTCCACCTCCCGGGTTCAAGTGATTCTCCTGCCTCAGCCTCCTGAGTAGCTGGGATTACAGGCATGCGCCACCATACCCGGCTGATTTTTGTATTTTTAGTAGAGATGGGGTTTCACTATGTTGGCCAGTCTGGCTTTGAACTCCTGACCTTATGATCCACCCACCTCGGCCTCCCAAAGTGTTGGGATTACAGGCGTGAGCCACCGCGCCAGGCCAAATTGATATTTTTAAACATTGTCATTGAAAGTGGTTTAATCACAACCACTCATAGAGCAGTGGCATGCACCATGCACTACGTGTAATGAAAATAGACTCAGAGAGATGGCAAAACTTGCCCAGGTGCCAAGAAGAAACAGAGGCAGAAGTCAAACCCAGATTGGAACCCGAAGTTGTGACTCATCACCTCCAAATTCACTGCCTTCAACAAAGGAGCTCTCTTCTTTTTGCAGGGTAACCCAGAGAAGACAGCTGAAGTGGAATGTGGGGACTTCTTCAACACTGGAGATGCAGGAATGATGGATGAAGAGGGCTACATTTGTTTCCTGGGGAGGAGTGATGACATCATTAATGCCTCTGGGTAGGTGTGGTTGACACTGGGCTGGCTGTTGTTGCTGTCACGTGCCTCATGGAATCTTGCTTACCCAGACATTTTTTCTTGCATTGGTGATGGGACCCTCAGCCTAAATCTGAATAGAGCCGTGTCTATGGTGTCCTGATTGCAAAATGAAATTCAAGAGGGTCTGGATGAGGAGCCATAATAAGATATTGCAATTTAAAGTGGGGTGTAGGGAATGGAATTGAGAAGGGAGACTATCTTGGTCTCCATAGGTTCAGGGAGCCTATTTCATGTTTGTGCCCCTCTAATGCAGCACCAAATGTCACAGGGCAAACGTAGTAATAATAATAGCTAACCTTTAGTTATTGTTCATTATTATTATTATGAATATATTTGTTATTAATCTATGAGCATAATAAATCTATTGGGAATAGATTAATAAATCTATTATTAAAAAATTATTTATTAGTAGAAATATATTATTCATTATAACTATTTAGCTAACCTGGAGTACTTACTATGTGAAAACACTGTCCTTAATGCTTTATATAACCCACCTCTCAACGCTGGATGGGAGATGTGAGTATTATCCCTGTTTTACTAATGAGGAAAGTGGGTCACTGACCAGCGAGAAAATTTGCCTAAAGACTCAAAGAAAGCACAGGATGCAATCCAGATTTGAACTGAGGTAGTCTGGCTCTGAGCCCCTGTTCCTAACCCCTACATGATTTTTAAAAAGGCACATTACACTACGGTAACATTTTTTCTTGGATATTTTAAAGAAATTGATGGGATTTTTTTTCTTTTCTTTTTTCGAGACAGCGTCTCACACTGTCACCCAGGCTGGAGTGCAGTGGCCTGATCTTGGCTCACTGCAACCTCTGCCTCCTGGCTTCAAGCGAGCAGGTCCAGCTAATTTTTATACTTTTAGTAGAGGTGGGGTTTCACCATCTTGGCCAGGCTGGTCTCGAACTCCTGACCTCAAGTGATCCTCCTGTTTCAGCCTCCCACAGCGCCAAATTTACAGGTGTGAGCCACCACACCCAGCCTGGATGGGATTTTTTTTTTTTTTTTTTAATTTCTAAAACATGATGTACTGGAAATTTGCACAGAGAGTAGAGTTTAAATGCTCTTACCACAAAAGAAAAAAAGAAGGCAATTATGTGAGATGATGGATATGCTAGTGTGCTTCAGTGTTTTAATCACGTTACTATGTATATGTACATCAAAACATCATGTTATAAGCCTTAAATATATATAATAAAAGACGAAAATCCTGCTGATACAATGGGAAATAGTATGCAGAATTTGCATGAATGTTTAATACCAGGTTTGAGGCTTCCAAGAGATTTCGTACTGGGAGGAAGCTGCTTGGGCCAAGCCAGGAGGAGACAAAACATTCTCCCTCCTCCATCAATACAGGCAGTGAGGCAAGAAGCCGGGAGCACCAGAGTCTTGTATTTCTCAGCCTATAATGTCCAGGTCTTTACACTTTGGGCCCATGACACAGACAAGTCAGGGGTCTCTGGCTTCCTATGACCTCCACCCTCTGTGCCAAAGGAAGCTGCGACTCCAAAGCAGGAGATCTGGGGATTTGGTTCACCCCAGCCCCGGCATCTGCCTCAGAACCCTTCATCCTCCAGGTATCGCATCGGGCCCGCAGAGGTTGAGAGCGCTTTGACTGAGCACCCGGCGGTGGCGGAGTCAGCCGTGGTGAGCAGCCCAGACCCGATTCGAGGAGAGGTGAGGAGAACACAGAGATCATCATGTCTGAGCGTGGGCACTAGGAAAGCAGGTGCAGGGGAAACATCCAGGCTTTATCTGTGCAGGCTTGGTGGAAGGGCATAGTGTGCATGTGCACTTACATGGTATGGTCACCAGGAGGCACTGTGGACTCTCTGTGGCTCTGAATAAAAGGCTGCTAGATACTATTTAATGAGCACTTATATATACCAAATCACTTAACTCTCACACAATGTAGTAATCTAAGAACACTTACGCTTTTTACAGATGAGGAAAGAGAAGCAGAAGGAGGTTAAGTAACCTGTCCACATCACGCAGCTAGTAAGGGGTGGAGGCAGAATGGCATCTCAGCAATGTGGCTCCAGAACATACATGTATTTGTATATTGAAAAGTGTTATTAGGCCAGGCACGGTGGCTCATGACTGTAATCCCAACATTTTGGGAGGCCGAGGTGGACCGATCACCTGAGGTCAGAAGTTCAAGACCAGGCTGGCCAACATGGTGAAACTCCGTCTCTAATACTAATTAATACTAAAAATACCAAAAACTTAGCCAGCCGTGGTGGGGGTGGGTGGGCGGAACTGAGGGTGGGCACCTGTAGTCCCAGCTACTTGGGAGACTGAGGCAGGAGAATCGCTTGAACCTGGGAGGCCAAGGTTGCAGCGAGCCAAGATCGCACCATTGCACTCCAGTCTGGGCAACAAGAATGAAACTCCATCTCCAAAAAAAAGTATTGATCACCTTCTATATGTGAGGCCTTGTGCAATAAAATATGGATAATGCTGCTAATATAAAAATAATAAATTGCCAGTAATTATGAAATGCCCATTGGGTTTCTGGCGCAGAATTACATATATAATAACAGTAAAAATGATGATGAAAATATTGATGACAGGAGTAATAAATGTAAACTAGCTGGATGTTTTATATGTATTATCTCCTGGAAGCTTTAAAGAAACCAAATGACGAATGGAGCCTTTATTGTCCCCATTTCACAGAAAAGGAGACTGAGGTTAAGGAGAGGTCAAATAACTTTTCAAGGCATGGAGTGGGAATTGGAAGTACAGGGATTTACACCTGGTCCTCTCCTTTTCCAAAAACCACTGTAGGGTTCGATGTCACCTTGTTTTACCGCTCATTCAATAAACATTGACTTTTTAAGCTATGGAGTAGGTTGGCACTCACTGTGAGCCCATGCCTTCATTCTGCAGGTGGTGAAGGCCTTTATTGTCCTGACCCCACAGTTCCTGTCTCATGACAAGGATCAGTTGACCAAGGAACTGCAGGATCATGTCAAGTCAGTGACCGCCCCATACAAGTACCCAAGGAAGGTGAGTGAGGGCAGATGGAAGGGATCTGGTGCCCCTGAAGAGTTCCCTGCTAGGACGGGTTAGGTATCACTGTAGGTAACAAACAGCCCCAAACAATGAAGGTTTACAACACTGAAGGCTCTTTTTCTGCTCATGCCTCATGTCCTCCATGGCTCTCCTGGCCCCTGTGCTCTATATCCCCTCATTCTGCCACCAGAATAAAGGAGCAGCCTCCATGTGGGACCTGCCAGCTGCTCTAAGAGATGAAGGAGAGGGTGGTCAGTCTCGATGGCTCCCAACTCTTTTGCCTCAAGGTTATATGCTTCACTTCCACTCACATCTCCTGGGTCAAAGCAAATCCCATGGCTACACCCACCTTCTAGGGGTCAGGGGGAGAACCTGAAATACTTGGGGACTCCATTAAGGCCACCATATGGTGTCAGCCTGCATGGGAGACTGCGGAGGGACAGGGGAGGAGAGTGGAGAATTGGTGGGAAATGGCAGCAGGACTGAGTCACTGTGGATTTGCTTCATCCTCAACCAGGTGGAGTTTGTCCCAGATTTGCCAAAAACCATCACTGGCAAGATTAAACGGAAAGAACTTCAGAAAAAGGAGATGGGTCAGATGTAATCGGCAGTGAACTCACAACCCACTGTGCACCTAAGGCAAATCCCTGGCCACTCTAGTCTCCCCGCTGTGGTGAAGACGAGGGTGGGGCATTGAGAGTGTTGATTTGGGAAAGTATCAGGAGTGCCACAGTTCCAATGTTTTTGTTCTTTCAAGTTAAATTCAGTTACTCTGCTTCCTCCAAGTCCTCTGTATCTTTAGAATTTCCCAGGTGAGCACTCAGATTGCAAGTAATAAAATACTGATATCAACAATACCCTGTGTTGAGCATTTATTCTGGGAATTAACTTATGTTAAATGCCCTCCCTCTGTAATTCTCCCTAATCTCCAACCTGAGATATCTTGGGACCAGATTCCTCCTCCTGGCACCCGCATCTCAAGGTAGCCCTAAGCACCCTTCAACAGCCAGGACACACGGGTCCAGGAGGGATGCCCATGTGGCTTCAGGCACCTGCCCGTGGCCTGGGTGAGGCCCCAGCAAGGCTGGGCAGGATGCATGTCCAGGGTGGTTGGTCAGCATTGGCTTGGGGACTACACTTGCCTGCCAGACCACCTCTGCCGCCCCACCCAATGGGCTTCCACCCAGTGGTCTTCCACCCAATGGGCTTCTACCCAGTGGTCTTCTGCCTTTGTGTCCCCCAATAATGCCCATGTGCACATGCATCCCAACCAAAACCTGGCATGCGTGAGTGAGAGCCCCAACCTCTAGGGATCCAGGACTCCTGTAGCCCTGCCATGGGCCTAGGAGCCCTGCCTCTAGCTTTCCCCAGTAGGAACCTACATATCAGACCTTCCCAGTGACCCAGGAGCTCTGTCCCCCAGCCCTTCCCAGAGGACCCTCCTCATTCACCCTCCCAGGACCCAGGGTCCCTCCAACCCAGAATCCCTTGACCGCAGACAATTTTCCTTCTTTGAATATTACCCTCTCCAGGCATCTAGAACCCTCCTCACATCCCTGGCCTGGAATTCTATAACCTGACCCTTTTATCCATCTCTCCTTGGGGCCTAAGAGGGGACTACCAGGGGGTCACCGGTCACCAGAAACTTGGAAGAGCAGGGACAGAAAGGGCCCAGCCCGGGAATGAGAGGAGCACATATCGTCCCCTTCTCACCCACAGAGGGCCCTCTGTGACTGCCAATTTCTTAGGTGCACAAACCCAGGAACTCACAGGGAAATAAACAGACACCACAAGCACAGAGGCACTAAGGCACAGAACCGCTCCAGCTTCACTTGGGCACAAACGGGTATGGCCCACAGACAGGCTTATACACACACACACACACACACACACACACACACACACACGAGATCACAGATACACAAGGCCATGAGACACGGTCCCACAGGGCAGATCCCACACACAATGGACACTCGTGCATGCACACACACAGACACACACACACACACACAGTCACAGACCTACAGGCAGAGAAACAGACACAGAACACAGACATTAAGAGAAACATAAACACACAAATACAGACACAATCAGGGACATCCAAAGGAGAGGCGAATTCACACACACACATACACACACACCAAACAACACACATACACACAGATACAGAACACAGACATACACAGACACTCTCGCAGGGGCACACATGCCCAGAGACACATTACACAGTCACAAACACACAGATTTGCACAACCAACACACACTCATTCAGGAAGACACACAAATATATACAAAGATAGAGAAAAACAGAGCTGTCCAGAGACAGCTACACGGGGACATACTCACAGATACTCAGACACACAGGTGCATACATGCAGATTTACACATCCAGACATGCACACACTCCCAGACCCCAGCCCACAGGACCACCACACAGCGATGGCACTCCACAGGGCACTCCTAAGCCAGTGGAGAGAATAGACCCAGATGTGACCTGGCCCTCCCAAGCTCTCTTGGAAGGGCGTATGTTCTAGGTTCCAAACCCAGGGCTGGGTGTGTGCCCCTTTCCGGGCCTTCAGAAGGGCTGTTCCTGGACCCCGAAATGCCAGAGAGGCCAGGGTTGGGTGACTGTGGGGACAGGGCACAAGGTTGAGCCTGGGACCCTGTGTGGGTATGTTTAGACAGGGCGGTGTTGCATGGCACTTAGCAGATCTAGAAGTCAAGAGAGAAAGAGAGGTGTGCCCCCCAGGACCCTACCCTGGGCCAGAGTGGTCTGGCACCTAGGAATCAGAAAGACTGCGAAGGTTCCAGAGAGGACCTGTCCTTGGGTTGAGGATGGGGGGATCAGGTCGGGGAGGGGACCTTGGAAGAACATGGGCTTCTTGTGGATTGCCCACTGTGAGGCCCCAAGTACTGGGCCAAGGATTTGTGGAGAGGGAGTATAAAGCCTCAGGGTATGCTAAGGTAGCTTCCAGACAGGAGAAGGTTTGGCAGAAACCACAGTTCTGCTCCTGAGCCTCCCGCTCCCCTGCCCCACGTGTCCTGCTGCTTCACTGATAGCTGATGGCCTTTCTCTATGACCTGTAGCTGAATCTCCCACCAGCGCTTGAGGACTTAGTTTGAACCGGATCCTCTCCCAGAGCCCCTTATCTTCCTCCTCCTCCAGGTGCCCAACAGCCATCCCTTCCCTTCCCTCCTTTTCCCTGCCCTCCCCATCCTCCTCCACTGCGATCCCACTCCCATCCCTATCCCCTTCGTTCCCCCAGTCCTAAGCCACTCCCACCTCTGTCCTGGCCACCTCAGGGTGCCCTGAGAGGACCAGGACTTACCTGTGTGGTGGTTGCTGTTTTGGCTCCTCTTGCAGGGGTTTTCTAGCCATCAATTCACCCTTGTAAGTAGACGTTTGGACCCACGGGGTTTCTTCCTTTTCATTGGGTTGTGTCAGGCGGCATAAAACTACACAGCCTGTAATCCCAGTACTTTGTGGGGTTCGAGGTGGGCAGATTGCTTGTGTCCAGGAGTTCAAGACCAGCCTGAGCATCATAGCAAAACCCCATCTCTACAAAAGATTCAAAAAAAAAATTAATCTAGCCTGGTGGGGCGAGCCTGTAGTCCCAGGCTCAGGTGGGCAGATCTCTTGGACCCAGGAGGTAGAGGCTGCAGTGAGCCAAGATTGCGCCACTCCAGCCTGGGTGACAGGGTGAGACCTTGTCTCAAACAAAACAAAAAAGTGAAATGTCATTTGAGTTTTGTGTCATCTGCTTTGATGATTTTTTAGAAACTTCTGAGTCATCCATGTGTTCTCCTCTTGGGAGCTACCTCCAGGGAGTCTGTGTCCAATCAGAGTGAAGGGAGCCTGAGAAGCCAATCAGATGGGAGAGGAAAGGGTTGCATCCTGCTGGGATGTGTGCAATATGGGAGTCACGAGGAGTGACATGGCCAGGATGTGAATGAGAACTCTATTGTCCTTTGTTTTGTAAAATGCATCTTGCGTAGATCATTGATTTACCCAAAGCAGAAAGAGTCTTAAAGTCCTATGATTGTCCAAATAAAAAGAAATGACAGGTTTTTACTTTGAAAGTTTCCACCCTCACATTATAAGCCTCACCGCTATCCTCAGGAGAGGGCACCTTATAGAGATGAGAGTATTTGTTCCGACCGGCATCCACCAGATTCCTAGAGAAGGATCTGGAAAACTCTAGTGATGGGGAGCAACCACTGCACTGAGGCAGAATCACCTCACATGAGTACCTCCAATCAAAGAAGAATTTGTTGTTTCTTTTGAGGTTATGAAGGAGGAAATGTCTTGATAATCTTTGTTGGAATTTTTTTCCCTTTACCTGGCTGCATTTTCATAGATCAGTTAAACTCTTTCCCTACCTCACCTCTGAAGACTTTATAAATTTCCCTCATTGCATTTTCCACCTTCACCCTTGCTCATGGCCATCGACTATCATAACCTAAGCTTTCCTGGCCCCTTTGGACCTCATCTAGGTAGAATCCCATGACTGATAAGCTGCATCCAGATAGTTGTCAGATGTGACAAGAGTGCCCAAGACGGGGGAGGTTTTTCTGGTTAATGACAAGATGGCCTTTGTCCTTCTCATGCATTTCATCCACATCTTTAACCATTGTGTCCAGAGCTCCTCATCCCTTTCAGACAGAGGCTACTCAGAAAGAGTGTGTCCCTCCCAGGAGCCCAGGCTGCACTCACCTCCACTGTGAGGCTGAAGACGAAGGTGCTACAGAGCTCAGATGCTATTTTTTAGAGAGGTTTTGTTTGCACAAAACTTTGTCTAGGTATGTGGATTGGTCTGAATTACATTTTGAATGTATTTTCTCCCCCAATACTTGTAAAACCCTAGTGTTTGTAAAATAATATATGTGCCTTTTGTGGTGGTGGTCACACATTCCCAAAAGTTTTTATTGCTTTCCATATGGATTTCCAAGGTTGCTACTGATTGCTTTAGGCACAATGCTCTAACATATGAAAGTGAACTGTTGTTATTGGTTACTTGGTATTGTATTTTTAACTAACTTCAATTCTCACAGTTTTAGTCATAATTAAGAACACATGGCCGGGCGCGGTGGCTCAAGCCTGTAATCCCAGCACTTTGGGAGGCTGAGATGGGCGGATCACGAGGTCAGGAGATCAAGACCATCCTGGTTAACCCAGTGAAACCCTGTCTCTACTAAAAAATACAAAAAACTAGCCGGGCGACGTGGCGGCGCCTGTAGTCCCAGCTACTTGGGAGGCTGAGGCAGGAGAATGGCGTAAACCCGGGAGGCGGAGCTTGCAGTGAGCTGAGATCCGGCCACTGCACTCCAGCCTGGGCGACAGAGCGAGACTCCGTCTCAAAAAAAAAAAAAAGAACACATGTTATGCAAATCTTTATGGACTTTGAAAATCTGACACGAAGTGCCCTGTTTCAACAGCAAAGTGAACATTGATTTTCAAAAGTTAATGTTTTTACAAACTTGGGCTAAACAACAATCTGTGATTATTTTGTTGGAATATAACCCAGGTATTATTAATATAACAGCTGTCTACTCTCAGTTTTATGTATATATAAACATATCTTTATGTAATATTTTCATCTATAACTTTAAGACTTTTTTCCTATATTTTTCTTATTCTTTCATACAGTGTGGGCATATTTTTAGATATGTTACAAATAATGTGATACAAATTTCTAAATATTTAAAAGAAGACCTTGACTTCTTGACCATTGTAACTTTGCATTTTCTTCCCTCCATTTTAAATTGAGTTAAAAATTTCTAGGTAAAGTTCTGTAACTATTTTTAAAAATATTTGCAATGTTTTTGTCAGATAAATGGAAACTCTTTCCAAGGGAGAGGATTGAGTTTGTGTCTCATATTTCCTTCCTACAGTTTAAGTGTTCTAAAGTCCCATACAGTAAATAGCATCTTTTTAAAGAATACAATTTGATTACTTTTACATATGGATACAGCAATTAAAGCATCACCACATTCCAGATTCAACACATTCCTTCCTCTTCAAAGTTTTCTCCTCTCCTTTTTAATATGCCTGTCCTTCTCCCTCCATCCTACTATCCTCCCTGTGAACTGCCATTTCACGTCATGGAGTCATACAGGACAGGCATTCTTGTTCCAGATTCTATAAAGTCAGCAGAATCATTTTCACATTGATCCATACTGTTTTAAATATTAATACTTTGTTCTTTTTTATTGCTGAGTAAAATGCCTTTGTATGGACATATGACAGTGTGTCAATCCTCTCGCTTGGAAAGAGATATGAGACTTGTTTTTCCCATTTGGTCGTTGTCCTGAAAACAGTTACCCAGAAAGCAGCACCTCTGCAAGATTTCCCTGTGTATCCTTGCATTTTTGCAACTCCATGATCAATTGACAGGGAAAAGATCCAATTGATAGATTGTCTCAAATTGTTCAAACATATAGAACATGAATAATAATTATTTTCAAACTCTTGTTCGAAGGAAAGCTCACTGACATGAGACAAGTGACTTTTGGCAATTACTGCCAACATTTTATTATAAAAATACTCATACATACAGCTTTGATTTCATTTTAATGAACATGACTTAACACATATCTACCCATCTTTCCATTCCTCTACCCATCCCTCAGCCCATCTTATTTTAAATGTATTTCCAACTGAATTGGAGGTATCAACATACTTCCTGCTGAATAGTTTAGCAAGACTAACATTAACTATAATTCAGTATTTCTTTACGAAATTTTCTTCTAAAGAAGAGTGACATAGAAGAAAATATGCGAATCTTAAGTGTAAGTTTACTAACTTTGAAAAGTACATACACCAGCATAACCCACCCCCTTTTCAAGATCTACACTATTATGTCACTGCAGAAAGTGAACTCTCCCTCTTCCTAGGCAATCCCTTTCTCATGGTAGGTTAATTTTGCTTATGCTGGAATTTCGCATATATAGATGCATGCCATGCCATAGGTACTCTTTTGTGTCTGCCTTATTCTGCTCAACACAATGTTTCTGAAATCATTCCCATTGTTGCACAGATCTCTAATTCAATCCTTTCCATTCTGGACTCAGCATATTCTGAGTTCAACCAGTTGAATGGCTATCTTTCCAAGAATATACAGTTAAATCCGAGGAATCAATGTAGGAATGTTATCAGAAGGTGTTGGAACTTACTCAGGTGAAGTCTTTGTCTTAATTGATGTAAAAGTCTAATGGAATTAATATCAAGAATCTTAGAGAAATCCCCCACTATTCATGCCATTTTTATATCTCTACCTTGGTTATTTTTAAACACTAAAATTTGATACTTATTTCTCAATGAAATTATCTCTTTATTGTATTTTTTTTTACTTACGCTGATCTTTAAATGGCAAAGATTCATGTAATGTAAGAAAGAAGTGTGATTCAGAGGGATTCTTTTATCATACATGACAAATAAATACAATGTCATATTCAATTTAAAAAATAAGTAAATATAAGTAAATGAGTAAATATAAGTAAATAACTTTAAAGAAAAGATAATTACTTTACACCTAGCTTGTCTAACCCACAGGTGACAGGCCACATGTGGCCCAGGACAGCTTTGAATGCAACCCAAAACAAATGTGCAAACTTTCTTAAAACATTATGAGTTTTTGTGTGTTTTTTTTTTTTTAGCTCATCAGCTATTGATAGTGTCAGTATATTTTATGTGTGGCCCAAGTTGAAGAAAATTCTCCTTCTTCTAATACAGCCCAAGGAAGCCAAAAGATTGGACATCCCTGCTTTAGACTAAGAAAAAAGACACACCACATTCCCAAAGCCTAAGAAGACTACCAGCCATGCAAGAAGCATGAGACTGGGAACTTCCAATCTTTCTTGAAACAGTGGAATCCCCTGGTGATATCTGAGGGTCTGCTTACTTCTTGGAGGAGGCTGAAGGTTTCTAAGGATAATTATTTGTGAGTGAAATATTGTAAATATCATTGACCCTCCTCATTATTTCAACTGTTATTATTCCAGGTCATCAATTTTCTGCCTAACCATTTTCATCCCGGGCCTGACTTTTTTTTTTATTTCCTTAGATGCTTATCAGTATTTTTGTGTTTCTGGGAATCATTGCATTTGCCATTTTCTTCTGGAATACTAGCCTTGATGTGAGTATGCTGACTTCCTGTAGAGGTATACTCGTAATCCTAAATAAGAAGAAATTATTTTAAACAATTCATGGTTCTGGACTTCATTATGAATACTGGGTTTGACAAAAAAAATCAGAAAGAAAATGATTTCTTAGCATAAGAATTATAAAAATAGCTGCCATTTACATTATGACAATTAAATAGGTTTGTGTTTGTTTAGTAGGATGTCAACAGAGCTTTTGGTCAAAAGTAAGTTTTTTTGTTTGTTTTTTGTTTTTGTTTTTGTTTTTTACTTTTGTGCTCTTTATCCATGAGGACAAAGATCATGTAAAACAATTTTGAGCATATAGTAGTTGCTTAATTAATAGGCATTGGATGAGTTATTAATTTGTGATAATAGTTCTTTCCCCTCAAATCTGATTGTTTGTTATTATGTTAATTCTGAGTCCAAAAACACAAATGTTTTAAGTGTTGATTTCTTGGATTTTTTAATGTGCTATTGTGCTTATTTTAAAGGCTAGTAAAACTGATCTTCTAAACAATTGCTATTCTCCTAGTAAATGTTCCTTCAATGGTAATGGAAGCCATGTGCAGACAAGACACCCTGCAGCCCTTCAATAAGAGCTGGCAGGCTGACTGGATGAGAGGCTGGCTAAGGGGGCAGCTAGGAGGCTGGTCGAGAGGAAGTCTGAGAGGCTGGCGCTCAGACCTCTCTGAGAGACTGGCTGAGAGGCTGTCTGGCTTAAGAGCCAGACAAGAGGCTGGCTGAGAGGTTGTATGAGAGGCTGGCTGCCTCAGAGGTTGACTGGTTGAGAGGCTGGCTTAGAGGCAGGCTGAGAGGGTGACTGGCTGAGAGGCTTATGGACAGGTTGGCTGGAAGGCTGGCTGGCTGAGAGGCCAGTTAAGGGGGTCTTGGAAGCTGGCCAAGAAGCCAGCTGCCTGGATAGCCAAGAGGACACTTGAGAGGCTGGCCGAGAGGCTGACTTGGAGGCTGTTTGAGAGGCTTGTTGCCTGAGAGGCTGGCTCAGAAGCTGCCTGGTTGAGAGGCTGGCTTAGAGGCTTGCTAAGAGGCTAGCTGGCTTAGAGCCTTGCTCAGATGCTGGCTGGCAGGTTGACTGGCTGAGAGGCCACCCAAGGGTATGGCTGGGAGGCTTGCTGAGAGGCCAACTGGGAGGCCAGTCGAGAAGCTGGCTGGAAGCTTGGCTGAGAGGTCAGCCAGGAGACTCCTTGAAAGGCTAGCAGTCTTGCTAACTGAGAAGCTGGCTGATAGGCTGGTCCAGAGGATGGCTGCATCAGAGGCTTCCAAAGAGGCAGGCTGGGAGGACGGCCTAGAGGGCTGTATGGGAGGCTGTGCGACAGGCTGGCTGGCTGAATGGGCTAGCGACTGGCTGAGAGAATGGCTGACTGAGAATCTGCCTGGATGAGAGAGGCTGGCTGCCTGAGAGGCTTGTTCAGAGGCTGCCTGGCTGAGAGGCTGACTTAGAGATTGACTGAGAGGCTGGCTGGGAGGCTGTTTGAGAGGCTGGGTGAGAAGATGACTGTTTCAAAGGCTGGCTGAGTTAGAGGCTTACTGAGAGGCTGGCTGGCTGAGAGGCTTGCTAAGAGGCAGGATGTCAGACAGCCTGGCTGAGAGGCTGGCTGCCCAAAAGGTCAGTTGAGAGGCTACCTGAGAGGCTTGCTTGCTGAGAGGCCGGCTGGCAGGCTGGCTGGCCGAGAGGCTGACAAAAAGGGCAGCTGTGATTCTGACCAAGAGGATGGCAGTCTGGCTGGCCGAGAGGTTGACTGGAAGGCTAAATGAAAGACTGGCTGCATGGCCAAATGGCTGGCTGGGTGACAGGCAGAGTGGCAGGCTGAGTGGATGGCTTGCTGAGAGCCTGGCTGTGAGGTTGCCAGGCTGAGAGGCTTGCTGAGAGTATGACTGGCTTAGAACCTGGGAGAAAGTCTGGATGGGAGGGTGGTTGACTGGGGAACTGGCCAAGGGGCCACCTGGGAGGCTGGCCAACCAGAGGCCGGCTGAGAAGGTAGCAGAGAGGCTGGCTGAGGGTGGCTGCCTGAGAGGTTTGCTTGCTGAGAGTCTGGCTGACTAGCTGTATTAAAGGCTGGCTGTGTGGCTTGCTGGGAGTCTGGTAGAGGGGCTGGTTGTGAGGCTGCATGACAGGTCTTCTAGCTGATACGCTGGCAGGCTGGCAGTCTGGCCAAGAGACTTGCTGGGTGACTGGCCAAGTAGATGGCTAAGAGGCTGGTTGAGAGGCTGGCTGCCTTGCCAACGTAGAGGTAGGCTGAAAGGCTGGTCCAGAGGAGGCTGGCTGGGAGGCTATTTGAGACTGGCTGGGGAGGCCAGCAGAGAGGCCAGCTGGTTGACTGGCTGAGAAGCTGCCTGGCTTACAGGCTGGGTTAGAATCTTGTTGAGAGGCTGGCTGGCTGAGAAGCTTGCTAAGAAGTTGGCTGGTTGGTTAGTTGGCTGGCCAAGAGGTCGGCCAATGCCGGGCCGGGATGCTGGCCTAGAGGACACCTGGGAGGTTGACCGACAGTCCAGCTGGGAGGTTTGCCGAGAGGCTGGTTGGAAAGTCAGGTGAGAGGCTACCTGGAAGCCTGGGTGAGAGGACAGATGGGAGGCTGGCTCTGAATCTGCATGGCTGAGGGACCGGCTTAGAGGCTTTATGAGAGGCTGGCTTGGAGGCTGTTTGAGAGGCTGGCTGTCTGAGAGGCTGGCTCTGAGACCTCCTTGCTGAAAGCCTGGCTTAGTGGCTTGCTGAGAGGCTTGCTGGCTTTTCAAGAGCCTGACTAGCAGGCTAGCTGGCTGAGGCAAGTCAAGAGGGCAACTTGAAGGATGGTTGAAGGGCCAGCTGGCTCACTGTTCAAGAGGCTCGCTGGGAGGTTGGTTGAAAGGCTGGCTGATAGGTTGGTCCAGAGGATGGCTGCATGGGAGGCTGGTGAAGAGGCAGGCTGGGGGGCTGGACATCAGGCTGTTTAGAGGTTGTTTTAGAGGCTGTCTGGGGAGTCTGGCTGCGTGCAGGCTTTGTGGTTAGCCGAGAGGATGGAAGTGAGAATGGTGACTGAGAATCTGCCTGGCTGAGAGGCTGGGTTAGAGGTTTGTTGACACGCTGGCTGGCTGAGAGGCTTGTTGGGAGGTTGAGAGGTTGGCTGCCTGAGAGGCTAACTCAGATACCACGTTGTTGAGAGGCTGGCTTAGTGGCTTGCTGAGATGCTGGTTTGCTGAGAGGCTTGCTGAAGGGCTGGTAAGCAGGCTAGCTGGCTGAGATACTGGTCAAGGGGGTGTCTTGGAGGCTGGCCAAGAGGATGGCCGAGAGGATGGCTGGCTGCATTTCTGCCTGGCTGAGAGGCTGGCTTAGAGGTGTGCTGAGAGGTTGGCTGGCTGAGAGGCTTTCCGAGAGCCTGGTGGTATGTTACAGAGGATGGCTGCTTGACAGGCTGGCTCACAGGCTGCCTAGCGGGGAGGCTCACTTAAAGGCCAGCTGAGAGATGGGTTGAGAGGTTTACTTGCTTAGAAGCTAGCTGGCAGGCTGGTTGGCTGGCTGAGAGTTTGGTTGGTTGGCTATCTTAAAGGCTGGCCAAGTAGCCTGTTGTGAGGCTGGATGGCAGGCTCTCTGGCTGAGAGGTGGTCTGTCTGACTGGGTGTCTGGCTGAGAGGCTGCCTGGCTGAGGCACCATTGGCATCTCAGTCAGCCAGTGGTGTGGCTGGGAGGCTTGCCAAGAGGCTGGCTGACTCACTGGTATAGAGGCTACTTAGGAGGCCAGTCAAGAGGCCAGCTGAGAGATGGGCTCAGAAGCTGGCTGTCCTGCTGGCTGAGAGAGAGAGTGACTCATAGCCCTGTCCAGATGTAGCTGCAAGGGAGGCTGGGGAAAAAGCAGGCTGGGAGTCTGGCTTAGAGGCTGTCTGGGAGGCTGTTTAACAGGCTGGCTAGGGAAACCAGCTGAGAGGCTGGTTGGCTGAGAAGCAGGCTGAGAAAATGGCAGGCTGAGAATCTGCCTGACTGAGAGGCTGGCTGAGATGTTTGCTGAGACAATGGCTGGCTAACTGTCTTGCTGAGAGGCTGGCCATGAAGCTGTTTGGGAGGCTGGCTGAGGAGGTTGACCAAGAAGCCAGCAGGCAGGCTGGCTGAGAGGCTGGCTGTCTGGCTGTTCCAGAGACTGGTTGAGCAGAAGTCTGGCTGAGAATCTACCTGGCTGAGAGACCAGTTTAGAGGCCTGTTGAGAGGATGGCTGGCTGAGAGACTTCTAAGAGTCTGTTTGAGAGGGTGGCTGCCTGAGAGGATGGCTGAG
>NC_045450.1:19425899-19465514 GCF_002776525.5 Piliocolobus tephrosceles
CTTGCTGAGAGACTGGCTGGTTGAGAAGCTTGCTGAGAGACTGGCTGGCTGAGAGATCTGCCAAGGGGGTGGCTTGGAATCTTGCCCAGAGGTGGGCTGTTTCCCTGGTTTAGAGGTCACCTCGAAGGCTCACTAATGGATCGCCTGGGAGGCTGGCCGAGAGACCCACAGGCTAGCTGTCTCAAAGGCCAGCTGGGAGGCTGGCCAAATGGCTGGGTGAGAGGCTGACCCAGAAAAGGGCTGGGAGGCTGGGCTGGCTGAGATGCTGGCTGGCTGAGAGGCTGGATTAGAAGCTGAGTGGCTGGCTGGCTCAGACATCTCAGAGCCCTGGTCTACGGATTTTCTTAACTATCAACTGACTCTGGACAGGTAGGGCTCTAAGAATCTATAAATGAGCTCTAAATCAGGGGTTCCCAGTACACATCAGAAAAAAAAATCACTCATCACGTAAACACAGACTAAAATTGAAAATAGAAACAGTCATGGATTGGAAGAATATCAATAAACCCTGAAAAGAAACAGCACTGCTCCTTTTCTTCAAGTTGTATGGATATTTAAAGTTCTGTAAATTTATAGCTACTTTAACTTTCATATCTGCCCAGGTACTATCAATATGCATGAAGAGAAATGGGCATAAAATGACCAGAAGTACTGAGAAAAGGTGAAAGTATCAGAAATTAACTGAAAAGTTTTAGGGTTACACCTAGAATGTCAGAAGAGTAAGATTATATGGAAATTTAATTTACTAATGGAGTTATATTATATAGTCCACAATAAATAATTTAAACAAAAAAAAAATGAAGCTCCAAAAAATGTAAATAAATGTTGCTTTTCTTAAAGCAGATCTCATGGTACAATATTGATTAATGAAGACATAGCCAGAAAATTTCTGCTCTCATCAGCACATATAGCTCCCATTCTAAAATGTTATTAGTGTTTTCTCAAATGAAAGGTGTGTGTTTTTTCCATAACCAATTTCCCTTTTTCCTCCACCTCTGATAGCTGCCTCTCTTTTTCTGCTCACTCACATTCTTTCATTCTCAGCTTCCTGAGATGAAAACGGAGGGAAATGCACACACATGATCCTCTTGCCCATGTGGGATTCTTTCTGCCATTCTGGCATTGGAAGGCCTTGATTCAAAGGTCCCCCACAGCCTTCCCATACTGAAACAACTGATATTCAACAATAGAGAGGAAGAATTGACACCTCCCATTGACAGACAAAAAAAAAAAACAACACTCTGGCCTGCTAGCAAGTCACCTGTCATTTCCAGCTTGTCTTTGTGGCTCCATAGTCCTATTCTTAACTAAATGAGCACTATTAGAAGCTTCTATGAGATGTACTATGTGTACTTCCGGGGTCAGTCTTGTGCTTGACACACTGAAAGCTCATTTTAGTTCAGTGTGGAAAATCAGATCTCACCAACTCATCACAACTAACTCCACCAAGATGGAGCAGGGGACGGCTCCTCATCTGACTCCTCCCATAGGAAGACCTGATTCTCATTTAGAGGCTGATGCCAGAACCCAGACAGTTAGCCTTTGAGAGATCCTTCCAGGACATGATGTCATTAACCCGGCAGTTCACTACTGTATGTTTCCATGATTCAGGACTGGAACTCTTGTCATCGACCTGAGGGCAAGAAGCTGTTCTTCCCCTTTCCAGGGCAAACTCATTTCCATACTGTGGGGACTCCAATAGATAGCATAACTTTCTGGCTATGCCTGTTGGACCTCCAGGCTCTCTGCTGCAGATCTGTGGATCCGTCATTTACATTTCATGGCTTTGAGATAGACTTGAGAAAAGACATCTAGGAAATAATAACTGAAAAACGACGTGAGTATACTTCACACCTGAATTGTACACTTCAACGTTGTTAAGATGGCAATGATCACGTTATGAATGTTTTCTTATGAATATTTTACCACAGGTTAAAATGTTTAACAATCTGAAAAGGAAGTAATTATCTTCAGTTCTCTGAGTTCTAGAATTTGTAACATTTTACCTCCTGCTCCTTCCTGATCTGTAGCAGAGCATCTTATTCTTTTCCTGCTCTATTCAGGGTTCACGTTCCCTTCTGTGACAAAAATATTGCAAATATTTTAAAAAATAATTACGGAACTTTACCTAGAAATTTATAATTCAAATTAAAATGTGGATAAAAAATACAAACTCACAATGGGTCGGGAAGCCAAGATCTTTTTAAAAATATTTATAAATTTGCATTACACTATTTGTAATATATCCAAAAATATGTGCACACTGTATGGAAGAATGAGAAAAATATGAAAAAAAAGTCTAAAGGTTATAGATGAAAATATGACATAAAGACATGTTTATATATACACAAAACTGAGAGAGGACAGCTGCTGTAATAATAATACCTGGGTTATATTTCAACAAAAATAAACACAGACTGTTGTTTAGCCCAAGTTTATAAAAATGTTAACTTTTGAAAATTAATGTTCACTTTGCTGCTGAAACAGCTGCACTTCATGTCACATTTTCAAAGTCCATAAAGATTTGCATAACATAGTCTTCCTGGAATTATAATTCAAACTGAGAGAATTGAAGTTAGTTAAAAACGCAATACCAAGACACCAATAACAAGAGCTCCCCTTCATATTTTAGAGCATTACACATAAAGCAATCAGTAGCAACCTTGGAAATCCATACGGAAAGCAATACAAACTTTCTGGAATGTATAGCCACTGCCACAAAAGGCACACATATTATTTTACAAACATTAGATTTACAAGTATTGGGGGAGAAAATGAATACAAATGTAATTCAGACCAATCCACATACCAAGACTCAGTTTTGTGCAAACAAAACCTCTCTAAAAAGCAGCCTCGGAGCTCTGTAGCACTTTCATCTTCATCCTCACAGTGGAGGTGAGTACAGCCTGGGCTCCTGGGAGGGACACACTCTTTCTGAGTAGCCTCTGTCTGAAAGGGACGAGGAGCTCTGGACACAATGGTTAAAGATGTGGATGAAATGCACAAGAAGGACAAAGGCCATCTTGTCATTGACCAGGAAAACCTCCCCCATCTTGGGCACTCTTGTCACATCTGACAACTATCTGGATGCAGTTTATCAGTCATGGGATTCTACCTAGATTAGAACCAATGGGGCCAGTAAAGCTTGGGTTCTGACAGTCGATGACCATGAGCAAGGGTGAAGGTGGAAAATGCAATGAGGGAAATTTATAAAGTCTTCAGAGGTGAGGTAGGGAAAGAGAGTTTAACTGATCTATGAAAATGCAGTCAGATAAAGGGGAAAAAATGCCAACAAAGATTATCAAGACACTTCCTCCTTCATAAGCTCAAAAGAAAGAACAGATTCTTCTTTGATTGGAGGTACCCATGTGAGGTGATTCTGCCTTGAGGCAGTGGCTGCTCCCCATCACTAGACTTTTCCAGATCCCTCCCTAAGAATCTGGTGGATGCCGGTCAGAAGAAATACTCTCATCTCTATAAGGTCACCTTTCCTGAGGGTAGCAGTGAGGTTTTATAATGTGAGGGTGAACACTTTCAAAGTGAAAACCTATCATTTCTTTATATTTGGACAACCATAAGGACTTTAAAAACATTTCTGATTTGAGTAAATCAATGATCTGCACTCGACACATTTATAAAACAAAGGACAATAGAGTTCTCATTCACATCCTGCTCACGTCTCTCCTAGTGACACCCATACTGCAAACATACCCAAAGAATACAGCCCTTTATTCTGTCACCTGATGGGCTTCTCAGGTTCCCATCACACTAATTTCACACAGACTCCCTGGAGGCAGCTCCCAAGAGCAGAAGACATGGATGAATCAGAAGTTCCTAAAAAGTTATCAAACTGGATGACACAGAACTCAGTGACATTTCACTTTGTTTTTGTTTTGTCTGAGACACCCTGTCGCCCAGACTGGAGTGCAATAGGGTGATCTTGGCTCACTGCAATCTCCATCTCCTGGGCCCAAGCAATCCTCCCACCTCAGCCTCTCCAGTAGCTGGGACTACAGGCATGCATCACCAGGCCCAACTGATTTTCTTTTGGAATATTTTTGTAGATACAGGGTTTTGCTGTGATGCCCAGACTGGTCTTGAACCCCCGGACTCAAGCGAACCGCACACCTTTCGGGCCTTAAAGTGCTGGGATTATAGGTATGAGCTGTGTAATTTCATGCCTCATGACACAGCCCAATGAAAAAGAAGAAACCCTGTGGGTCCAGTATCTATTCACATGGGTGAACTGATGGCTGGAAAACCCCAGCAAGAGAAGCCAAAACAGCACCCACCACACCCGCATGTCTTGGTCCTCTCAGGGCACCCTGAGGTGGCCAGGACAAAGGTGGGGGTGGCTTAGGGCTGGGGAAGGAAAAGGAATAGGGATGAGAGTGGGATCGCAGTTGAGGTGGAAGAGAGAAGTGAAGGGAAAAGGAGGGAAGGGAAGTTTGGCTGTTGGGCACCTGGAGGAGGAGGAGGAGAAGGGGCTCTGGGAAAGTATCCAGTTCAAACTAAGCCCTCAAGCACTGGTTGGAGGACCAGCTACAAGTCAGTGAGAAAGTCGGTCAGCAAGGCAATGGGACACGTGGGGCAGGAGAGCGGGAGGCTCACAAGCAGCTGGAGGAAGACCAGTGCTCTGGGTTCTGCCAAACCTTCTCCTGTCTGGGGCTGCCTTAGCAACCCTGGGGCGTTATACCTCCTCTCCATCAATCCCTGGCCCCAGAATGTGGTGCCTTACAGTGGACATTCCACGTGGTGCCTGAATTCTTCCACACCCCCTCCCCAACCTGAGAACCCAAGCACCATCCCAAGGACAGATCCTCTCTGGAATCTTCTCAGACCTTCAGATTTCTGGTCCTCCCCAACCCAGCTCCCTATTCCTACTTCTGGTCCACTCCTTCCTTCCTGAGCTTGGCTGCAAAACATAAAAAACAAATGATGGCAGGATAGCAGGAAGAACCTCATGTACAAGCAGAGTGCGAGACTCCATAGCCCCCTCTCAGCTATTTACAAGCAACAAAACATCAGTAGGATGCAGAAAGTCTGAATAGCGAACCCTCTCCAGCACATACATGTACCATCCATCCATCATCCTTGTATCTTGGGAACAAATGTTGGAGATACATTCACTTTAAGCAAATGTGGTACATTTACAAAAATTAACCAGATTTGCTTTGTTAATCAAGCAAATCTCAATATATTTAAGAGAAATCAAATCACATAGCATATTTCTGATCATATAATTGTGCGAGAAGCAATGATAAAAAGCTAAGCAAAAACTTTTATATGCTCGGAAATTAAAGTGCCCTTATAAGTAAGACATAAACATGAAAAACAATCCAAAATGAAACAAAACTGCCTTTGCACTCAATGATAGGATTATAATATGGCAATAAAATGTTTCTCTCTGGCCTGGGTAATCCACTTTGTGGCACAAGGTTGTGTGGTCTCAAATCACCCCAACCCACCTAGGTATTTTAACATCTGAAATGGAGTGATGATGTCACTAATCTGTGTCATCTTACTGCCTGTGAGTGTGGACTTTAAATTTTGAACTCTAATAAGGGGAAGAAAACCAAAGTGATTCCCATGGCTGACCTCCCAGGGATGTCCAAGGATTCTGTGCTTTTCAAGAGACAAAGATCTTCAGCTTCTCTCCTGGGCCATTTGGCCACAATACCCAGAGGGTTTGGCTGCCTCATGAGTGATGGGTGGGGAGTGTCAGACAGGTAGACAGAACCCAAGGGCCCAGTGATGAGAACAGACCCCCACTGTCCATCACCTTTTCTGGCCCTGTCCTCAGCTAAATTTCCCAAAGGCCTTCTTCTACCTGATCGCACAGAGTGTGCTTAAACTTACTCAGGCCTCTGGCAGCTTAAAACCACTGCTTGAAATCCCTTTACCATTTACTACAACATAAAGTTATTGTAAACAGGAAATATTCTATTGATGCTACAAATAGTCAATGCCTTTACCAAAAATAGAAAGAAACCCTAAGAAACAAGCAAAACAAAAACAAAACAGGTATAACAAAACACTGGAATGAAATTCTACCTGTATGCTGTTGCCTGCATAAAGAGCCCCAGATTTGCGTTGTCTTAGTTGTAAAAGAAGAGATCAGGTGAAGAGGGGTTGAAGTCAGATTAGCCCAAAAGTGAATGGTACAGAGTACCATGATGTCCATGAAAGTTTGCCAGGGTCGTCTTGATCATAGCCCAAGCAGAGACAGGGAAAGAAAGGAGATGTGAGCAGAGTTTGAGGCCTCAAACAGGGAAGGTTATTCATGCAGCTCAGGAAATGTTCCCAAAAGCCAGGGTCAACCTCCTTTGCAGGCAGGTCCCTTATGGAGCAAGAGCCAGGCATCTTGGATTTGAGACCAGCTGTGTGACCCTGGACTGATTTTATTCCATACAATGAGAGTGCCAGTGGCTGCATGCAAAGACTGTCTGAGGATAGGAGGTAGCAATCTGTTGAGCACCTGTGCACTTGAGTATTATCACCCCCAAGGGCATCTTTCCTTCCAGAACTCATTGCCTTGGAAGGTCCTCGGACACTAAAGGCAGTGATGATGATAACAGCAGTAAATCATCATTTACTGCTGAAGAGGGAGAGCCAAGGGGTACGGCTTCTATGTCCTGGATAGGAATGAGTGTCTGGACACTCCTGGGGACAGCTGAGTGAGTCCTGCAGGGCTCAGAGGTCTCCAGGGGCAGGTCCATCTTCAGTGGCATTGGGCCTAGGCCGGGATGTTGAGGCAGCCACTGGAGCATCAGCTGTACAGGCAGGCACAGAGGCAGTGGATCCAACAGAGGTGGCAGGTTTGGGATGGTCTGGTAAGCAAGTAGTGTCACCAAGCCTGGCTGACCACTACCTCCCACAGAAGGATACCCTGTCCCTTGCCTCACACTCCAGCAGGGCAGAGGCTGGCACCTGGAGCCTCATGGAGCATCCCTCTGAGATCTCTGTGTCATTAAATGGGCACTTGAGTCACTCAGGGCTATTGGAACAAGGAGGGAAAATCAGACCCCAAGATGTTTTGGAAAAGTGTTTAGCAAAGCACAGAATACACGCACGACACAGGGGCACTGATATTGTGGGAGCTAATATTTTACGAACTCCAGCCCTAATCTGAGCACTCTCACCTGTGCAATCTGAAAGAAACAGAAGACTTTCAGGAAAGATAGTGTCTGAGTTTAACTTAAAGGAACTAAAACATTGGAATTTTTACACTCCTTACACCCTTCCAAGTCAACTCTTTCAATGCTCCCATCCTTACCACTATCATGTGAGTAACTGGGGCAGTCAGGGATTTACTGACTTAATGTCACTCAGTCGATTCTAAGTTTACTGCTGATTACGTCTGACCAATTTCCTTTTTCCAAACTTTACTCAGTTTAATCTTGCTGGTGATGATTTTGTGCGGCTCTGGGACAAACTCCACCTGGTTAAGGATAAAGCAAATCCACGGTGACTTAGTCCTGCTGTCATTTCCCATCAATTCCCCACTCTTCTCCTCTATCCCTCCACAGTCTCCCATGCAGGCTGACACAGTATGTTGGCCTTAATTGAGTCCCCGAGTATTTCAGGCTCTCCCCTGGACCCTTTGAAGGTGGGTGTAGCCATGGGATTTGCTTTGACCCAGGAGATGTGAGTGGAAGTGAAGCACATAACCTTGAGGCAAAAGAGTTGGGAGCCATTGAGACTGACCACCCTCTCCTTCATCTCTTAGAGCAGCTGGCAGGTCCCACATGGAGGCTGCTCCTTTATTCTGGTGGCAGAATGAGGGGATATAGAGCACAGGGGCCAGGAGAGCCATGGAGGACATGCAGCATAGCGGGAAAGAGCTTTCAGTGTTGTACATTTCCATTGTTTGGGGCTGTTCGTTACCTACAGTGATACCTAGCCCATCCTAGCAGACACGCACCATCTACTCCACACTCTGTGAAGCGGGCTATACTATCTCAGGTTGTAGAGGGCATTAACTGAAGTAAAAATGCATGTAGAGCATTGAGCCCATGGCCTGGCACGCACAGTGAGTACTCAATGTCAGCCATGTAGCTTCATAATGTGTACTGTCAGTACTCAAATAATGCAACCAAGTATTACAAAGAAGGAAATGTAAACTTTTTTGCATATGTATTTCTTCAAACTTTATTTTCAAACAGATAGGATAAAACTATGTATATTTTTCATAGCCAGTGTTTTTCTCTTAATAGTATATTGTTAAAATATTTTTACCTCAAAACTAAAAGATTTTTTGAGATTATCATTTTAAATTACATGATAGTGTTCACTTTAGTGAATAATTGAATTATCATTATTGGATGTTTGTAGGTTGCACACAGCATTTAAAACAACTGAAGAAGAATAAAAAATAAGAACGTATTCCATATTGTAAAATTAATATGATTTTGTTAATTCTTTTATTCATATGTATAGGACATATATATGTAATACAGAATGCATTTCTTATTATAAGTTATATTAAAAAATAGTTTAGAAGCTGCTGATTTGGATTTCCTTTTCAAATTTTGCAGGATTATAAATAACCTTTTGAAGTATTGCTGGGCCCTTATCTGGTTGTTGTTTTTTTTTAGCTTAACATGTCAGCAATAATTCCTTTTGGGTTTCTGACACAAGATAGCAGTTTTCATCCAAATAAGTCAACTACTTCACCCCATCCCTAAGCCACTCAGATAGAATAAAAAGCCAGTACTGTGACTGCCAAAGCTTCCCCAAGCATGGCCATGCTATGAGACATGGGACAGCCAAGAACTGGGAACTGCTCAAGGGCACCAGGTCCCATCTGTCTGCACTCACTTACCTTCCTCATGCACTCGCATGGAGGATGTCACTGACTGTTCAAGGGCACCGGACCCCATCTGTCTGCACTCACTCACCTTCCTCAGGTACTTGCATGGGTATGTCACTGACTTTACGTGCTGCTGCAGCTCCTTGGTGAGCTGGCCCTGGTCATGGGACAAGAACTGTGGAGTCAGGACAATGAAGAGCTTCACCACCTGCAGAATGAGAACAGGGGCTCGTGATGAGTGCCAATCTATTATATAGTTTTAAGAGAAAACGTTTGTCAAATTAGTGGGGAAAAAAAGGTGATGTTGGAGTCTATAGTGGTCATAGAGCATGAGAGCTTCAGAAAAAACAGGACCAAGTTCAAATCCCTGTACTTTGAATTTGTGCTTCATGCCATGCAAAATTACTTTACCCCTCTTAACCTCAGTTTCCTTCTGTGTGAAATGGAACAATGAAGTTTCATTCCTCATTCAGTTTCTGTCAAGATTTCATGAGATAATACATAAAAAACATCCAATTCATTTAAATGTATAATCATTCCTCTCATAATTAGTAGTGATGAGGTGGGAAATTAAAGAAAAATAAAATTAAAAAGAAAGAGAAATAAGCTTCCCTATATTAGGCTGACTTTTCCCAGAGGCAGCAACAAGCACAGCCTAGACCCAGAAAAAGCCTTGATAATACTATCTAATGTGCTCTGAAGACTCTCCCAGCACTCCCTCAACATAGCAAGAAAAAAAACCCAAATTTTCCTTTGTTTTATGGTATGAGTTTATAGATTCCTGTTCTCTGTTAGTGACTTCAAGTATTCTGTTTTATCTAAGTATCACAGCGAAGGTCATGAGCCATCTGAGCAGACCTGAGTTACGGCCACCTGGGTACCATAGTGAAGGTTATAGGATAAGACTGTGCCTAGGCAAACCTGGATAACAGACATCTGGGTTGCATAGCAATGGCCATGGCCATGTGTAATCCTGAGTTATGAACCTGTTACAATTTAAATAACTGCCTTTGTTCTGCCTCTGCATCCTTGCTTTTATGCCACTATGCTTTGTGCCACTGTAAGCTTGCTTCAGGCTAGCCCACTCCCCTTTTTGAAGCGCCTATAAAAGTCAAGTGCTGTCTTTGTTCATCTTTGTTCTGGGTCCAGATTTTGGATGCTGAGTCCACTGAGTCTGAGTGCACTCAATAAAGATTCTCCTGTATAAACCCCAAGGTCTCTCTGCCTTCCTGATTTTCTGCAACAGTGGGATCAATTTCACTATTACTGTATATACAGTTCTGTGCCTGAAACCTACAAAGAAAGAAAATGTTGGCCAGGCACAATGGCTCACACCTGTAATCCCAGCACATTGGGAGGCTGAGGTGGGTGGATCAGCTAAGGTCAGGAGTTTGAGATGAGCCTGGCCAACATGGTGAAATCCATCTCTACTAAAAATATAAAAATTAGCCAGATGTGGTGGCAGGCACCTGTAATCCCAGCTACTCTGGAGACTGAGGCAGGAGAATCACTTGAACCTGGGAGGTGGAGGTTACAGTGAGCCAAGATCATGCCACTGCACTCCAGCCTGGGTGACAGAGTGAGACTCTGTCTCAATTAAAAAAAGAAAAAAAGTTAACTCAGCCAGGCACCGTGGCTCACACCTGTAATCCTAGCACTTTGGGAGGCCGAGGCAGGCGGATCACAAGGTCAGGAAATCGACACCATCCTGGCTAACACAGTGAAACCTCATCTCTACTAAAAATACAAAGAATTAGCTCGGCGTGGTGGCGGGCACCTGTAGTCCCAGCTACTCTGGAGGCTGAGGCAGGAGAATGGCATGAACCCAGGAGGCAGAGCTTGCAATGAGCCCAGATCATGCCACTGCACTCCAGCCTGGGCGACAGAACAAG
The DNA here is from genome assembly GCF_002776525.5 of Piliocolobus tephrosceles. Classification (NCBI taxonomy): domain Eukaryota; kingdom Metazoa; phylum Chordata; class Mammalia; order Primates; family Cercopithecidae; genus Piliocolobus; species Piliocolobus tephrosceles. The sequence goes on from NC_045450.1 coordinate 19,436,604, forward strand.
ACTCCGTCTGGGGGAAAAGAAAAGTTAACTCTAAAAAGTGCTAGTGATTTGTCATTTTAATTAATTATAACCATTTTTAGTCACACAAGGCCTTGTACATGGCAGGTGCTCAATAAACACTTGTAGAATCAATGCATGTGCACTCCGGAGCCACACTGTTTAGATTCTATTCTGCCTCCACCACTTATTAGCTATGTAATCTGGGTAAGATATTAACCTCTTTATGTCTGCATTTCCTTCTCTATAAAATATATATAAGAATCCCTAGCTTATTAGGTTGTTGTGAAGGGTGAATGACTTTGCACACAACAGGGGCTTGTTAAATATTAACTGTGATGATCTCCTTCCAAATCTCTATTTTCAGAGCCACAGACGAGTGCCACCTGCTGACCCTACTGTGTAAGTGCACATGATCACCAACTATGCTCTTTTCTACACCCAAGGTCCAAGACTGGGTAGTTAAGGCCTGGAGGTTTCTTCTGCATCTGGCTTCTCAGTGCCCATGTAAAGACTTTTGTATTCTCTTCCTCATATTCCTGCAGATGGGGTCCAGGTTGCCCAACACAGTTAGGTGATCCTCAGGGCAGTGACCACCTATGCCAGCCCTATGAGGTAGCTGGAGGATCATCGTTCCCTCCTTCTCAGGCTCTGGGTAGATGCCAAGTCTGGGGCGACCCGTGCCCTCAAGTTTCTCACTTTGGAGGGTCACATTTTCCCTTGGCAAGGAGGGTAAAGGTCACAGGAAGCCAGCGACCCATGACCTGCTTGTGCCATGGGCCCAAACTCCTGAAAGTATGCATTACAGGATATTGAGCAGCATCCCAAGACTCTACTTGATGCCAGTAGCACCTCCTCCCCACCATTTGTGACAATCAAAAATGTCCCTAGGCTGGGCTCAGTGGCTCACACCTGTAATCCCGACACTTTGGAAGGCTGAGGCGGGCAGAGCACCTGAGGTCAGGAGTTCAAGACCAGCCTGGCCAACATGGCAAAACCCTGTCTCTACTAAAAATATAAAAATTAGCCAGGCGTGGTGGCACATGCCTGTAATCCCAGTTACTTCGCAGGCTGAGGCAGGAGAATCGCTTGAACCCAGGAGGTGGAGGTTGCAGTGAGCCAAGATTGCGCCACTGCACTCCAGCCTGGGCAACAGAGCAAGACTCCATTTCAAAAAGAAAAAAGTCCCTAGATACTGCCTAATGTCTCCTGGGGGACAAAATTTTCCCCTAGTCTATAAACCACTGGTATATCCTCTAGGACAACTGGACACTTTTCCAGGGACAACCAGAGCTCTACAATCCCAGAACTCCCACTCAAAAAATTTATCCTCTAGTACTACTTTTTTAGAAACACTGTCATTTAGAACCAGCCCTCAAAAAAGAAAGAAAAGCATATTTATACTGCCTTGAAGAGAAGCTAACAAAGTTTGACTTGAAGGTTACATTCAGTTTAGCCACACCACATGAGCATCCAGTAGAGTTACAATGTATATTTGTTTCATTCAAACTCAATACATGAAGAGAGAAAGGAAGAGAAGAGCAATTTAAGAAGTGCAGGCTTGTCCACCCTCTTTTGTCACCAAAGTGCGGATGCCCAAGAGGGAAAGTGCTACGCAAGACAGAATAATGCAAATACAAATTTTCTCTTTTCCTAGTCAGTGTCAACGCCTTTGGTCCTATGTGAGCATGTTGCTCATGTTTCAATAGTAATTCAGGGACTATTCAATGATTATTCTGAATGCACATGGTTTGTGTTCTACCCACACCCTCTGGTTCATTTGGGGCCTCAGTGTTTGAGAAGCAAGCTGTTCTAGGCTTTCTCACCTGTCTTCAGTAAGGCCAGTGGTTAAAAGCTAAGCTCCAAATCAAACAGGCAGAGCCGTGCTACTTACTAATAGTCTGGCCTCGAACACTCAAGATAACCTTGCTAAACCTCCATCAACTCCATCTGTAAGAAAAGATTAAGAGCCACCTCACAAGGCTGTGGTGAGAATTTAATGTAAGTGACTTGCTTGGTGAGATCACCCTGACAAGTGGGAGATGCCTGGTACACAGTATCATGAGTGTCAACTCAGCCCTTTATTATTTGGAAGGCCTTGGGCAAGTTCTTTAAACTCTCTGAGCCTCAGTGTCCTCATGTGTAAAGTAGGGGTTGAGAGGAGTCAAGAATGCTTCTAAAGCCCTTACAACCTAGCAACTGCTCAATCAATATTAGCTGTTATATCATGTGGCTCGTAATAAACACTTAGTATCATTAATAGCATTTTGTCCCACATTTAACATCTTTAATAGTTAAGTTCTCCTCCATCTGTTAAAACATAAGCTGTCAGAAATTTTTGTTATAATCACTAATGTGCCCCATATGCCTAGAATAATGTCTGGCAATACAGTAGGTGTTCACCAAGTATTTGTTGAAGGAACTTTCCTAAGACTTGCCTCTCCTAGCTTCTAGGCTTGCTGCTTGAATGTCCTAATTATTCTGCAGGGAAAGCACTCAGGTTCCTCTCAAAAAGGCCCCATGCAACTCTGTCTCTCCAGATATGAATTCAAGAGGCTGCGGCCCTGCTTGACGGGAGGGGAGGCACTCACCCCAGAGGTGCTGGAGCAGTGGAGGGCGCAAACTGGGCTGGAGCTACATGAGGGCTATGGACAGCCAGAAGTGGTATATTTAAAGAGCAACATTTATGTTTAATATATGTGGGGGCCTTTCTGCCCCAGGACTTTCAACCTGAGCCCCTGAAGTGCCTCCATCCCACTCTAAATTTTTACAGAGCTTCCCAGTACACCTCATCTTGCCAGTAGTTACCAAAACTGGCAAACTGCTCAGTTAGGTTTTGCTAAAGGGGTGATGATTATTATTCCATCATACCCGCCTCGCCTTCATGCAGGAGAAATCTTAGGGGCTTTAGTAGGTGGGTGAGGCTCAGAATGGAGCAGCTCATCTTTCCAACTGTGCTGGGAAGAATCATCTGAGAGCTTCTGTGGGGAATTTATTCCAAGGTGCACTTAATGGAGTCTGAGGAGAAGTTTTCAAAGTGTGGTCCTCAAACCAGCAACATCAGCATCATCTGGGAATTTGGTAGAAACGCAAATTCTTGGACCCCACTCCACACCTAATGCATTAGAAACTCTGGGATGAGGCCCATAAATCTGTGTTTCAACAATGCTCCAGAATCTCCAATTTGATTCTAAAGCACACCCATGTGTGAGAACTCCTGGTCTTAAATAGCATATTTCAGAAGGTGTGCTTAAATACTGGGAAAATCAGTCCAAATTGAATCTTAAGTTTCATTGTCATGATATCATTTCAGAAAATAAATTTTTGTCTACTTATGCAAAGTTTGTCCTCTCAATAGGGAATAATTTGTGCCGATCAGAAAGGAAAAAAAATTAAACCAGGCTCAATGGGGAAAAGAATGCTGCACTGTGATGTCCAGGAGGTTGAGAAAATATCTGACTGCTTCGATAAAGCAGAAAGAACGTTTTACAGTTTTCTGCTTTTCACTGTACAACTATTCACAACTTGCTGTCATTTTGTGAAAAGAAAATTTTAAGAACATCAATTGTCTTTCATTCTAGATTATAGATGAAAATGGCAATGTTCTACCACCTGGCAAAGAAGCGGAAATTGCCCTCAGACTAAAGTCTATACTGCCCTTCTGTTTCTTCTCTGACTATGTGGTATGAGGATAGAAAGTGCTAGTCATGCCTTAATACAGACCTCGGTCCAAATTTCATTTCCACCATGTCTTGCTATGTAACCTTGGGCAAGCAACAAAATCTATTTCATCAGCAGTAAAATGCAGAGACTATCATCTATCATCTGAGTATTATAAAGACGAAATTTCAAATGTAACAAACCAGTTGCAGTGGTTATCCTCAGAAAAGACAACTGGACAGGGTAGGATGGGGGTGCAGTTGGGGGGTGCTAGAGGCAGAAGAGCAGCTTTTTATTATACTCTTTGGGACCTTTTGTATTTTACACTAGGAAATACCTTTTTTAAAAAATTAATTTCCAGCCAGGGACAGTGGCTCATGCCTGTAATCACAACATTTTGGGAGGCCGAGGTGGGAGAGTGACTTGAGCCCAAGAATTCAAGACCAGCCTGAGAAATACAGCGAGACCCCGTCTCTACAAAAACATAAAACATTAGCCAGATGTAGTAGCACATGCCTGTGGTCCCAGCTACTCAGAATGCTGAGACGACAGGATGGCTACAGCCTGGGAGGTCAAGGCTGCAGTGAGCTATGATCAAGCCATTGCAGTCCAGGATGGGCAACAGACTCTGCCTCAAAATATAAATAATTTCCTTTAGAAGTACAATTTGTCACTTAATGAGTGCCATACCCGTCTCTGTTCTGACCAAACTAATCCCCAAATGTCATCTTTGATTCCTAGGACAGTCCAAACTGCTGCCATGGTAAACGGAGATTTTTATGTCACTGGAGACAGAGGAATGATGGACAGCGATGGGGATTTCTGGTTTGCCAGCAGAGCTGATGATGTCATTATTTCCTCTGAGCTTGTAGATTTGCCACTCTTAAGAGGCAAGGATTGACAGGAAGGGAGATCTCCTACTGGAGGATGTGGTGGTCAAAGGCTTCTTTTCCTTTTCAGGTAACATATTGGGCCATTTGAAGTGGAGAGTGCGCTTGCTGAGCACCCAGCAGTTGTCAAATCGGCTGTTGTCAGTAGTCCAGATCCAACTTGTCAGTAGTCCAGATCCAACTTGCAGAGAGGTAGATGAATGTCATTAATTAAAGTAGCAACTTTATATTTTCGAGTTCTGTCCATTTAACTATGGTAAAGGCTGAACCAAAAGTGGTCATTTAATTTTCACTATGAGGCATGCATTTGGCCAAAATATAAACCAGGCAACCAACTTTACAATAAGTTGTGTCCCACAGGGGAGCTATTAGGATTCTTTTGAAGGCAAGTGACAGAAACTCAACTCAAACAGTCCTAAGTTTAAAAAAAAAAAAAAAAAGACATTTGGCTCATGGTAAGTGACAAGTATTCAAGTACAGCCACATCCAAAGGTTCATGTAAGGTTGACAAGACTTAGTCTCTCTCCATTTTTGGCTCTGCTGTTCTTTATGCTGGCTCTATTTGAGCGGGTTCTTCCTATTTGATAGCAATCAACTCCAGACTTACACAGGTTAGCAACCCTCCATCCCTCCAGGAAAGGACAGAGCTCTGTTTTCAATCATTTCAAGTAACTCTCAGGACTGCATTTGCCTACCTTAGATCACATCTCTCACCAGTGTGGTTCAGGGTAATCGTATATGCTGATCGGCCAGACTTGGATCATATTGTGTCCGGAATTGGTGGGTTCTTGGTCTTGCTGACTTCGAGAATAAAGCCACGGACAGTCGCGGTGAATGTTACAGCTCTTAAAGGCGGTGGCATCTGGAGTTGTTCATTCCTCCCGGTGGGTTCATGACCTCGCTGGCTTCAGGAGTGAAGCTACAGACCTTTGTGGTGAGTATTACAACTCATGAATGAGGTGTGGACACAAAAAGTGAGCAGCAGTAAGATTTATTGAAAAGAGCAAAAGAAAAAACCTTCCACAGCGTGAAAAGGGATAACACGGGCTGCCACAGCTGGCTCAGGCATCCTGCTTTTATTCCATCTGACCCCACCCACATCCTGCTGATTGGTCCATTTTGCAGAGAGCTGATTGGTCCATTTTGACAGGGTGCTGATTGGTGTGTATACAATCCTCTAGCTAGACATAAAAGTTCTCCAAGTCCTCACCCAACTCAGGAGCCCAGCTGGCTAGCCTAGTGGATCCCGCACCAGGGCCGTGGGTGGAGCTGTTCACCAGCCCTGCACAGCACCTGCACTCCTCAGCCGTTAGGTGGTTGATGGGACCTGGTTCCGTGGGGCAGGGGGCCGCACCTCTAGGGGAGGCTCCAGCATGGGCATGGCGGGCTGCAGTGCTGTGGGACCGGCGAGAATTCGAGCCCAGCAGGCCAGCAGTGCTGGGTGACCCGGCGCACCCTCCACAGCTACTGGCCCAGGTGCTAAGCCTCCTGCCCGCGCCTCTCCCTCCATACCTCCCTGCAAGCAGAGGGAGCCAGCTGTGGCCTTGGCCAGCCCAGAGAGGGGCTCCCACAGTGCAGTGGCGGGCTGAAGGGCTCCTCAAGCATGGCCAAAGCAGAGGCGGAGGCCGAGGAGGCACTGAGAGTGAGCCAGGGTTGCCAGCACGCTGTCACCTCTCAATATGTCTATCATTGGAGATAGGGGTTGGTGTCAATCCCACCAGAGAGAAGTTAGGGTAATACTCTATAGGAAAAACTACAGTAGCTAGTAAAAAGGGGGAACAGATACTGTATAAGCATATGCAGATTTCACTGGATAGGCAGCAGATTTCACCGAATGGACAACTGCCATGGAACTCAGAATACATTTTCTCACAGAAACAAGGCAAACAGAAAATTGTGGCCAGTTTCCCAAACAAGTCTCATGAGACTGTTTAGGACCAATGGAAAGGAAACTCTGGCAATTACAATAATAGTCTTACTTCTAGGAAGAAGCCCTATTTTCCTAATTTCCTTTCCTCACGGACATGTCCTACGGACACAGAAAGTGACAAAATTTCAAAAGTTTGTCAGCATCTTCCCACATCTGTACCTCTCCCTCTCACACACCAGTGAGCCTCTGCAGTGACACTATGGGTCCCCTACTCTTACCTCTTGTACCCCCTCCACTCCCCATTTATTCTATTCTCAGAAATAGTTTCCTTTTGCTGCCATGTTCTCATTCTCTCAATATAAAAGATTCCAGCTGAACAGAAGTAACCACCAATTAGAATCAATGTATGAACAATGAATAATATAAATTATGCTAACCTCAGTAATTATCTAATTGGTAGGTTTTAAACAGTATTACAAAGAGAAGCAAACAACATGAGGCAAGAAACGACCTTGTAGAGATAGATCAATCTTTCCTGAGAGTTTTTTGCTTCATTTTGTTTTGTTTTGAGATGGACACTTGCTGTGTTACCCAGGCAAAAGCAGGAGTTCAGTGGTGCAGTTATAGCTCAATGCAACCTCAAACTGCTGGGTTCAAGCGATCCTCCCGCCTCAGTCTCCGGAGTCGCTAGGACTACACGTGTGCACCATCGTGCCCTGCCTAATTTTTTTTTAGTCTTTGTAGAGATGGGGTCTCACGATGTTGACCATATAGTAGCTCATTATATAGGTAGAAGGCACCTTTTTTTGTTTAGCCCTAAGAACCTGAAAATGTTTTGTTAGAACAGTATAAACGCATGATGAACTAGAGCCTTTAATCAACTCTGCAATACTGAATCACTACTAAGAATCTTTCTAGAAATCTTTTGTCCCATTCTGTATGAGAAAAGCACAGAGGCCAAGGATGACCAACTGCCTTGTTTTTAGGGACAGCACTTGACATCTATCCTAGGACTCTTGGCCCTAATACCCCTATAAATTCAAAGAACATGACTGTACATATCAAGGGGCCCCATTTAATATTCAGAAAGAAGACAATATCCAAAGATACCTTATTCATCAAATAAGGATTTAAGAACAATACTACATAAAGACATGAAGATAGCCCTGTAGTTTCCTTCTAACCGTGGAATTGGTTGATATTGACTGATCGTCTGCATGAAATTTCTATTTCAGTTAGCATCATTTCAGCCAAAAGGTAATTTCAACCTAAGAACTACTCATATTTTCTCCATTACATTCACTAATGAACTTTGACTTTCAGAAAAGCTATTTGAGGGCATTTTAAAATACAGTAGTAGTCTTATTTTGAGAGAACAGAAAAGAGGATTTTTATGGTCAAGTCAGGCCAGAAAACTGTATTATATTCCAAATTATCCCTAAAAAATCTTCAGTCTCCAGGATCTAGCTCTGAAAAGACAAGAACTAAGTGTTCTTTTTGCATTTAGGTGTAGTCTCCATTTTCCAGGAACAGTAGAGACCTAGGACTAGTTTGAACTAGGAGAAAGCAATGGGGTAAAGGGATTTTTACTTTCTTGTGGCAAAGCATTTAAGTGAATTTGCACTAAAAACCCCTAAGATGGAGCTACACTGTCACCCTTCTTATATAAACAGAACAGTTTCTAGTGTCCATGAGACTCAATAAGCTTAGGCTTATTATCAAGATAATCTAGACTTTAAAATTCAAAGAGTTTCATGCAAGCTCTCTATTGCAATAACTGGAAGAATGGAATCAAATGTCTCATAATGTTTTTCTGCCAATTAGGTGGAATTTGTTCAAGAACTCCCAAAGACAATCACTGGGAAAATCAAACACAATGTTTTAAGAGACCAAGAATGGGGATGAACATAGCTTGATAAAAAAAAGACTTAAGGGTTAAGTAGTAATATGATTGCTTTCTCTCATTATTGGTTCCTGATAATTCCGTGACTACTCTCTTAAAATGTTTAAGATCCTTCCTGGTTGAAGTTTTTATTTTCTACTTAGCTAAAAAATTAAAAAATAAAAGTCTAAAAATATATGGATGAAAACTGTTTTAATAACCAAACTGACAAAGGTAATAATGGTTTCTAGTGTTTAAAATAGGAGTCAAATGATTACTTAGAAAAAGAAAGTACACAATGAAACTGTATTTTGTGCCTGATTAATTCAAAATAAACACACCCCCTAAATGTTCAAGACAATTTCTTCTGCTTAACAACTTTATGAGACCAAACTTTAAGACATTTAAAATACTGTTAAAATGAGGAGTATAATTCAAAAATCAGTAAGTGAATTTAATGAAAGTAAGTACTGTATTACTGTGGCTCATTTTGAAGCAAATTAACTGTAAAATATCTGAAACTTGGATTTAAGGATCAAGGGTAATTAATAAATTTTCTATACTTTTTAGGTTCATGTCCATGACTTTTTATAATTTGACATATAAACATCTTTCATGATATATATATATATATACTATAAAGCAACAGATTTACTAAGAGTCAGAAAGAAAGAAAAAGTACAGAACACCAATTTTTAGGGAACAAATTTATTTTGATTTTTCTGAAAATATCAGAACTATGAAAAACAAGCTTGATATTTAGCTGTACCAAAAGCAAAATACAAGTAAAAATAACATTTGAAAACTATGTTTAACCTTAGAGAATCATGTTTTAAAATACAAAGTTTAACATTCTTTCCTCTATGGAGCTAAACGTTTTCTAAATGACAAGACTGCAGTTTTACTTTTTTTTAACTGACGTAATTTTTTAAAAGAAAAAACAAAAGGGGAATAAAAAGCACTTACTTCTTATTCTGGAATCTCGTCATTTATAAAATAACATGCTCAAATGTCAGTGAAAATAAACAGTTGATAAACCTGAAAACAAGTATTTTAATGAGTTCAGGTTACAACCGAATACAAGATTTTGTAACTGGGAAAGAATAGTTTGTATAACAACTGAGTCTTACCAAATACAAATAAATATAAAAGGCAATTAAAAACAAAACTATAAAATCAAAGTCTTTCCGTAAAGTAGCAGCTTTCACAAAGTAAAAACAATTTAGTTCCACAGAGTTGTATGCTCTGTAGGCATATGGCCAGTTTTTTCCAAGTCCTTTTGTCTTGCACTATCAAAATAGAATCTTTGTCTTGGAGCAAGTCTGCTGAAGAAGGCACCAAAATCCTATCCTCCCTATTCCCCTAAATGATATTAATAATCCTCTTATCAATCATTTCAAAGTAACTTCAATGTCATTAAGAATTAACATTCGAAATACGTAAAGCTACAGAAGGAAGGTCCTGCCTATTCTCTTTACCCCTCTCAAATCATTCTAGTCTAGCTTGCCAAATAGAACCACTAGCTAGGATAAAAATATATTCCCATGTTCACTAGCCATTAAACAAACATAGCCACTTGTGCAGGAACCCTAACATTTTTAGCAATTCCTAACTTTAAAACTTAAGGATAAGCCCATTTCTACAAGCTAACTTTACAGCTTCTTAATATTCTTAATCTGGACAGTTTACTTTGCAGACTTTGTTGGTGTCTGCCTTTTCAATTGTTTTACCCAAAAATAGGCCTTGAAAAACCTTTCAAATTCAGGAAACTCCTGCAGAGAACCCTCATGGTATGTGAGTGTGAGCATTAACTTGAAGAATACTCTTATTTCACAGAAATTTAGGACTGTCAGACTAGGGCTGAGTTCATTCTCTTCCTTCAGAGACAAAATTTCAAGCTGAGCAGATTCATAGACAAGGGTTCCTCATACAGTTATATACTAGTGCTGGGAAAAGGAGAGAAAATGCTATTTCATTGAGTCTTGTGGTTCCTCCAGTTGGGTTAGAGAAGATTTGAGAGTTGTACCCTTCATTTTCAAGTCCAAGTGGCTGCAGAAACATTTCAAGGATTCCTCTGGCAAGGCGGCAAGTCAGTTTCCTTTTAGATCTAAGACTCTTGTCACTTTAAGAAAAAAAATTTTCCCCTGAACCTTTCAGAGACTTGTCCATGTGTTCATGTGATGAAAAACATCTGCAAAATAGGCTAGTTTCTGTAGCCATTTTTCATTTCCAAAGCACTCAGCAAAAGCTGGCTGTTTTCTTGTAAGTACTCTGGTAATTCACCTTTCAATTCAAATATCCTGTAGAGAACTCTTCCTCTGATAAGCCAATGGATGTCTGTATGGTGCGGGAGGTTTATGTGCTATTCGTCCAGGTTTTTCTTTTGGGTGTTTTTTTTTTTTTTTTTAAACATTTTTGCATAAATGGGTCTTTGACACAGGTAACCAGTTTTGTAACATTATTCAGAACATCGCTGTATCTTCAAGTTTTTGATATCAGCATCTCTGTGAAGAAAGCAGTGTGCTATCATGTCAACATCAGATTTCTTTAATAATGCAAAACGACTTATGGAGACAACCACTGATGGGGTACCAGAAGTGTAGATAACAGACCTCTGGTTATCAGATATGATGTCACAACATTATATATTGGCCTTTGTTTTGGCAGGCTTCTAGCAAAAGAAAAAGTTTTCTCTGAATTTCATCATTTATAAATCTTACAAATGCTACAGCATGACAAGTATTAGTGAAATCTGTTGACTCATCACCCTGGGTAGAGAAGCTGCCACTTTTCAGTTAATGACACAAAACCTTTTTTGCATCATATGAGATATCATCAGTAAATCAACTTACTGAGAAAATAAAGTCTTTTCAATTTTGTACTGCATCTTGCCCCAGCATTTTAATGTTATTTGATTCTCACCAACTATGCATATTTTCCTTTCCTGAGGTAAGTTCTGCTACTAAATAATTTGTTTCTTAAACCTTTTGACTAAATGTGATTTCTGAACAAAAGTCTTACTGTTTTTGTTTTGATAGTCCAAAAGCCATTTGAAAATAATGAATATCCTTTCTTGTCAAGTGGCTGTGATTTAGTTACAACTGCTAGTTTTATAAGTTGCATGCCACAGACAGTGCACAATAGGATAGGACAGCTTGGACTAAGTCCATATAAAACCATTGAGAAGTAGCTTTCATTATAAACACAGAATTTCTTTGTGTCCCTTGTTGCACTAGTATACTGAAGTATACTCAGAAGACTGAAATTTTTCATCACCAACCTTTTCAGAAATGTCTGTAGCTCTATGCCTAAATGGTTCTCTTCTCTCTCACATCTTGCCTTCCAAAATTGCAGCCCTGGACTGTCAACTTTGTTACACACAAATGTTAAAAAATAAAAATAAAAAAATAAAAACAGACATAAACAAGAAAATCACAAAAGTACAAAAACTTCACTAAACAATTCACTTCTAACCTACATGATCCACATTTTTGCAATGTTTACAACAAAGTGGCAGCAAGACAGCTGAGCTGTGGCATGTAAAAACGCCTTCCTTAGAATGAAAACTTCCCTCTGATTTTCTACTTAACAGTACAGTTCACTGGCACTGCACAAGAGGAGCCTGGGAGAGGTCAACATCCACCTCCTCCTATCCTCCCCTCTTTGCAATAGCAGCACATGGGTCTGCCTCTACATAATACCATAAGGGCTGAAAGATCCCTAACAAAACTGTTAACAGGGCTGCGCAATCATTGTTCACTACTGTGAGAACAGCATAATGCAGCACACAAATAAAAAACTGTTTTTAAGTCACAATTTAAGGTGAAACCCCAGCAACATCTCACAGAGCCCCAAGTGAGAAACCCACCTCCAACACCGAATGACTTCCTATGAGAGGTCATTTTCATTTGATTTGGATCCCTCTGTGGCTTGACTTGCAAGTTCAGGTTTGGCTCCTCCTTCATTTACCACCTGCGGATTAGACGTTGGTTTTGTCTGCCCCAGCTCCTCAGTATTCTCTGGTACCTGCTCGTTATTTTTTCCTTCTGCTGTGTTGTTTTGGTCTGATTTGTCAGCAGATTCCAATTTAGCTTCTTTCCCATTTCCCTGCTTTGAGTTAAGCTGTGATGGATCCTTAGGGCTCTTCACTACCTCCTGGAGATTGTATTTTCTAAACAACATGTAATCTTTCACAACACTCAGGCAACAGACAGCTTTGATGATTTCTACTACCACCGTGTACTGTGGATTGGTGAGATCCACTTTATTTTCTGAATTGAGGGTGCACACTATTCCTGTAACAAAAAGAGAAAAACACGTAGCTGAGGAGGATACCATTCTGTTTGACAGATCTTTTGTCATTTTATCATTATGTTTGACAAAAATCTTTTGTCTCTGCTTCTTGTTAAAATAAGACATACAGTAATACACTCCTCTATGTGGACTTCAAATACTCTGAACCCTTACAATAAATAAATATAAATGAAACCCTACAACATTTAGTAAGAATATTTTTTTCCAAACAAAATTCAATTTTGAGTTAAAAAAGACTTTAACTACCAGAAAATCTCATATACAACATACTGAAATCAGTTGATTTAATATTATTTTAAGAACATGTTAATACATTTGTTCTACACTCAAAAATGTAAGCCTTAACTCTTTAAAAAGAAAAAAAAATCCTTTAAAAACAAGTATTTACCATTGAACGCCTATGGAAAATCACTAAGAGAAACACACCTGCCAATTCTCTGATAACTTCTTCTCTATTCACGTGACTGTTATTTCGAGATTTGTACACAATCTGAAATGTCCCTTTGTTAGGAGTTTTAAACCAGGGTTCCAAAAATGTTTGTGCATATTTTTTCATATCTTCTAAAAAAGCCTTGCATGTGCCTGAGATGGGTAACATTCGTAGAATAACTCGAGTCTTCTTCTTCTTGGTTTTGTACATATCCTGGAGAATATGATGCACCAATTTCTCAGGTTCTTAAGGAAAAAAAAAAACCAGAAAAAAAAAAGTTAAGAAGGTAATTTCTCAGACATCCTAAAGACTGAACTCTAAAATGAATTTTCACTGGCAATGACATAAGTTGACAGAAGAAATTCTGATAATGAATTTAAATGAATCTACCTAGTCATTTTTCCAAATAGTATTTCTTCAGTGCCTAATATGTACTATAATGTACCTAATATTTTAACTTTTCATCATTACTGCTTGCACTAGAAATGACTGTTTAGACACTGTTGTTAACATTTTTGTGACATCCTGAGTTATCCAACCTTAACACCATGCTGTTGTTTTCCTGTAACAACTATCAGAGTACATTAAACAGTACATAGTTTTTTACCAAAAAAAAAAAAAAAAAAAAAATCTGCGAGTCACTTTAAAAGATGTAATTAATCCATTAGCTAAGTTAGCACAGAAGCCTAAATCTCAGACCCAGAAGGAATCCCAGAACCATGTTGGGCATGAGATCATGAAAGGGAGGTCCTCAGGCTGTAACTTGCCTACATACAAGTCTATTTGGGGCTGCTCTGAAAATTTTTAAATTAGTTGACCACATTGAAAAATGTAAAAACTCCAGATTTCCAACTTATTTTGAGAAATTCGAATACCTGGTCCTGCATTCCCAAAGAGCTACAACTGGCTGGAGCTGAGTAGCAGCTGCCCCTTTTAGACAGAACAGGCACTCTAGTTCTGCTTTGTTATATACGAAGGAAGCAGCAAAGCCAGGTCTCCACTCTTAAGCCAATGCTACATCCACCACCCCATTCTACCTCTCCACAGGCCAGCTGCTAATATAGTGTACAGAAGCTGCCATCAAATGATTGAGTCATGCCCAAGAAGCCATTTTGTAAGCAGTATTTCCTGAGAGAGGAATATACCCAGATGTTGTAAGATCAATAATCTTAACAAGTATTCGTCACACCTATCCCAAGTGTCCTGATGAAGACGACGTTATTTGCTCCACTTTCCACTGACTGGAATCTTCTTAGCCTCAACTCTGTAGATGCCTTAATGTCACCAACTTCTTTCTTCAAGGCAGCCTCCACATCATCATCCTCTCCCTCACTTCCAGAGGGCTGCTGATCCTTGTCTGTAAACTGTTTGCATAAAACTAATGAGCAGAAATGACACAACAGCTCACATTTAAACACCATAAGTAATCATTTATGTGAAATCCCTTGGGCAGGCGGCTCAGTATTGATTTTTTTTTTTTTTTTTTTTTAAGATGGAGTCTCGCTTTGTCTCCCAGGCTGGAGTGCAGTGGTGCGATCTTGGCTTGCTGCAACCTCTGCCTCCTGGATTCAACCAATTCTCCTGCCTCAGCCTCCCGAATAACTGTGATTACAGGCGCATGCCACCACGCCCAGCTAATTTTTGTATTTTTAGTACAGATGGGCTTTCGCCATGTCAGTCAGGCTGGTCTTGAACTCCTCAGGTGATCCACTTGCCTCAGCCTCTCAAAGTGCTGGGATTACAGGTGTGAGGCACCATGCCCAGCTGACTCAGTATTGATAATACAGCTTTTTATTACGAAACTGGGACACCATACCCTTCAAAACATGGAGCAAGGCCGGAAGTGGTCGCTCACGCCTGTAATCCCAGCATTTTGGGAGGCTGAGGCAAGTAGATCACCTGAGGTCAGGAGTTCAAGACCAGCCTAGCCAACATGGTGAAACCCTGTCTCTACTAAAAATACAAAAACTAGCCCGGTGTGGTGGCAGGTACCTGTAATCCCAGCTACTCAGGAGGCTGAGGCAGAAGAATGGCTTGAACCTAGAAGGCAATGTTGCAGTGAGCTGAGATTGCACCACTGCACTCCAGCCTGGGCGACAGAGCAAGACTCTGTCTCAAAAAAATTTTTTAAAAAAAATGTGGAGGAAGAGGAATTCCCACAGATATAGTATGTAAAATTTGAAAATGTTTTCAAAAGCATCCTGACAGTTTGAGACAGAGAGAAATGTGCTGACCAGATCAATCATTTCAGGGTGGACCTTAACACCTTGAACAGGTATCTGTGTGACTGACATGACACTGTCCTTTTGGTGAGATTAGACCAAATACTTGTGGAATTAAAAACCCTTACTCTTGCTCTATTAAGGAACAAGGCACAGAAATACTTGTTCAATAATTATGGCCAAGCATGGTGGCTCACGCCTGTAATCCCAGTACTTTGGGGGTCAGAGAAGGGCGAATCCCTTGAGCCTAGGAATTTGAGACCAGCCTGGACAACATGGCCTGAGAACCCCTCTCTACAAAAAATTAGTCAGGTGTGGTGGCACATGCCTGCAGTCCCTGCTACTCGGGGGCTGAGGCACGAGGATCGCTTGAGCCTGGGAGGTGGAGGTTACAGTGAGCAAAATCATGCCACTGTACTCCAGCCTCCACCTTGGGTGACAGAGCAAGACCGCTTCCAAAAAAAGAATTTGCTCAAAGTACAGGAGAAGACAGGATATGTACTTGTTGCCCATTTCGCTGCCCCCAGTGCCCAATGAAATCGCCAATCAGGCACAATAATTGTACACATTTACTGAAACTTTATTACACACCAGTATGTACTTTATGTACATAAGCAACTCATTAGCCAGTCTTAAAGTATTCTCCTTTTTATCTAGCTCAGCAGCATCAAATAATGTGCCCATGTCCGAGTCCCCAGATGGTAAAGGACGAGCCGTGAATTTAAATTCCCTCTGTATTATTACCCTTCTTCATTTAATCCCTCACAGTGTGCATGTGGGCATTGGTCCAGATTCTAAGACAGTAATATGATTTCCAAACAGTAAGACTTTAGGTGATAATGGTAAAAAAGTTTTTACTTTCTAAAATGTATTATAAGTGGAATAACTGGCATTAGTAGTAAACCTATTATTTCACAGATATTATTGCTTCAGGTAAACACATTATTACTCCAACTTCACAAGGCTGTCATGAGAAATGTGTTTCTGAAAGAGCTTCAGCACACCGCCTGGCCCTCAGTGAGCCGTCCATCAGTGGGAGCTAGGCCGGGCTCAGTGGCTCACGCCTGTAATCTCAGCACTTTGAGAGGCAGAGACGGGAGAATCGCTGGAGTGTAGGGTTTAGGACTACCCTGACCAAAACAGTGAGACCCCTTATCTACCAATTACAAAAATTAGCCGAGAGTGGTGGCGCGCACCTGTAGTCCCAGCTACTCCGGAGGCTGAGGCAGGAAAATCGCTGGAGCCCGGGAAGTCGAGGCTCCCCTGAACTATGATCCCGCCACTGCACTCCAGCCTGGGCAACAGAGCGAGACCGTCTCACAAAAATAAGCATAAAAGTAATGGGAGCTACCGTGGTTAATGATGGAAAGAAAAGGTGCAAGCACTTCAAGCACAAAAACGATAGCACCGAAGTCTGCGAACGTCTCAGGGCTAGAGACGGAAACGCCCGCGAGACCACGCCCCTACAGCCGTCACGCCGACGACCCAAAGCGCGCATGCCCATACCGACAGCCAACCCTCCAGCCTTCCCTCCTCCCGCAAAGCCTGGCAGCCCGCCCGCCCGCTCCGGTACCAGTACCTTTTCTGGCCCATACATGTCGTCGCCGTATTCGTTGAGCAGACTGTAGGCCTCCTCCACGCACTTGCGCTCGTTCATGTTGCAGGTGATGAGGATGCCCTGTAGCCCGGGCTCTAGCTGACGGGGCCCGCCAGCGTCGCAGCGCCGAGCGCGCTTGGCCAGCACATACTGAGCCTTGCCTTTGCGCTTCCCGCCGCCAGGCTGCGTAGTCGACTGGGCGGGGGCCGCCATGGTGTGCGCAGGCTGAGAGTAAAGAGAAACGTTTCTCGGCTGCTGTTGGCGTCCTCACCTACCACCGGCGCGAGCTGGTGACGTCAGATATGAGCGACGGCCTCCCCTAGCCCGCTTCCAAGCCTCTTGCCGTGCTGCGCCGGGTCCTAAGGCCGGTCTGTAACCGTCAAAGGGGTGGAGTGACACCCGCCCCAACCCCGCCTCCTTCCCCGCCTCCCAACTGCAACCTGAATCCAGTAGAGGCAGCATGGCAGCTATTCTGGACGTGGTGTCAGTGGCTCCCCACCCTTGAAGCTGGCTCCAGCCTCATAGCTTCCTCCACCCAACCTTGGTATGTGTTCCTCCAGCCTTCCCTATAATTCTGCCAGTTACTGTGGAGGAAAAGTAAAATGTTAAATTTGAACTCAATTGAACGTGGACACAATGGTCATCAAGTCCCAGAACAGGTTGCATCAGCCCCTTGAGGCATTCATTCATCCAGCACTGTTACAGATAACTCTGTGCCTGTACTTGAGTTACTGAAAGACAATCGCAAAAACAAGTTGACCTTTATGTGTTCCTTGAGCCCAGTCGCGAAGGGCCCTCGTGACTGGGCGTCATGCCAATCGACGCATTACAAAAAGAGCCAGGGTGGCCAGGCGTAGTGGCTCACGCCTGTATTCACAGCACTTTGGGAAGCCAAGGCGGGCAGATCACGAGGTCAGGAGATGGAGACCAACCTGACCAACATGGTGAAACCCCGTCTCTACTAAAATGCAAAAAATTAGCCAGGCGTGGTGGTACGCACCTGTAGTCCCAAACACTTGGGAGGCTGAGTCAGGGGAATCACTCCAGCTCTGGCGGCGGAGGTTGCAGTGAGCGGAGATCGTGCCGTTGCACTCCAGCCTGGTGACAAGAGAGAGGCTCTGTCTCAAAAACAAAACAAAACAAAAAAAATGAGCCAGAGTCCCAGGCCACACTAAAGCTTCATGAGACCTCTCCTCCTCTGTGCACGGACAAGTGGCTGACTCTGGAGCCCAGGCTGTTGCTTTCGGATATGGTGATGAATCCGCCATAGTCTGGTGCATATATATATATATATATTTTTTTTTTTTTTCCCTTCTCCCCTTCCCATTGCAATTTGCTTATTATATCTGCATTGCCATTTACGTGGGATAAAGGTTGTTTACCTTCAAAAGTATTGTATGTTTGCCTTTTCTTTTTTTTTTTTTTTTTTTTTTGAGGGAGTCTTGCTCTGTCACGCAGGCTGGAGTTCAGTGGCGTGATCTCGGCTCACTGTAAGCTCTGCCTCCTGGGTTCATGCCATTCTCCTGCCTCAGCCTCCCAAGTAGCTGGGACTACAGGCACCCGCCACCACGCCCGGCTAATTTTTTTTGTATTTTTAGTAGAGACGGGGTTTCACCGTGTTAGCCAGGATGGTCTCGATCTCCTGACCTCCTGATCCGCCCGCCTCGGCCTCCCAAAGTGTTGGGATTACAGGCGTGGGCCTCCCAAAGTGCTGGGATTACAGGCGTGAGCCACCACACCCAGCCGTATGTTTGTCTTTTCCCCTCACACATTTCCCACACAGAACAGTTACTCAAAAGGCTTCCAGTAAATTACATTTCAGGCTATGTTTCTATTTCACTTACAACCAAGGGTGTTGGCTAGTGTTAAGTGTTTCATGCTGCTTTCTCTGCAGCCTTTTATCCATAGTCTTGGTAACTATCATGTTACTATCTTTTTAAAAATCATTGAAAAGACGCCACTTTTGAAGAATGTGTTTAAAAAACAAATGTTTCTCATATTACTCTTCAGGTACAAGCCTATTAGCAGATTTGAGTTTGTACAAAGCCCTAAAAGGTGTAATCTGATATTTTGAAAGGGACGCTGAATTCACAGCCAATAACCCTAGGTTCTAACCCCAGATCTACCACTACGTCCAAAAATTTTATCATCTTACTATCTGCTTTTACCTGTGTATTCAATACGGTATTCAATTTTCAGAATTTCTTTGGTGAAGACTGCACAGCAGAGATTTCTAGAACTCCTCGTTTCTGAAGAGCACTGTCATGACACTGGCATTGGCGTTCCCCCAAATCTCTCTCTGTTCTGCTGGCTGGATTTCAGTTGCCCACACTCTGCCACCTGTCCTTAGGATATTAAATATTAGCATACAGATAACAAGTTAAAATATATATATTTCAAGTCCGAAGCATATCTGAGTACTACATGGAGGCAAACTTGAAAAACCAAAACTCAGTTTTGTTGAAATACGTGAGGAGGCAGCTTTAGGCTAAATTTAAGTTTAGTGTAAATCAAGCTTGTCCAACCTGTTGGCCCACAGTTCACATGTGGCCCAGGACGGCTTTGAAATTCAACCAACCCAACACAAATTCATAAATTTTCTTAAAACATTATAAGATTTATCTGCAATTTAAAAAAATGCATCTGCTATTGTTAGCATTAGTGTATTTTATGGGTGGTCCAAGAGGATTATTCTTCCAAGGAAGCCAAAAGATTGGACATCCCTGGCCTACAGGTTTCTCCATACGTAGTGAACTATAACCTAATTGGATGTGTAAACAGACTGTAACTGCTCTTGTAACAAGTAGCCAAATCTCAGTCAAACACAGAAGCCATGCTCAACTACTCACAGGTGGCTGATTGTTCAAATCATGTTTTTTATTTTTATGTTTTTTGAGACAGAATCTCACTGTCACCCAGGATGGAGTGCACTGGCACAATCTTGGCTCACTGCGACCTGGGTTCAAGCGATTCTCCTGCTTCAGCCTCCCAAATAGCTGGGATTACAGGTGCATTCCACCATGGCCAACTAATTTTTGTGTATTAGTAGATATGGGGTTTCACCACATTGACCAGGCTGATCTCACACTCCTGACCTCAAGTGATCTGCCCACTTCAGCCTCCCAAAGCACTGGGATTACAGGCATGAGCCACCATGCCTGGCCAAACCATGTTTAAATAAGGCAAATACTGAGTTGTAACCTATTGGGCTGCTTCTGTACCTTACTTCCGTTTCCTGCACCTCACTTTTCTTTTTATGTCCATAAGTCATCTCTGACCATGTGGCACCACCTGGATGTCTCTAAACCTAATCTGGTTGGTGGGTCAGGGGCCTGCCTGATTTGAGAATTGTTTCTTGTGCAATTTAATTCTGTTAAATTTAATTCATCTAAAGTTTTTTTAAACAGTTTATTGTATTTCATGGTTGCTGACTATGCTGAGAATATCCAATGAAGTAAGAATAATATGCAACCCTGTAGCTCTCAGTCTAGATGTTAGAATTATCTAAATCACATCCTCATCCTGTGGCAGCTGCATCCACTTACTTCCTCTTCTGAACTAGGCCCTTGCCCAGCTCTAAATAACTCAACCTTCATTTATTCCTTATTATTCTTCTTTGTTCTTTTTTGCTTATTCTTTATGACTATATCTATTATTTCATGGCTGTGTGAACTTTCACCTCCTCAGGTTACCTCCCAGACATGGACAATGGCCTGGTGTCTATACTTAGACACCAAGGACTTTGTCACTTGAAAACCTCTCTTAGAAGGGACCACTTAGGGCCAGGCACGGTGACTAACACTTGTAATCCCCCCACTTTGGGAGGCCAAGGAGGGTCGATCACTTGAGACCAGTTCAAGACCAGCCTGGGTAACATGGCAAAACCGCATCTCTACTAAAAATACAAAAATTAGCCGGGGTTAGTAGTGCATGCCTGTAATCCCAGCTATTTGAGAGGCTGTACATGAGAGTTGCTTGAACCTGGGGGGCAGAGGTTGCCGTGAGCTGAAATCGTGCCACGGCACTCCAGCCTGGGCGAAATAGCAAGACTCTGTCTCTAAATAAATAAATAAATAAATAAATAAGAAGAGACCACTTGGCACCTTGTGGCACCATGTAGAGTAGATGAAGGTGATCGGAGGAAGTTACCTTTTGTTTTAATTAACCTACTTGCTTCAGATATTCAGAAGGCCTCATAGCCAAGCAAGGGGGGAATGGTGTGATACATTCTAGATTCCCTTTCCCTTTCTCTTTCTAACCTTCAAAGTTACTGTCCCTGAAGTTCAGTACAGAATCCAGGTAGGAGATGCTCTTAGACACTCCTCCTGTTCTGACCTTGCTCCCCATCCACACTTCCTGCCTTATTCTCTTGCTACCCAGCATCTTTAGGGAATGGATGTCCTGGCACTGAATCCCAGTCTCCTTCTGACTTGATTCCCAATATCTGCTGCCTTCAGAGTAGGTATCATGTATGATTAAGAGCCCAGGTTCTAAAGTCAAACCAAGTTCAAATTCTGCTTTGGCCATGACCTGGCTGTGAAACTCTGAGTAAGTTACCCAAGCCAAGTTTTAGGTTCCCTGTTAGATTTAAAAATAATAACAATAATGGAAATAATAATACTCACATCATGGGTTATTAGGAAAATCCAGTAAGATCAGGCATGACAAGTGCTTAGCTCTCAGCCACTGTTCAGTCAACGTGTGCTTAAAAATAGCTGCTTTCAGACTCAGTCATGACTCATGGAAGCCTGTTTTTTTCTTTTCGGTATAAGTGTCCATCCTTCAGTCTGATCAGCTAACCTCATTATTTGTCTATTATTCTCTAATTTAATGGTTCTTTTATATTTTTGGCTTACTAAAAGCTGTTGAATCCTTTTACTTAGGAGACTAAAAGGGACTTTATTTTATTTTTCTATAGAGCTCCTCTGTGGAAAAGGGAATTTAAAAATGTACATAGTGTAGATGACCGAATAGGAACAGCTCCAGTCTACAGCTCCCAGCATGAGCAATGCAGAAGACGGGTGATTTCTACATTTCCAACTGAGGTACCATGTTCATCTCAATGGGGTTTGTCGGACAGTGGGTGCAGGACAGTAGGTGCAGCCCACCAAGTGTGAGCCAAAGCAGGGCAAGGCATCACCACACCTGGGAAGTGCAAGGGGTCAGGGAATTCCTTTTCCTAGCCAAGGGAAGCTGTGACAGATGGCAACTGGAAAATTGGGTCACTCCCACCCTAATACTGCGCTTTTCCAGTGGTCTTAGCAAACAGCCCACCAGGAGATTATATCCCGCACCTGGATCAGAGGGTCCAACATCCACGGAGCCTCACTCATTGCTAGCACAACAGTCTGAGATCGAACTGCAAGATGGCAGCAAGGCTGGGGGAGGGGCACCCGCCATTGTTGAGGCTTGAGTAGGTAAACAAAGCAGCCTGGAAGCTCCAATTGGGTGGAGCCCATCGCAGCTCAAGGAGGCCTGCCTGCCTCTGTAGCCTCCACCTCTGGGGGCAGGGCATAGCCAAACAAAAGGCATCAGAAACCTCTGCAGACTTAAATGTCCCTGTCTGACAGCTTTGAAGAGAGTAGTGGTTCTCTCAGCATGGAGTTTGAGATCTGAGAATGGACAGACTGACTCCTGAAGTGGGTCCCTAACCCCCGAGTAGCCTAACTGGTAGGCACCCCCCAGCATGGGCAGACTGACACCTCACATGGCCAGGTACCCC
Source organism: Piliocolobus tephrosceles (assembly GCF_002776525.5). Lineage (NCBI taxonomy): Eukaryota > Metazoa > Chordata > Mammalia > Primates > Cercopithecidae > Piliocolobus > Piliocolobus tephrosceles. The sequence goes on from NC_045450.1 coordinate 19,459,188, forward strand.
TCTGAGACGAAGCTTCCAGAGGAATGATCAGGCAGCAACATTTGATGTTCAGCAATATTCGCTGTTCTGCAGCCTCTGCTGCTGATACCCAGGCAAACAGGGTCTGGAGTGGATCTCCAGCAAACTCCAACAGACCTGCAGCTGAGGGTCCTGACTGTTAGAAGGAAAACTAACAAACAGAAGGGACATCCACACCAAAACCCCATCTGTACATCACCATCATCAAAGACCAAAGGTAGATAAAACCACAAAGATGGGGAAAAAACAGAGCAGAAAAGTTGAAAATTCTAAAAATCGGAGTGTCTTTCCCCCTCCAAAGGAACACAGCTCCTCGCCAGCAATGGAACAAAGAGGGATGGAGAATGGCTTTGACAAGTTGAGAGAAAAAGGCTTCAGACGATCAAACTTCTCTGAGCTAAAGGAGGAAGTTCGAACCCATTGCAACGAAGCTAAAAACCTTGAAAAAATATTAGACGAATGGCTAACAAGAATAACCAGTGTAGAGAAGTCCTTAATTGACCTGATAGAGCTGAAAACTATGGCAAGAGAACTACGTGACAAATGCACAAGCTTCAGTAGCCGATTCGATCAACTGGAAGAAAGGGTATCAGTGATTGAAAATCAAATGAATGAAATGAAGTGAGAAGAGAAGTTTAGAGAAAAAAGATTAAAAAGAAATGAACAAAGCCTCCAAGAAATATGGGACTATGTGAAAAGACCAAATCTATGTTTGTTTGGTGTACCCAAAAGTGACGGGGAGAATGGAACCAAGTTGGAAAACACTCTGCAAGATATTATGCAGGAGAACTTCCCCAACCTAGCAAGGCAGGCCAACATTCAAATTCAGGAAATTTAGAGAATGCCACAAAGATACTCCTCGAGAAGAGAAACTCCGAGACACATAATTGTCAGATTCACCAAAGTTGAAATGAAGGAAAATATGTTAAGGGCAGCCAGAGAGAAAGGTCAGGTTTCAGGGAAGCCCATCAGACTAATAGCAGATCTCTCAGCGGAAACTCTACAAGCCAGAAGAGAGTGGGAGCCAATATTCAACATTCTTAAAGAAAATAATTTTCAACCCAGAATTTCATATCAGCCAAACTAAGTGAAGGAGAAATAAAATCCTTTACTGACAAGCAAATGCTGAGAGATTTTGTCACCACCAGGCCTGCCCTGCAAGAACTCCTGAAGGAAGCACTAAACATGGAAAGGAACAACCGGTACCAGCCACTGCAAAAACATGCCAAATTATAAAGACCATCGATGCTAGGAAGAAACTGCATCAACTAACGAGCAAAATAACCAGCTAACATCATAATGACAGAATCAAATTCACACATAACAATATTAACCTTAAATGTAAATGGGCTAAATGCTACAGTTAAAAGACACAGACTGGCAAATTGGATAGAGTCAAGACCCATCAGTGTGCTGTATTCAGGAGACCCATCTCATGTGCAGAGACATACATAGGCTCAAAATAAAGGGATGGAGGAAAATCTACCAAACAAATGGAAAACAAAAAAAGGCAGGGGTTGCAATCCTGGTTTCTGATAAAACAGACTTTAAACCAACAAAGATGAAAAGAGACAAAGAAGGCCATTACATAATGGTATAGGATTCAATTAAACAAGAAGAGCTAACTATCCTAAATATATATGCACCCAATACAGGAGCAACCAGATTCATAAAGCAAGTCCTTAGAGATGCACAAAGAGACTTAGGTGCCCGCACAATAATAATGGGAGACTTTAACACCCCACTGTCAACATTAGATCAATGAGACAGAAAGTTAACAAGGATATCCAGGAAGTGAACTCAGCTCTGCACCAAGCGGACCTAATAGACATCTAGAGAACTCTCCACCCCAAATCAACAGAATATACATTCTTCTGAGCACCACATCTCACTTATTCCAAAATTGACCACATAATTGGAAGTAAAGCACTCCTCAGAAAATGTAAAAGAACAGAAATTATACCAAACTGTCTCTCAGACCACAGTGCAGTCAAACCAGAACTCAGGATTAAGAAACTCACTCAAAACCACTCAACTACATGGAAACTGAACAACCTGAATGACTACTGGGTAAATAATGAAATGAAGGCAGAAATAAAGATGTTCTTTGAAACCAATGAGAAAAAAGACACAATATACCAGAATCTCTGGGACACATTTAAAGCAGTGTGTAGAGGGAAATTTATACCACTAAATGCCCACAAGAGAAAACAGGAAAGATCTAAAATTGACACCCTAACATCACAATTAAAAGAACTAGAGAAGTAAGAGCAAACACATTCAAAGCTAGCAGAAGGTGAGAAATAACTAAGATCAGAGCAGAACTGAAGGAGATAGAGACACAAAAAACCCTTCAAAAAATCAATGAATCCAGGGGCTGGTTTTTTGAAAAGATTAACAAAATTGATATACTACTAGCAAGACTAATAAAGAAGAAAAGAGAGAAGAATCAAATAGACGCAATAAAAAATTATAAAGGGGATATCACCACCGATCCCACAGAAATACAAACTACCATCAGAGAATATTATAAACACCTCTACGCATATAAACTAGAAAATCTAGAAGAAATGGATAAATTCCTGGACACAAACACCCTCCCAAGACTAAACCAGGAAGAAATTGAATCCCTGAATAGACCAATAACAGTCTCTGAAATTGAGGCAATAATTAATAGCCTACCAACCAAAAAAAGTCCAGGACCAGATAGATTCACAGCCGAATTCTACCAGAGATACAAGGAGGAGCTGGTACCATTCCTTCTGAAAATATTCCAATCAATAGAAAAAGAATCCTCCCTAACTCATTTTATGAACCCAGCATAATCCTGATACCAAAGCCTGGCAGAGACACAACAACAAAAGAGAATTTTAGACCAATATCCCTGATGAACATCAATGCAAAAATCCTCAATAAAATACTGGCAAACCGAATCCAGCAGCACATCAAAAAGCTTATCCACCATAATCAAGTGGGCTTCATCCTGGGATGCAAGGCTGATTCAACATACACAAATCAATAAATGTAATCCAGCATATAAACAGAACCAAAGACAAAAACCACATGATTACCTCAATAGATGCAGAAAAGGCCTTTGACAAAATTCAACCGTTCTTCATGCTAAAAACTCTCAATACATTCGGTATTGATGGAACATATCTCAAAATAATAAGAGCTATTTATGACAAACCCACAGCCAATATCATACTGAATAGGCAAAAACTGGAAGCATTGCCTTTGTAAACTGGCACAAGACAGGGATGCCCTCTTTCATCACTCCTATTCAACATAGTGTTGGAAGTTCTGGTCAGAGCAATCAGACAGGAGAAAGAAATACAGGGTATTCAATTAGCAAAAGAGGAAGTCAAACTGTCCCTGTTTGCAGATGACATGATTGTATATTTAGAAAATCCCATTGTCTCATCCCAAAATCTCCTTAAGCTGATAATCAACTTCAGCAAAGTCTCAGGATACAAAATCAATGTGCAAAAATCACAAGCATTCTTATACACTAATAACAGACAAATAGCTAAATCATAAGTGAACTCCCATTCACAATTGCTTCAGAGAGAATAAAATACCTAGGAATTCAACTTACAAGGGATGTGAAGGACCTCTTCAAGGAGAACCACAAACCACTGCTCAACGAAATAAAAGAGGACACAAACAAATGGAAGAATATTCCATGCTCATGGATAGGAAGAATCAATATCATGAAAATGGCCATACTGTCCAAGGTAATTTATAGATTCAATGCCATCTGCATCAAGCTACCAATGACTTTCTTTACAGAATTGGAAAAAAATACTTTAAAGTTCATATGGAACCAAAAAAGAGCCCGCATTGCCAAGACAATCCTAAGAAAATAGAAGAAAGCTGGAGGCATCACGCTACCTGACTTCAAACTATATTACAAGGCTACAGTAACCAAAACAGCATGCTACTGGTACCAAAACAGAGATACAGACCAATGGAACAGAACAGAGCCCTCAGTAATAATACCACACATTTACAACCATCCAATCTTTGACAAACCTGACGAAAACAAGAAATGAGGAAAGGATTCCCTATTTAATAAATGGTGCTTGGAAAACTGGCTAGTCATTTGTAGAAAGCTGAAACTGGATCCCTTCCTTTACACCTTATACAAAAAGTAATTCAAGATGGTTTTAAAGACTTAAATGTTAGTCCTAAAACCATAAAAACCCTAGAAGAAAACCTAGGTAATACCATTCAGGACATAGGCATGGGCAAGGACTTCATGTCTAAAACACCAAAAGCAATGGCAACAAAAGCCATAATTGACAATTGTATCTAATTAAACTAAAGAGCTTCTGCACAGCAAAAGAAACTACCAGCGGAGTGAACAGACAACCTACAGAATGGGAGAAAATTTTTGTAATCTACTTATCTGACAAAGGGCCAATATCCAGAATCTACAAAAAACTCAAACAAATTTACAAGAAAAAAACAACCCCATCAAAAAGTGGGCAAAGGATATGAACAGACACTTCTCAAAAGAAGACATTTGTGCAGCCAATAGACAAATGAAAAAATGCTCATCACCACTGGTCATCGGAGAAATGCAAATCAAAACCACAATGAGATACCATCTCACACCAATTAGAATGGCTATCATTAAAAAGTCAGGGAACAACAGGTACTGGCGAGGATATGGAGAGATACGAACACTTTTACACTGTTGGTGGGACTGTAAACTTGTTCAACCATTGTGGAAGACTGTGGCGATTCCTCAAGGATCTAGAACTAGAAATACCATTTGACCCAGCCATCCCATTACTAGGTATATACCCAAAGGATTATAAATCATGCTGCTATAAAGACACATGCACAAGTATGTTTATTGCAGCACTATTCACAATAGCAAAGACTTGGAACCAACCCAAATGTCCATCAATGATAGACTGGATTAAGAAAATGTGGCACATATACACCATGGAATACTATGCAGCCATAAAAAAGGATGAGTTCATGTCATTTGTAGGGACATGGATAAAACTGGAAACCATCATTCTCAGCAAACTATTGCAAGGACAAAAAACCAAACACCGCATGTTCTCACTCTTAGGTGGGAATTGAACAATGAGAGCACTTGGACACAGGGTGGGGAACATCACACACCAGGGTCTGTTGTGGGGTGTGGGGGAGGGCAGGGATAGCATTAGGAGATATACCTAATGTAAATGACGAGTAAATGGGTGCAACACACCAACATGGCACGTGTATGCATATGTAATAAACCTGCACATTGTGCACATGTACCCTAGAACTTAAAGTAAAATAAAAATAAATAAATAAAAATATATATAGTGTAAAGTAAAATAACATAAAATGCATAAGACTTGCATGCTTTACCTTTGCCAACTGGTTTCTGCCTCACATTTGATTGAATGACATCCCACCTTTCACTAGCTTTGTAGCCTCACTGGCAGCACTTGTCACACTTGTGCTTTCATCACACTCATACTCTGTGTGAGAAACTCACCCAACAGCCTCATCTCCCAGGCTGGAACCCAATTTTAAACCCATGTGAACTTGAGTCTGTCCCTAGAGGAGTCACATTTGGCCTGGCCTTTGTACCTACTCAGCCCTGCTGGGTGTCCTATACTGATCCCCATCACCTCTAATTAATTTCATCCCACCAGTGCCTGGTTCCAAGTTTTGACAGATATGTTTCTCTATGGCAAACTTGGCATTTTGAGGGCTTATGTTCTTAAGGGCAAAAGTCAATGAATCTCTTTCCCTCTAATTTTCTCCTTCAATTTTATACTCTATACATACAAGTCTTTCTTCTTAAACTTTTCCTGTTGTTTTGTGGGTACTTCCTGCCCACTCCTTTGAGATTTGGTTGAAAAATCTATGTTCCAAAGTAATTGTTTTGAAGCAGGAGATATTTAAAAAAAAAAGGTTTCTTGAAAAAACAAACAACCCCATCAAAAAGTGGGGGAGAGGATATGAACAGACATTTCTCAAAAGAAGACATTCATACAGCCAACAGACACATGAAAAAATGCTCATCATCACTCGCCATCAGAGAAATGCAAATCAAAACCACAATGAGATACCATCTCACACCAGTTATAATGGCAATCATTAAAAAATCAGGAAACAACAGATGTTGGAGAGGATGTGGAGACATAGGAACACTTTTACACTGTTGGTGGGATTGTAAACTAGTTCAACCATTATGGAAAAGAGTATGGCAATTCCTCAAGGATCTAGAACTAGATGTACCATATGACCCAGCCATCCCACTACTGGGTATATACCCAAAGGATTATAAATTAT